>NC_092039.1:124719750-125044975 GCF_003086295.3 Arachis hypogaea
TATACCTAGCTTTTTGGAGAGGATTTCGGTTGGTGAGATTATTGATCCAGTGTTATTGGGAAAGATTGCACCAGAATGTTTGGGAGTATTCATAGATATCACAAAAAGATGCTTAAGTAAAGATGCAAATGAAAGACCAGATATGGGTGAAGTACAAGTTGAACTTGAGCAAGCACTAGCACTACAAGAGGATGAAGATGCATGCCCGGAACCATGATGCAGATGTCTAGTCTTTTCATGGAGACTACAAAAAAATGATGATGTTTTTGTTCTCATTCTCATACACATTCAGCTTTGGAAAGCCTCTAGTTACATCCATTTGCTGCCTCATTGTTGATATTTCAGGATTTAAGAAAACTTTTTGGATGTTTAAATTTTTATTTGTCTGAATTAGTAAATGTTATGGATAGGTGAGAAAGAATAATAGTTAAGTGATTATTTTTATTTCCACTTGATTATAAAAGGCAAACATACATAGAGGCAAAAGAAAAAAGATCCAACCTTTAAACTATCCTTTTAATTATTATCTTAATTTTTAAAAGAGTAAAATTTTAAAAATAATTTTTATTTTTGACAATATAAAATAATAAAATACAAAAAATTTAAGGAGTTATGCTGTTTTGGTCAAAGGTGTTGACTCAGTAAACGCCTAGATATGAAAGAAACACAAACCATGCGTTGGATGAGCCACTGCATTCTTGGACTGCAACAATCAAGGCTGGAGCTATATGAAGCTTCATTTCTTCCATCTCAGGTTCTTTTCCATTTCCACAAGTTATTTATTCATCAACTTAAGTTCATTTATGTAATTTTTAACCATTAATCACTTTTAAGCTTAAAAAATAGTTCTTTCATCCCCTCTTCCTTATGCTTTATTAATGAAGGTAAAAGATAATAGTAATGTTCTAGCTAATAGGTACCACTTTAATGATCAACGATTTGTTAATACTTTATTTGAAAGATGAATAATAAAATAAAAAACAAGGTGTTTGTGGAATCTGTAAGGAGGAAGAATTTGATAGAGATAGAATAAGAAATTTCCCAATTATGGGCCAATAGAGAGAAGAAAGAATAGAGAGAATCCAAATTAAATTAAGGCCAAAGAGGAAGGAACCAATCACTAAAATCATTCATTACCATTTACATTCTTTCTATATCTATTTGTAGTAGATTAATTACTAATAAAACTATCCTAATTGGGCTTTGGCAACTTTTTACTCCTTGCAGAACTCAATGAAACTAATGCTTTTGTCTCCAAGTTGATCTTCAGCCTTCAGGTCTTCGTACTTATCCATCTCTAGGGTACTTTGAAACCTTTTCTATATATTCCCTTATTATTCCATAACTGATTTCACAAAGCAGAATCTATATTAGATTTTAGAAAATTTACATGTGTGTATTGGCCACTAGAACAGAAATAATCATTAGTCTAATCTATCTGTACATGATTGACAGTGTCTCAAATTGTCATAATGGTTCTTAAATGTTTATGCTTTGGTGATTGGAAGAAGGGGAATGCAAGTTGTTCATCTAAGAAACAATATCCAACAGTAATAGAAGAGCTATGCCATCCCTTTTCCTTTCATGATCTTAGAAAGTCAACCAACAACTTTGACCAGAAACTAATAATTGGGGAAAGAGCCCTTAATAAGGTTTATAAAGGTTATCTCAACCATAATAATAATAATAATGGTGCTGCTGCAACTGATTATACGGTGGCATTGAAGGTGATGACTGTTCCCCTTGAATTCAAGAAGGAAGTCGAGATGCTATGTCAGCTTCATCACCCAAATATAATATCTCTTATAGGCTTCTGCCACCATGGAAAGGAAAAGATTGCTGTGTACGAGTACACAGACAATGGAACACTCCATGATTACTTGAATAACAAGGACAAAGAACCACTGTCATGGAAGAAAAGACTAGACATCTGCATCGGAGTAGCACGTGCTCTACACTACCTTCACTCTGGAGTTAAGCGTGCAGTCTTTCATCGTGACATAAATCCAATTAATATTCTTTTGGATAGGAATATGATGCCCAAACTTGCCAATTTTGTGATATCATTGCAGGGAGGGCTCTCTACATTGAAGCCAAAGCAAATCAAAGTAGATAAGATTGTAGGTACATCTGCATTGATGGCTCCGGAGTATGCTATACACGGTATTGTTACTGATAAATGTGATGTTTACTCCTTTGGTTTGGTTCTACTACACATGGTAGGCCATAATGTGTTGAACTACTTAATTCAACATGAAGAGTACATTCTTGAGGAGACACTAGATCCAATTCTGAAAGGAAAGATTGCGCCAGAATGTTGGCAAGTATTCACTAGTGTCATACAAAGTTGCTTGGAGTATGAAGCAGATGAGCGACCAACAATGGGGGAAGTAGAGGTATTGCTTGAGCATGCTCTCTCGTTGCAGCAACAAGCTGATATTATAAGGAATGCTGCTTGCTATACCTTATCATCCACTACCCCTTGTTATTGTCGACAGCGATATAATAATCATGAATCACTACCCAGATAGTGCTGGATCTTTTTTTACTCCAATCATTAGTCTTCAACAGCTACACTCACCTAATCAATAGGTTTTATGGCTGCTTTCTGTTCTTTATTCTCCCTCTAAAAACACAGTACTTATAGATCTAACATAGGTTTGCACTAAATGAGGCATATCCTGTTGCACTTGATTTGTGGTGATCTATCGATCACTATGTAACATATCAAATAGATTAAGAAAAGAAAGAATACGAGGAACTTATTGCTAGTACAGGTTATTAACTTTTGCTTTGCAACGTTAACCTGCATTTTGTTTCAACGATCAATGTCCCAGAAATCAAAGCAAACTAAAGCTGTGCTTAGAATAAAGTTTAATCAGGTCTTAGTTCAATGAATTATCCATTTTCGTTTGTGAATTTATAATTTATAATTGCAATTGTACAGTGATTTACATTAAAAGTACTGCAATATTAAATAAAACTCGAGAGCAATTAGAAATTAAATAAACTAGGAAGTACCTTAATAAAAGAAAGTTGAAAGCCATACATATAAATGTAAAATTTACACCACTATAACAATTATATCAACATGCTACAAGGTTTCATTACCAGATAGAACAAAAGATAAGGTGAAAATAGAAAATTTAACGTAGTTCAATTAACCTACCATGAAAGAAAGACCTAGGAGCACATGCTCTATGAACAGTGAAGAATTCAAGTGGCAAACACAAATATTCCAACTGTAATCCCAACAAACAACAACAACAACAACAACAACAAAGCCTTATCCCACTAAGTGGGGTCGGCTACATGAATCAAACGACGCCATTGTGCTCTGTCATGTATCATGTCTACAGAGAGACCGTTTACATGTAGATCTCGTTTGACCACCTCATGGATGGTCTTCTTAGGTCTTCCTCTGCCTTTCGCCCTTTGTCCATCTTCCATCTCATCCACCCTCCTGACTGGATGTTCTATCGGTCTTCTTCTCACATGTCCAAACCACCTGAGACGCGATTCAACCATCTTTTCCACAATGGGTGCTACTCCAACTCTCTCCCTTATATCTTCATTCCTTATTTTATCCAATCGCGTGTGACCACTCATCCATCTCAACATCTTCATCTCTGCCACACTCAGCTTATGTTCGTGCTCTCCTTTAGCCGCCCAACACTCCGTACCATACAGCATAGCCGGTCTTATAGCGGTGCGATAGAATTTACCTTTAAGTTTTAAAGGCACTTTTTTGTCGCATATAAAACCAGATGCACTCCGCCATTTTGACCAACCTGCTTGGATCTTATGATTTACATCATGTTCAATCTCTCCATTATCCTAATCCCAACAAACAAAATACTAAAATATTTACTACCGAACTGAATTGACAAATCAAATCTCATACTAATGTGTGATATTTTGTGTAGACATGATAACTCAACCAAGGCAATATTAAATAAAGATAAAGCAGATAATATAAGAGATTGCATTTAGCTAAAGGAAACTGTATTTGCACTTTTAAATGTTCTAGTTTTTCACATTCATATGGAAGGAAAATCATACTTTAAAGCAAAAGCAAAATAAAACAAAATTCTTTAGAAGCTTCTTCCAGCTGAACTTGCCAATCCTACACTTTATTTACAGCAGAATCAAGTGTCTCTGTTGTTCAGTCATTCGCTCCTAGTTCTCTTTCCCTGTTTGACATCCTTCTGATTCTGATGGCCTACAGAAAGGATAACCACAGCAATAGACATGAAAAAAGAAATAACTTAAAACCCCTCACCACAAGAATAGGCTTTAGGAAGCAAGACAGTGATCAATTCTTCCCTAAGCATTGACAAATTCTAACAATAGCCAAACCCTGCATCTGATTGCAACTTGATGCATAATGCATCTTGCTTGGTACTTTTAATTAATCACAAAGCAAGGAAAACTATGAGGAATAACATAGTGCAATGCATAGGAGAATAGTTACATACCGTTTTTCTTCTTCTTGTCCTTTATCCCTATCCTTATCCTTAATGTCACTAGGGAGTGACACGAGACTCTCTGTGTATACAGTGTAGTTTGTGCCGGAATTAGACAATCCATGACTACTATATTTAAAATGTTGGAGATGAGGATAATCAAAATAATTGATTCGGCGGAGCTCTCCTCTGGCATTATATTCGACAAACCTTAAGTCGGTATATGTAGATATTGGGGCAGGATCTAGTGCAACAATGTCACTACCATTGGATAAGCATAGAGGCACACACTCTCCACGAGAAATCTGATAAAAAGTCCAAGATGAATGCACTTTGTATTCTTTCATCACCCATATGTTAGTTTTACCGTATTCATATGAATACAAGGCTAGGCACCCTCCTAGTAGGGCGAGACGAGTGGGTTTGAGATAACACATTACTTGTTCAGGCATAAATATGGTTGAGAAACTCTTTTCCTTCAAATCAAATATAAGAATACTGTAATCTTTAACTCCAAGAGTGCAAGACGACCAATGAATAGCGCCATTCAAGAAGAACCCACACGATTCCCAGTTCCTCACACCCAAGGGTTTGGGGAGTGCAGAATTAAGATTAATCCATGAATTGGTTCTCAAAGACAAGCAATCAAAGTGGTCTTGGCCATTCTTATCCCGAGAAGCTACAACAACTAAGTAGTCATCCTGTGAAGCATCGTAACCAAATCCATACAAAATCGCACTACGGGGAAACAAACACCACTTGCGATGACTACGAGAAACAATGTGAGAGTAGGATACTATTTTGCTGGATCCAGTCACTGGATTCCATACGACAAAAAAATGCGGAGCTCGGTGTAAGAGAACAAAGCCTCTGCAGGAGCACATAACTTCAAAATCATAATGTTTTTTCATCTTGAAAGGGAGAGATACCTCTTTTACTGCAGTAGCATGCTTGTAGCCGTGAAATATTGTGTCAATGTCAACGGAGCAAGCCTTGGAGTAATCGTTTATGAGGAGGCATACATGGGTGGGTGCGGCAGAGAGGTGAACATGCGATTCCGCAAAGCCGGGATCGGAAATGAGAGAGTGCCAAAGCTTTGAAACGCACTTGAGGCGAACGAGATGTCTGAGCGGAACCCTCAGTAAGATTCTGTGAATCAGCTCAAGAGGGAGAGTGTCGTGAATGCTCTTGCTCTTGTGATTCTCATTTTGCTGGTGCTGCTTCTTCTTCTTCTTCTCCATGGTCGATTGCTGTTTCGGTTTGTTCCCTGTGTGCTCCTGCTTCTTCTTATCCATGCTTGGAAATTGAAATGAAATGCTGCGCTTTTCGCAATTCCTATAGCAATTCACTCAGCCCCCGAGATTTGAAATTTGAATTGGCTATTGAAGAAACAACACTTTTTTTTTTCAAAAAAAAACCCTAAACAACTCTCTCGCTATAATATCAAAAGACAATGAAATTTGTTCAGAAAAAAAAAAATTTACAATGAAAAAAATATAGGTAAACAATGAGATTTTTAAAAAAAAAAATTTTGGCCTTTATTTTTTAGTTTTATTAGATAAATTAATCTTATATTAATTTTTCTCTAGAGCTAATTGACCATAAATATGTGACACATTAAATTAATGGGATTTAAATCTTTTAAAGTTTGAATTTTATTTTAGAGAATAAAGTGTAATTTTCTATCTTTAAATAGTTTCTCTTTCATATTTATTCTTGGTCTAACCTATGAAATAAATAGTGATAGATCACACTTTACTCTTTAAAGTAAAATTCAAACTTTAGAGAATCCAAATCCAAATTAATAATGTATCAATTAAATATTAATGTGGATGAATAGATTAATGGATCATTCAATCTAATCCCTAACAATTTTACTAAAAAAAAATGTTCAACTCTGATAACACAACCCTTTTTTTACTTTCTGAAATTACAGAAAATTCTAACCTTTCCTCCCAAAAATTTGTTGACGACGCTTTACTTGGAAAAAGAAATTAGTTCTGATGGAGTTTTTGATGACGTTTTGACTGCGCCGTAATGGAAGAACTGACTGTTGAGGTAAGTTTTGTTATTCATTCTCTCTCTCTCATTGCATATGTATGATCAACTTAAATATGTTTTTATTCACACTCTCTCCTATTGAATATGCTTTAAAACTTATAATTTGGAGTATAGTTTATATTTAAATTTTGCATGATGGACTAAATTAGAGCATGACTTAGGCCATTAGAATCGAATGTAGGAACATAGAGACAAGTTATTACTGGAATTAAGTAATATGACTATAATCTAATCAATCATGTGTCAAATAATTTATTATTGTTATTATATTAAAATATTAATATAATAAAATCTTTGATCAAATTTAGAAATTTATCATTATAATAGTGATCATAGTACTAAAAGATAAATCTTTTATAATTTAATTAAAAATTTTATTATATTAACAATTTAATATAATAATAATAATAAATTATTTAACACATAATTAATTAGATTGTGAACATACTACTTATTTCTAACAATTTTCTATTTGTACGATAATCAATCATAATAAATTAGATCTTCAACGTATTATTATCACAATAACTATCACAAGAAATAGGTATCACAAGAAAGACAGCAGTATTTAAACAAATTGGTAACTCATTGTGTGACACTCTACAACAAATGTAATGTTATGTCCATTTTCATTGTTATCATTAATAATATATTTATCGATAAATTGAAGACTCAAACATTTAATGAATTAACAAAGCTTATATATAATATGATTCTCTGTGAAGATAGAGAACTTTAAATACCTTTTTCTGACTATTAGGTCTACAAGAATAGATCCCAATATATAAATAAGGAAATAATAAGATAGATTGTTAGGGAACATTACAATTTATAAGACTACGTATATTTGAAAATAATAAAACCTTTAACTACCTCTATCTCTTATCATTTTACTATTAGGAGTATAGTTTATAATTATATTTGGAGGTGAAGTTTTTTTTTTTTCAATTTAGAACATGTCCATGATATTAAAGTATTGTTATTATGTTATTAAGCTTTTATGCCTTAGTAGTATTATTATGAAACCATTTTAAAATGTATTAATTATTATTATTGCTGCTGAATTTGTCTTTTGTTAGTAGTGTTGTAGATGTCTAATTTTGTAGTTCTTGTGTTTAACTATGCTAGGAGACTTGGGAAGGATAATAATGAAGTATTGCAATATTTAAATGAAAAGGTACATAATTTTTTTTTAATAGACTTAGATTTAGTGAACTCTTTTATTTGGAAGAACTACTAAAGAGTTTAAGATATACTAATTATGCTTCAATATATTAATTAGAATCCACAGCTCAAAATTTATAATTTGAATTTCATGTGATTTAAGAAAGATTTTGAGATAAATGATTTGTGAAACAATTTATTGGCGAATGACTGTCTGGATTTTAATTTATATTTTGAACACTCAAATGGTAACCCTTACTATGTTAACGAGGATTTAGGTTAGGTTACTGATTAAGTTAATAACTCTTCTTCCTCATCCACATCTGATGAAAATGACGGGAGTTCTAAGGATGAGGTATGCAATCCTCCTTCAGATGCATACGATGAGTAGTAACACTGATAATGACAAAGACAGAGTGAAGCTATGGACGTCTACTAAAAAGAAGGCTGTTGATGAAAAAGATAATTGTGGTAATGGGAAGGCTGCTGGGGAATTTAAACACGGACAAGAAGAAAACTAATTCAAGAAAGTATGCTAGGAAGAGAAAGAAATATGTTATGCCCAACTTTAATCCTAGTAGAAGGGGTAATGTTAGAGTTGGTTTAGAGGCAATATAGGTGGACAACATACTCGGCTTAATAGTTCTACGGCCCAACCTAGTTCTAGACAAGATAAAAGTGGGTCAAGTCACACTAAAAGTGTTAAGCCCATTATAAAAGAGGTTGATTCTAAAGAAGAGAAGGAGTATGTTTATGAGAGTGAAGCATTTGTCTCTCCTGTTTTATCAGATGATAAGGGAGGTAATAAACACAATGGCCAAAGTACAAAACCGATTATGGCTATGGAGAAGTGTACTTTGAGTTGGGTATGGAGTTTGACACAATGGCTGAGTTCAAGGAATGCTTGAAGGACTACTTTATCTATGAGAGAAAGAAATGCCGATATATTAGGAACAAACCAGAAAGAATTAGGGTGATGTGTGCTGAAGAAGAATGTCTGTAGTTAATCTATACCTCATAATCTCATATAATTCTAGAGATTATTGCTATTAGATCAAAACTTTTGTAAATAACCATACGTGTGGGAGGAATTTTGGTTCTAATATGGCTGACTGCAAGTGGGTTGCAAGCAAATTGGTTAAGGAGCAAATTGGTTGCAAGTGGGTTCTAATATGGCTAACTGCATGATAAGATGATCACAATAGCCTTGATGTAGAACCTATGCACAATTACTCAAGAGGGGGGTGAATTGAGTATTGCAACAACAATGAATCTTTTTACGAAAGTTAAAGACAATATACAAAAGTGTTATTGTACTAGTATTTTTCCAAGAGCTTAACTCAATTGCTAAGCATTTATAAGGAGCTTTTACTTTCCAATAGACACCAACTCAAATAAATTGATCAAGCTTTTCACCAATCGGACTTAAGCCACTCCTTAAGTACTTACGAAGCTACTTTTCGATCTCAATTTATTTGCTCAAAGGTAAAAGACAATAATATTGAAGAGATGAGTTTGGAGAGATGAAACGCTATTTAGAGTGGTTCGGCACAATCCTTGTCCTACGTCCACTTTCTTTCTCAATCGCAATTGAGAAGTTCCACTATTGCCAAGCTTCAAGGTGCTCGCGCAAAACCTTTTACAATCCGAGTCCTTAGTTTCTAACACCTCACGGTATATGATCACCACTCGTATACTAACCCACTCCACTTAGAGATACCTTCTCTAAGATTTGCCTTGAGTACTTAGTATACCTCTTTGGTATCCTCACCGACTATAGTGTTTATAACTCTTGACTCAACCTTGGAGATCACACTCCAATTTACAACGTGTACAAGAAAACAATTCTTAAAAAATTGTTGAGATGAAATGAGTACTCTCTAGAAGAGTGTATGATTACAAGTTTAGCACTATTGAACCAATTGATATTGCTCTCTCAAATAGTGTATTATAAAAAATGTGTAGAATGAAAGAATATGAACAAGATAATTTGCAAAAATACTCAAGTAGTGAAATAAGGCTTCAATCCATCTATTTATAGATTCCCCAAACCTTAGAAACGTTGGGGAATTAATGGGATGGAGCCTTTATGTCAAAACTAGCCGTTTTTTATGTTTTTGAATTATTTGCATCGATGCATAACACTTTGCATCGATGCAAATGTGTCTTTGATGCTGAAATTTGAATTTTCAGCTAGGTTGCATCGATGCAAACATCTTTGCATCGATGCAACAAGTCGTTGCATGCTTTGCATCGATGCAAGATGAGTGTGCATCGATGCAAACCTTAAAGAATGGCTTAAATCACTTCAAAATACTTAGGATTGATCTCAAACTTGTTGGAGTCAATTCCTATGCTTTTGTACCTTTGAAAACAAGTTTTAAACCATTTGGCTAGCATCGAATTGCAAGATGTGCATCAAAACATTTTGTGAGTGTGTGTTGAGAGATTTAGCAATTGGTTCTTAACAAGAAGTTACTTAAGTCCTAAGACACTATACTTGTCTTCAAATGTTGTGGACTTGAGTTTCTTGTTGTTGTTGTGTTGCTTTCAACTCTTCATGCTTGTTCATTCAAGTTGTTTGTTGGTTTGTCTTTTCATGTCGTTTGTTGGTTTGTCATTCATCAAAACCTACAAATACAAACTTCGCATACAAGCAACATGATTTACAATTTCCCCCTTTTTGATAATGACAAACCAATTTTGAGGATATGCATTTATAAATGATTTTGAAAGCAACAATAATGCACTTTGTTTTATAGAAAGCTTTGGAGAAGACTTCACAGAAAAAATTTTGCAGGAGTTCCCTCTAAATATGTGCATTTGTTCCTTTAAGGGGCGTTTATCAAAGAAAACGATTTAGATATCAAAGTTTTGCTTAGCGGAAGTCTTTTTGAAATCATTGTTTCGCAAACTTATTTCTTCTTTTCAAATCCTCAAACTTCTTCTTTTTCAAAAGTTCAAAACTTCAAATATCCTCAAATTTTTCTTCCTATTTCAAAAGTTCAAAACTTCAAATATCCTCAAACTTTTCTTCCCCCTTTTGACATTATCAAAAAGAAGGGAGTTTGAAATGTGTCATAGAAGCATGCATAAAACAATGAATTTTTTTAAGTTCAATTTCTTTATTAATCTCAAGGATGAGATATTCCCCCTTTCAAAAAGAATTTGATTTCCTCTTTTTATATATAATAAGCATGTATAATTCCCCCTAAAGAAGTGAAATATATCAAGGCATGCATATTAACTTAAAATAGGGGTACCAAGCCTATTTTGAGTTATTCACCAAATAAGCATACAAGCAGTAATCATTAAACAAAAATATGAAGGAAATATCAAAGTATTTAGACCATAATAGAAATCCTTAGCTTACTAGGAGTTAGTTTAACAATTCATATAATCAAATAAGCATAAAGCAATAAAAAGATGATGAAAAAGTGGGGTTTTGTTGCTCAAAAATGCCAAATTCACGTGTTTTTGTGCAATTTGGTCGTGTTTGCATCGATGCAATAGGCTTTGCATCGATGCACATAGCACGTCGTGTGCTTTCCATCGATGCAAAGCTTGGTTGCATCGATGCAACATGCATCATTTTGCCCAAAATCACCAAATTTTCATTCTTTGGTGGTTCTTTCTTCAATCCTTTGAGTTCCATCATGTATATACTCACTCAAACCATTATAAACTTCAATTTGTTGATCCTCCATTGTTTATAATCTTCAAATTCTTCAATCTACCTCAAGATTAATCACTTATTCATCAACTCATAAACCTACAAAACAATGGCTAATTGGATATCTCCAATGCTTAAATTAGTAAGAGAAAAAATAGCAATATAAATACAATGAATTCAAACAAATCATATTAGAGTAGAATCCAAGATACCAAGTTCATTTCGGATGTTAAAAAAACTTTCTTTACATAAAGGTTTAGTGAAGATGTCCGCTAGTTGTTTACTAGTTTCGACAAATTCAATAACCACATCACCCTTTTGAACATGGTCTCTTATGAAGTGATGTCTAATCTCAATATGCTTGGTTCTTGAATGTTGAACCGGATTCTTGGTTAAATTTATTGCACTAGTATTATCACATTTGATAGGAATGTGATCAAGCATGAGTCCATAGTCCATAAGTTGTTGTTTCATCCATAAAATTTGGGCGCAACAACTATCGGCGGCTACATACTCGGCTTCGGCGGTAGACAAGGCTACACTTACTTGTTTCTTACTATGCCATGAAACAAGAGAGTTTCCTAGCAAGTGACAAGTGCCGCTAGTGCTTTTCCTATCCAATTTGCAACCGGCAAAATCGGAATCGGAATAACCAATCAAATCACAAGTGGATCCTTTCGGATACCACAATCCAACATTTAATGTTCCTATGAGATACTTCATAATCCTTTTTACCGCACTTAAGTGAGATTCCTTAGGATTAGCTTGGTATCTCGCACACATGCATACACTAAACATGATATCTGGCCTACTTGCCGTTAGATAAAGTAATGATCCTATCATGCCTCTATACTTCTTTACATCTATGCTTTTACCTTGTTCATCTTTGTCAAGGTAGCAAGTAGTGCTCATTGGTGTGTCCATTGCCTTAGCATTGTCCATTCCAAATCTTTTGAGCAGTTCCTTGCAATATTTGGTTTGGCTAACGAAAGTTCCTTCTTTTCCTTGTTTGATTTGCAGACCAAGGAAGAAGTTGAGTTCGCCCATCATGGACATTTCAAATTCACTTTGCATGAGGTTTGAGAAAAACTTGCAAAGTGATTCGTTAGTTAAACCAAATATTATGTCATCGACATAAACTTGTACCAAAAGGATATTTTTGTTTTCAATCAAGATAAATAAAGTTGTATCAACCTTCCCTCTTCTAAAACCCTTTTCTATTAAAAATTTGCTCAAACGTTCATACCAAGCTCTTGGAGCTTGTTTAAGACCATAAAGAGCTTTCTTGAGTTTAAAAACATGATTAGGATTTTCAGAATCCTCAAAACTGGGAGGTTATTCAACATATACTTCTTCTTTAATGAAACCATTAAGAAAGGCACTCTTAACATCCATTTGATAAAGTTTGAAATTATAAGAGGATGCAAAAGCAAGCAACATCCTAATTGCTTCTAATCTAGCTACGGGAGCATAAGTTTCGTCATAATCAATGCCTTCCTCTTGATTATAACCTTTAGCTACTAATCTAGCTTTGTTTCTAACAATTGTACCATTTTCATCGAGTTTATTTCTAAAAACCCATTTTGTTCCTACAATTGTTTGATTACTTGGTTTAGGCACCAATTTCCAAACGTCATTTCGTTTGAATTGGTTAAGCTCCTCTTGCATTGCCATAGCCCAATGTTCATCATCAATTGCGGACTCAATGGTAGATGGTTCAATTTGAGAAACAAAAGCACTATATGCAAATAAATTTCTAAAAGTGGATCGAGTTGTTACCCCTTTCGAAACATCACCAATGACGTTGTCTAGAGGATGATCCTTTGAAGTACGTCAATCCTTTGGAAGTGAATTTATTTGTGCTTGTGATGGTTCAATTTCTTCACTTTGAACACTATCCTTTGTTGAGCTTGTAGAGGCTTCATTTAACTCTTTTTCTTTGTCTTCACCATTCAAATTTAGTGAATCAAAGTTTTCTACATTTTCATCAAAATCTTTTCTAGCACAACAACGGTTAGTTTCATCAAAAGCGACATGAATACTTTCTTCCATAGTCATGATGCGTTTATTATATACTCTAAAAGCTTTGCTAGTTAAAGAGTAGCCTAAGAAGATTCCTTCATCAGCCTTAGCATCAAATTTGCCTAAGTTATCTTTTCCATTATTTAGAATAAAGCATTTACAACCAAAGACATGAAGGTGAAAAATATTTGGCTTTCTTCCTTTGTACAATTCGTACGGTGTTTTCTTAAGAATAGGTCGAATGATAATCCTATTCATAACATAACACGCGGTACTAACCGCATCCCCCCAAAAGTACTTAGGAATATTAGCCTCATTGAGCATAGTTCTCGCCATTTCTACTAAATGACGATTCTTCCTTTCAACCACACCATTTTGTTGTGGTGTCTTTAGGAGAGGAAAAATTATGCTCAATGCCATTTTCTTCACAAAAAGTTTCAAAAAGATTGTTTTCAAATTCTCCACCATGATCACTTCTAATAGATGATATATGCAAATTCTTTTCATTTTGAATAACTTTGGCTAATCTTTTGAATGCTTGAAATGCATCACTCTTGTTTGCTAGGAACAAGGTCCATGTAAATCGAGAGTAATCATCAACAATAACTAAAGCATAGTAATTGCCACCAAAGCTCATAGTCCTAGAAGGACCAAATAAATCCATGTGCAAAAGTTGTAATGGCCTTGTTGTTGAAACAATGTTTTTGGATTTAAAAGAGGCCTTTACTTGTTTTCCCTTTTGACATGCGTCGCAAAGGACGTCTTTTTCAAAACGTAGCTTTGGTAAGCCAATTACTAACTCTTTAGGGACCAACTTGTTAAGATGGTCCATGTTAGCATGAGCTACTCTACGATGCCATAACCAAGTTTCATCATTTTTACTAACAAGGCATTTCACATCATTTGAGGAAACTTCATTTAGATTAATCATGTATACATTGTCAACATAGTGCCCAATTAGCACAATTTCATTAGTGTCTTGCCTTTTTATCAAACAACATTTTGAATCAAAGGTGACTAAGTTTCCTTTGTCACAAAATTGGCTAACACTAATGAGATTATGTTTGAGACCTTTGACAAGTATAACATTATCTATGGAGGTAGAAGGATTTTTACCAACTTTTCCAACGCCGATTACTTTGCCGGTGTTGTTGTCTCCATAGATCACGTTTCCTCCGTTTGTAGGCTCTATTGCGGTGAACTTTGATTCATCGCCGGTCATGTGTTTGGAGCATCCACTATCAACATACCAATTTGTATCCTTAGCTCCAACACGTACCTACAAAATAATTAAAATTGGGATTTAGGTACCCAAGTGAATTTGGGTCCTTGATGGTTAGTATGAGCATAATGCCCATAAGGTGCCCATCTCGTATCTTGACTACGAAAGTTTATATGTTTAATTCTAGTAAAGCATACGGGTGCTATATGACCTACTTTATTACAATAATGACATATGACATTTGGATTATGCATCCTATGCATGTTTCTAAATGGTTGCCTAGGTTGTTTCCTAAATGCAACATCTTTTGATCTATATGCATTGTGATTATAATTTCTAAATGAAGCATGTTGAGGAGGATATTTAAAGGCTTCATTCCTTTTAGGCATGCTTACCTTTTGGGCTTGCGGTTGCCTAATAGGAGTTTTAGCATTTTTAAATTTTCCTTTTTCAAAACCCAAACCTTCCTTATTATGAACATGCTTTTGGTTTTTCAACATTTTATCTAAGTTCTTTGAAGATTCATTGAACTTAGCTAAAGTGTTCTTAAGATTTGTAATTTCATTTTCATGCATTTTACAAGATTTGTATGGATCACTACTTGTGCTACACTTATCTTTTCCAAGATTGATATTCTCGTTTTTCAACATCTCATTTTGTTTTAAAAGTTCCATATTCTTTTTCTTTAGGAGAGAATAATCTTGGGTAAGTTTTGTGTACACCTCAAGTAAGGCATCATATTCATCTTGTAAATTAAAAGAAGTGGAGTTGTCATCACTAACCTTTTCTTCGCTTGCCATTAAGCAAAGATTTGCAACCTTGTCGTCATCGGAGTCGGATTCATCCTCGTTCTCCCATGATATGTATGCTTTCTCCTTCTTCTTAAATTTCTTGTTTTTGTCCTCCTTTTGAAGTTTTGGACAATTGGGTTTGATGTGTCCAACTTCTCCACACTCATAGCATTTTGGTACCTTTGTTTTGCTCTTGAAGTTTTTCTTCATTGCAAACTTATTGAATCTTTTTAATAAGAGTGCAAATTCTTCATCTCCTTCTTCTTCATTATCATCACTCTCTTCTTGCAGTGATGTTGTTTTAAGGGCGAGACTTTTCTTCTTGCTTTCTTCACCTTTTTGTCTATTTAGCATAGTCATTTCATAGGTGAGAAGATTTTCTCGTAGTTGATCAAATGTAAGTTGATCATAGAGCCTTCCTTCCACAATGGCGTTCACTTTGGAGTTCCATTTTGGTGTAAGGCTTGTAAGCACCTTGGTCACAATTTGTTTATCATTGTATTTTGTGCCAAGCATGCTTAGATTGTTGAAGATCTTGGAGAGTCTTTCAAGAGCTTCTTCAATGCTCTCTTCATCTTTCATTTTAAAATTTTCCCATTCATGAACCAACATAAATACCTTTGATTCTTTAACGTGGTCGGTTCCTTCGTAAGTGATTTGGAGTTTATCCCAAATTTCTTTAGCGGTTTCACATGTAGAGATCTTCATATAATCATGCTCGTTAAGTGCACAATGAATGAAGTTGATGGCTTTATCATTCATTGCCACTTTCTTCCAATCATCGTCACTATATTCATCTTCTCCTTTCGGTACTTGCTTTGAGACGGAGACTTCTCCTTCTTTAGCGCTTGTTGTCTTTGTTGGAATGTGATTTCCATTCTCAATCACTTTCCAAATTCTCACATCTTGAGAACGGATCCAAATTCTCATCTTATTTTTCCAATAAGAGTAATTTGTTCCGCTGAAAAGAGGAGGTCTAGCGGTTGAGTTACCTTCGCTAGTGTTGTTGTTGTTAAAGCCTGTGCTTGCCATGATCTTTTCCCTTAAACGGTTAAGTCTTTCAAAGGGTTAAGCTCTGATGTCACTTGTAGAACCTATGCACAATTACTCAAGAGGGGGGTGAATTGAGTATTGCAACAACAATGAATCTTTTTACGAAAGTTAAAGACAATATACAAAAGTGTTATTGTACTAGTATTTTTCCAAGAGCTTAACTCAATTGCTAAGCATTTGTAAGGAGCTTTTACTTTCCAATAGACACCAACTCAAATAAATTGATCAAGCTTTTCACCAATTGGACTTAAGCCACTCCTTAAGTACTTACGAAGCTACTTTTCGATCTCAATTTATTTGCTCAAAGGTAAAAGACAATAATATTGAAGAGATGAGTTTGGAGAGATGCAAACGCTATTTAGAGTGGTTCGGCACAATCCTTGTCCTACGTCCACTTTCTTTCTCAATCGCAATTGAGAAGTTTCACTATTGCCAAGCTTCAAGGTGCTCGCGCAAAACCTTTTACAATCTGAGTCCTTAGTTTCTAACACCTCACGGTATATGATCACCACTCGTATACTAACCCACTCCACTTAGAGATACCTTCTCTAAGATTTGCCTTGAGTACTTAGTATACCTCTTTGGTATCCTCACCGACTATAGTGTTTATAACTCTTGACTCAACCTTGGAGATCACACTCCAATTTACAACGTGTACAAGAAAACAATTATTAAAGAATTGTTGAGATGAAATGAGTACTCTCTAGAAGAGTGTATGATTACAAGTTTAGCACTATTGAACCAATTGATATTGCTCTCTCAAATAGTGTATTATAAAAAATGTGTAGAATGAAAGAATATGAACAAGATAATTTGCAAAAATACTCAAGTAGTGAAATAAGGCTTCAATCCATCTATTTATAGATTCCCCAAACCTTAGAAACGTTGGGGAATTAATGGGATGGAGCCTTTATGTCAAAACTAGCCGTTTTTTATGTTTTTGAATTATTTGCATCGATGCATAACACTTTGCATCGATGCAAATGTGTCTTTGACGCTGAAATTTGAATTTTCAGCTAGGTTGCATCGATGCAAATATCTTTGCATCGATGCAACAAGTCGTTGCATGCTTTGCATCGATGCAAGATGAGTGTGCATCGATGCAAACCTTAAAGAATGGCTTAAAATCACTTCAAAATACTTAGGATTGATCTCAAACTTGTTGGAGTCAATTCCTATGCTTTTGTACCTTTGAAAACAAGTTTTAAACCATTTGGCTAGCATCGAATTGCAAGATGTGCATCAAAACATTTTGTGAGTGTGTGTTGAGAGATTTAGCAATTGGTTCTTAACAAGAAGTTACTTAAGTCCTAAGACACTATACTTGTCTTCAAATGTTGTGGACTTGAGTTTCTTGTTGTTGTTGTGTTGCTTTCAACTCTTCATGCTTGTTCATTCAAGTTGTTTGTTGGTTTGTCTTTTCATGTCGTTTGTTGGTTTGTCATTCATCAAAACCTACGAATACAAACTTCGCATACAAGCAACATGATTTACACTTGAAGGGTGTAAGAGAACAAATAATTGAAAAAGAAGAAGAACAATACGGTAAAATACAAGACTACTTGAGTGAGCTGTTAAGGAGCAACCCAGGTTCCACTGCAGTGATGTGGACAATATCTTAACCAAAGGGCCTGTCACTGTTTGATATGCTTTACATATCTCTCTTGAGGCTTGTAAGCTTTGGTTCAAGGCTAGTTGCAGGCGGTTGATTAGTCTTGATGGATGATTTCTGAAAGGATATTATGGTGGACAACTCCGCTATCTGCAATAGCACAAGACGTAAACAATCATTTCTTTATCATATCTTATGCAGTAGTGGACAGTGAAAACACTGAGACATGGGAGTGGTTTCTAACAAGGTTGAAAGAAGACTTGGATGATGTTTGCAATAAATAACTAAATTCTCGGACCAACAGAAAGTAAGCATTCTATAACATGCTAAAGAGTATTATTAGTGAACTTTATTAGTGAAGTTTATTTATGATACTTATGGTGTTTTTAATTCTGTTATAGTGTATTTTGTTATAAGAGTATGATTAGTGAAGTTTATTTATCATGTTTTATGGTGTTTTGAATTCTGGTATAATGTGTTTTGAATTTTGTTATCAAAGTATGATTAGTGAAGTTTATTTATGATGTTTATGGTTTTGCTTAATTTTGTTCTAAGAGTTTATTAGCGAAGTTTATTTAAATTGTGTTTATGGTGTTATAAATTCTGTTATAATGTGTTCCAAATTTTGTTATAAGAGTATGATTAGTGAAGTTTAGTTATGATGTTATGGTTTTGCTGAATTCTATTACAGGACTTTATTAGTGAAGTTTATTTATGATGTTTATGGTGTTGCTAAATTCTGTTATCGGAGTATTAGTGGAAGTTTATAAGAAAAAGATGCCAAAAGTGAGGGACTTGTCCAATGTAAATTTTGTTGAAAAGATTGATTTATCTCAATTTGCACCCCCATAATGATAGACCTGTGAGTATAGGATTGTATTTGGTGACTTTAGTTTTGTTCATTTTTTGTGCTGAAATGGTTATTTTATCTTATACAGGCTACTCAGAAAATTTTCAAACCTCTTGTTGGGTTCCGAATGAAGCAAACCATTGTGAGGCCTCTAATACCATCCACTCAAAACCATCTAGAGCTACTTGGAGCAGCTACCTCAAGGACATTTAGAAACTTGTTTACCTTCATGCCAATACCCGAAAACTTGTTTACCTTCATGCCAACACCTTAGACTTCCAAGTCACACTTGAGGAGATTCATTAATGGATTGCAAGCACCAAGTGAAGACTCATGTGTATTTTGTTGTTCTATAAGTCAAGAGTCATATGTATCTTATGAACTCAATTAATTATCTTTTGCTTCATTAATAGTTGTAAACTTATTAGCTGGTATATAAGTTAGACAACCAGCAATTTAAAAACACATTATTTTATTACTGCACAAACAATCATACTTTAGTGTTAGGTTTATTATAATAGATTATGGAACTATTTTAGATTGTGTTTATAATTCCATCTTTACTATCGTATAGTACATATGAAAATTATATTGTAGAGATTTTTTGCAGATTAATAAAATATATATTTTAGATTTAGTTTACAATTGTTGTATACCCAAATTTTTATATATTCATCCATCAAAATATGTAATTATACATTTATAGTTTATAATCTAATTTTTTTCAATACAATATCATTTCAGACTAAAATGATAGTAAATTCATTAACATAAAATATAATCTTATACAAATTTAATTACATCTTAAAAGCATAATAAAGCAACATAATTATCACAAAATACCACAACTAAGGTTATGACAATCACTTAGGACATGTCCTAAAGGTTAAAGCAATTATGATACTAATTATATCCAAAATTATAAGTCTAAAATATTTGAAGTAATATCTACTATCTTGAGATATAATTTTATTTGATTTTTTAAATTCAATTTCATCTCTAACTCTTTCATTCTATGTTCTGCCTCTTTTAATCTCCTTTCCATTAAAATAGCATTCTTAGAAATAATGTCCTCATCAATATTTTTTTGAACTAATACATCTAACCACTTGAAATACTTACAGTGTAAAATAGGTGCATGAAAATTAAAAATTTTGACGGTAAAAATATAAAAATTATTTAAATTTTTTATATTTAAAATATACAAAAAAATCAACTTCATGCAAAAATTATAAGTGAGATTTTGGAGACATAAATTTCTTGTTTTTGAGCTGTCCAACACTTCCAGAAAAAAAAAATGTAGCTCCTACTACCTTCGCCAACACTATAACCACGTAGAGTGCGACTCCTAGTTTATGAAGAATTGTCTCTATAGCTCATGGTGGTAGCACAATTAGAGTTTTACACAAGGAAGAAAGAGTAAGGGACACTTAAAGTTGCTCATGTTATGCTAATAAAACAAGAAGTTATATTTTTAAAAAATTATCAGGCTGAGTTGGGTGATTCATTAATATGCCAATCCAACCTGACACTTAACGGACACATCACCATCTTAACATGTTACGTATTCATATTTTGTTAAATCCAGAAATAGATTATTGACGTAGGAATTAATTTGTCTAAGATAAAATATCAGGGACTAAAAATGATTTTTTTTTCTAAAGATCTTATTGTCTTTCAAAAAAATTATCAGGAATCAGATTAGGTATTCATTCCTTATTTTTTTTTAAAATTAAAAATGTTTTCTAAATATCAAAAGTATTTTAAATTTTATTCAAATAAAAAATAATTTTTAATTAAATTACATAAAAAAATATCAAAAAATAAAAATTATATAATTTTTATCTTAAAAAGCTTCTAAACTATATTCATAATTTTATAAAGATATGATATTTTTATTGCAATTATGTATAACTTAAAAGAATTATTACGATTATGATGAAAATAGCAAAATAAATCAGAATTAAAATAAAACTCATAATTGACCGTAAGTAATAAAAAAATAAAGCTCTACAATTAATCGAATATATATATATATATATATATATATATATACTTGAAAAATGAGTTTT
This sequence comes from Arachis hypogaea, assembly GCF_003086295.3. NCBI lineage: Eukaryota > Viridiplantae > Streptophyta > Magnoliopsida > Fabales > Fabaceae > Arachis > Arachis hypogaea. The sequence goes on from NC_092039.1 coordinate 124,740,737, forward strand.
TTTATTTTAATAAATAAATTAATTATAATAATTACTGAAATAAATAATTTAAAAAATATTTACTAAAAATATTTACTAAAATATTTACTTGAAAAATGAGTTTTTTTTTTATTTTAATAAATAAATTAATTATAATAATTACTAAAAATATTTACACTGTAAATGAGATACATACAAAATTATCTCGTTTAAAGTGTAAACGAGATAAGAGAATATTTATTTTAGTAAATATTTTTTAAATTATTTATTTCAGTAATTATTATAATTAATTTATTTATTAAAATAAAAAATCCTAAAAAATGTGCTACTAGTAGAATTGAGCCTTAAAAAAAAAGTGTTTAGTCTAATTTATAATGATGCTAAGCGTAAAAAATTTTGACGGAATATATAAATATGATTTTGGATTTCAGCAAAAAAATTAGAAACATAATAAAATAAAAAAATTATTATTATTAAATTTATAATTTTTTATTATGTGAGTTCTATTATTTTAATTTAAGAATAATTAAATATTTACTTTTTTACTTTGTCAATTAAAAAACTCATAATTAACCACAAAAATTAAAAAGAAAAGTAATGCTCTGAATTTAAATACGACCAGAGAAAACAATATACTTGAAAGATGCGTTACTCCTGAAATTTAGTATTGGAAAGTGTTTTTAATATAAATGAGAATAAATATGAAAAAAAAAATTAATCAGATCTTAATGAATTATCCACTCTCATTTGTGAATTTTTAATTTATAATTGTAATTATACAGTAACTTGCATTTAAAATATTGCACTATTAAATTAAACTTGAGAGCGCATCGAAAAATTAAATAAATTAGGAAATACCTGAATAAAACAAAGTTAAAAGCCATACATGAAAATGTAAAATTTACACCACTGTAGCAACTATATATACATGCTACAAGGCTTCATTACCAGATACAACCAAAAATAAGTTGAAAATAGAAAATTTAACGGGGTTCAATTAACCTACCATGAAAGAAAGACCTAGGAGTACATGCTCTATGAATAGTGAATAATTCAAGTGGCAAGCACAAATATCCCAGCTGTAATCCCAACAAACAAAACACTGAAATACTTACTACTAATGACTAAACTGAATTGACAAATTAACAATTAGTTTACATGTTAAATCTCTCATACTGATATGTGATATTCTGTGTAGACATAAAATAACTCAACCAAGACAATATTGAATAAAGATAAAGCAGATAATATAAGGGATTGGATTTAACTAAAGGAAACTCTATTTGCAATTTCAAGTGTTCCAGTTTTTCACATTCATACTTGGAAAGGAAATCATAAGCAAAATAAAATAAAATTCTATAGAAACTTCTTCCAGCTGAACTTGACAGTCCTACGCTTTATTTACAACAGAATTATGTGTCTCTGTTGTTCAGTCATTCGCTCCTAGTTCTCTTTCCCTGTTTGACATCCTTCTGATTCTGATGGCCTACAGTAAAGATAACCATGGCATTAAATATGAAAAAAAAAAAACTTAAAACCCCTCACCACAAGACTGGCTTTAAGAAGCAAGACAGTGATCAATGATTCCCTAAGCATTGATAAATTCCCTAACCCCACATCTGAGTGCAACTTGATGCATAATTCATCTTGCTAGGTACTTCTAATTAATCACAAAGCAATGAAAATTATGAGGAATAACATGGTGCAATGCATAGGAGAATAGTTACATACCATTTTTCTTCTTCTTCTTATCCTTATCCTTATCCTTAATGTCACTAGGGAGTGGCACGAGACTCTCTGTGTATACAGTGTAGCTTGTGCCGTAATCAGAGAACCAATGATAACGATCTTTAAAATGTTCGAGATGACGATAATCAAAATACTTGTATTGGAGGAGCTCTCCTCTAGTATTATATTTGGTAAAATTTAAGAAGAGACGTGAACAAAAATCATATAATGCAACAATGTCACTTTCATTGGAAATGCAGAGAGGCTCAATGTAACTTTCATTGGAAATGCAGAGAGGCTCAGACTGTCCACGAGAAATCTCATAGAAAGTCCAAGATGAATGCACTTTGTATTCTTTCATTACCCATATGTTAGTTTTATTGCCTTTGGTTCTATAAGAATACAAGGCCAGGCACCCTCCTAGTAGGACGAGATAAGTGGGATCGAGATAACCCATCACTTGTTCAGGCATAGATATGGTTGAGAAACTTCTTTCCTTCAAATCAAATATAAGAATTCTATAATCTCTAACACTAAGAGTGCGGGACGACCAATGAATAGCGCCATTCAAGAAGAACCCACGAGATTCCCAGTTGCTCCTACCCAAGGGTTTGGAGAGTGCAGAATCAAGATTAATCCATGAATTGGTTTTAAAAGACAAACAATCAAAGTGCTCTTGGTCATGCATATCCTGAGAAGCTACAACAACTAAGTAGTCATCCTGTGAAGCATCGTAACCAAATCCATACAAAATCGCACTACCGGGAAACTTAAAGCACTTGCGATTACAACGAGAAACAATGTGAGAGTAGGATACTATTTTGCTGGATCCAGTCACTGGATTCCATACGACAAAAAAATGCGGGGCTCGGTGTAAGAGAACGAAGCCTCTGCAGGAGCACATAACTTCAAAATTATAACGTCTTTTCATCTTGAAAGGGAGAGATACCTCTTTTATTGCAGTAGCATGCTTGTAGCCGTCAAATACTGCGTCAATGTCAACAGAGAAAGCCTGGGAATACTCATTTATGAAGAGGCATACATGGGTGGGTGCGGCAGAGAGGTGAAGATGCGATTCCGCAAAGTGTGGATCGGAAATGAGAGTGTTCCAAAGCTTCGAAACGCACTTGAGGCGACCGAGATGTTTGAGCGGCACCCTAAGTAAGATGATGTGAATCAGCTCAACAGGGAGAATATCGTGAATGCTCTTGCTCTTGTAATTCTCATCCTGCTGTTGCTCCTTCTTCTCCATAAACGTCGATGGATGGAAGCAAGTAAATGGAAGAAGTAATAGTATTAATAAAGAAAAGTATGAGAAGCTAACTAATGTTTTATACTATGTGTATAATGAGATTAAATTAAAATTAAAATTAAATTAAAAGTAATTAATTAATTTTAAATAATTTTTAATTTAAAATTTGAATTAAATTATAATTTTGTTAGTTATGGTAATTAATTAATTTTATTGACCAAGTAAAATAATTGACCAAGTAAAATAATTGTTTTACGGAAAATTCTACTGTGCTGAAGGGAAAATTTTTCCTCATGTGCTGAAGAAGCGTGGCATTACAGAAGAAATGACGCGTGTTAGTGTTATTCCCATGCTTTAGACAAGTTCTGTGTTAAAGTAAAATGGTACAATATGTCAATGTCATGAATATTAATAATATTAGTTTAATTTATTTTTAATGATGATAATTTATTTATTGGGCTTTATTAATTTTCAAAAGCTTTGGCAGTTTTGGATTTTTTATGAATATTATCCAACGGATAGGATCATAGGAATTGCTCCATAAAATAGTAAATTAAAACAACAATAATAACAATAATAATATCCTTTTTAAATTAATAATAATAATTTAATTTTTATTTAAAATTATATTTTTGTTATATATATTTTCATATTTAACTTATTTAATAAATATATTTTTATCTTTAAAATAGAGACGAATCTAAAAATTTAATAAAAGATAAGTCAAAAATTAAAATATTATATAATTAAATATAATATTATATATTTAGTAATATATATAATCATAATTAATATTTTTTAATTAAAAAATACTAATAAGTGTTTGTTATATAAAAAAATTATCTTAGTTCTTATAATTTTTTTATTTTAGATTCAATAAAATATAAAAAATTATCTATTTTTTATTAGTTTATTTTGTTAAATATTATTGTAATAATAAGTTATATTTTTATGCTTTGTATCATAAATAAATATGTTATAAAATAATATAAATAAATTATTTTAATAATTTTGTTATATGCGTTTAAAATATATTTTTAAATAAAATATATAAAATATAATTGTTTTAATGAAGTTACTTAATATGTTATAATTTTAATATCATGAGAAAAATAAATAAAATTTAAAATAATTTACTTTTATACCTGTACTATAATATATAAAGATTTTTTAGTTATTATAAATATTCAAGTATTTGTATATGATCATAGGTGTGAAAATTATGAAAAAAATATTTAGAAAAAGAAAAAAAGTTTAAATTTTAAAATTTTATTTAATCAAAAAATGATTGAAAATAATGTTTATCTCAATTTAAGGATTATTACTTTCTTTTGAGTTTAATAATTTAATTATTTATCTAAGATAATTATTTATTCTATTTGTTAAATAAAATTATATAATATATAATAACTTTAAATACTTAAAATTGTTAACTTTGTTCAAAAAAATTATGCTTGTGGTTCTCTTTTAAATTCGTCCTTGCTTCAAAAGAAAAAAATTATTTAAAACTAATGAATAATGTTATTTTTACTCAATTTCCTTTTATTTTTGAGTTTATATTTTTTTATAAAATTAGATGAAAATCTATTGAACAATTAAATTTTTTTCTGGAACATTTTGGTTTTGTTAAATAATTTTTTTTAAATACATTTCATCTAATTTAACAAAACCAAAATTTTTCAGTACAAATTTTAATTATCCAATAGACTTTTATCTATTAATTTCATTAAAAAATATAAACTCAAAAATAAAAAATATAATAAAAAATATTAGTAATTAATTTTGAATATTTTTTTAAAATTAAAAACATCTTAATTTTTTATTATTATACAAGTTAAATATGAGAATATATATATATATATATATATATATATATATATATATATATATCGGCAAGAAAAAAGAAAGATTTGGGTGGAGATATTCTAACCCTTTCTTGTTATTAGGCATTATTATTATTACTATTACTATTATTATTATTTTAGAAGGATATTATTGTTGTTGTTATTATTTTAATTTATTATTTTATGGATCAATTTCTATCTGTTAGATAATATACATAAAAAATTCAAAGCTAAACCTTTTACAAAACTAATAAAGTCCAACAAATAAATTATCATTGTTAAAAGTAAATTAATCTAATGTAATTAGCATTTATGATGTTGACATATTCTTATTTACTCTGCTTTTTGACACAGAAATTGTCTGCCAATGTAAAAGTAATGTTAACACGCGTCACCTTTACTCTACTGCCACGCCTCTTCAGCACAGGAGGAAAATTTTTTCGTTCAGCATAGTAGCATTACCCTTGTTTTACAGTCTACAAATTTAACTTAACAATCGTTGACTAAATAATAATTGGAATAGAGAAAACATATTGATTTGCTATTTCAATCAATTTTGTTAAAAATAAGGAAAAGTATAGGTAAACAATGAAAATATTAAACAATGTAAACAATAAATATATTGAATGTTCATTTTACTAGTGTACGGATGATTATTTTAATATTAAAATTTAGAGATTTAATTTAGAAGTGTAGTGTATTTTTATTTAATTAGTGGTTGTTCATATTGTTCAACAAAATTATTGTCTCCTAACATTTCCCTAAAAATAATAGATTATTTTATCTATTAAATCGATTAACATGATCCAGTTATTTGACACTAATTATTACTTATTAATTCAATTGGTGGCAAATTAAACGGGATTAGATTAATCGCAAACACTTCACATTGTTTTTTCTTTTTCTCCACTTCAAAAGAATGTTTAACATTAAATCTTAGTTTTACAAAAAAAAAGTTTTAGAAATCAAATTAGTTAAAAGCTCTCATACCATATTCATATACCATAATTAAGATCATTATTAATAAATATTTTTTTATTTTTAATTATTAATGATACAATTATAAAAATATAAATGATAAATAATGCGGATTATGTATTTATATTACTCCAAGTATAAACCATGATAACTTTAAGAGATTTTATGATCACATAGTTTATTCATAAATCGTGGTAATATAGCACAGTTTTTACCTACTTTTTTTATGTATAATTTATGGTTACATACCGCGATTTATACTCATTGTTTCTCAATCATAAACTGTGCCTACCTTGTGTAAATGGTAAAATGTGGTTACTTACCACAAGACACGCAAGTAAAGAAATTGTAATTGTTGCATTTGAGTAAATAATTCTCTCAATCATTTTATTCAAGTAAAATATTCTATTTATAAATATATAAATAATTTTTAATTATTTAAAAAAATTTATATATCTCATTGACCATCTAAATGAGATAAATATATGTGATGTAAATTAATAAATATACTACAAATTATTTATTTAATAATTAAAATAATTAAATTATTTATTTAAAAAAAACCTGAAAAATGTGCTACTAGTAAAATTGAGCCTAAAACGTTTTTTTTTTTTGGTGACCAGCCTTGAAAAGCGTTTAGTCTAACTTATAATGATGCTGAGAGTAAAAAATTTTGACCGAATATATAAATATGAATTTGGATTTCTTTTGTTAAGGGAAAAAATTAGTAAAATAATAAAATATTAAATTTATAATTTTTTATTGTACGTGAATTTTATTTATTTAATTTAAGAATAATTAAATATTTATCTTTTTATTTTGTCAATTAAAAAAGCTCATAATTAACCACAAAATAAAAAAATAAAGCTCTAAATTTAAATATATATGACAAGAGAAAACAATATACTTGGAAGATGCATAATTGCATACTAGTGAAATTTAGTATTGGAAAGTATTTAATCTAAATGAGAGTAAATGTGAAGAAAAATTAAAATTTAATGAGATCTAAATGAATTATCCACTCACATTTGTCAACAGCGGTATATATAATCAATAACAAGCCAACAAACTGTCATTAATTATTTAAATTTTATTTTTTAAAAAATATATAATTAATGATTATTAATGATCTCTAGTCTTTTGACTCTAATTTATCTTTTATCATTTACTAGCATTAAACCCATATGATGCACGGACTTACATTTTAATTTAACATTGTAAATTAAAAATAATATTTTATAATCATAAATATTTTAAGTTTAGTATAACATTATCATCGTTATTATATAATAAACGTACTGAATATGTTGTTTCATATTTGTTCAAAATAAAATACAAATAGAACTGTTTGAAGTCTATAATATTCTTGAACTATAAAGAGAGACCTGAAAAAATAAGAACATATATAACTGTAATAGTAGTATGTCAATTTTATAGTAAACTTTTATATCAAAAGGCTAATGAAAATTTATCGACAACCTATTATTTTATTAACCTTATTAGAAAAACAATTAGCATATGATGTGCACCGTGTTACACACTTCATTTCAAGTCTGAAAGTAAAGTTATTGATAAATTAGATATATCTATTATAAATATTTGTGCAAAAGTATAAATCTTAATATGCTATTAAAATGAAAATACTATTTTTTATTTAAATATTATTAAAAACTTCTTTAAACATGACATTTGTTGTTAATGACTTTGGATTACCGTCTTCATCCAGAATTAGAATCTTGAGGCCACTATGACTCTTAACTCTTGACAAAGCAACGTAAAGTTCTCCATGGGTGAACGCTAATTTTAGCAAGTAAAGCCCTACATGCATATGTGATAATGATTGACATTGACTTGTATTGATGGTCATTACAAAGCACGCTGTTATTGAAGATTGTCTCCATTAGAACTTAAATGGCAATCCTGAATTCGAAGAGATCAAGTTCACTTTTGGAAAGTACATTTTGTCGTTAATATTTCTACCGGTTACTACTGTCGCTTCAATTACGTTGTTGCCAATTTCGTTATCTATTAACCTTGTCCTGTTGCATAAACCTAAAGTATGGCCTATGCTTTAGAGTGACTCCTGGCTTCAAAGTCAATTTGTGGTTAGGTAGTCCCTATGGTTTCTGAAAATCAGACCAGATCGGTCGGTCGAACCGGGAACCGGCAATGAAAACATTTCGGTCCATTGCCAATAACCCCTGGTCAAAAAGCCGTTTGGAAACTGCTAGTTGGATCGGACTGGTAATCGGATGGTTCTATAAAAACAATGTTGTTTTGTGTTAAAACAAAAACAAAACCCAAATGTGCAAGCCTCTGAAGCCATTTGGCCATTCCATTCCTGAACCCCCTCTTCCCCAATCATTCGTGAAACCCCCCTTTGGAGCAAAACCCTAGCCGCTTCTTCCTCAGGTTCCTTGCCGCCGCCGCCGCCGCCTCAGGTTCTCCTTTCTCATCACCTCCGCTTCTTCCTCTTCCCCAGCTCCAGAACCCAGGTAGCTCGGCCAGTCATCCACTTGCTTCTCTCTTCGTGGCTTGGAGGTTGGAGCAACTCGCCATTTGCTGTTGTCTCACTTGTCCCCGTTGTCCCATCTCTCGTTGGTTGCCGTCCGTGTCTCCGTCGAAGGTGGGTGGTTGTGCTTTGCTTCTTCCTTTTAATTTTGCTCTGGTTACTGAATGCTTGGTTCTTCTTCTTCCTTTTAATTTCTGAAATTTTTGCTCAAATATTGTTGCTAATGTTCTTCTTCTGCCTTGTTAATGCTCTGTTTAATTTATTGTTATTTTGAACTTTTGAATTTCTGCCTTGCTAATGCTCTGTTTAATTTCTGAAATTTCATTTAGTGTTTAATATTTAATTTAGTGTCATCACTGCCTTGCTGAATGGTGTTGCTGTTCGATAATGTACTGGTGTTGTTGTTTTAGTGTTTTATAATGTACTGTTGTTTTCAGTGTTTTGTAATTGCTGAATGGTGATTGTTGAGTTTAGATATGGTGTTGCTGATGATTAATTTAGTGTCACCTTTTAAATGTTTGTTCTTTGTTGCTAAATGCTGCTACTGTTTAGATATGGTTTAGTGCCTGTTGATAACTTATACCGTGTTATTTGTGCTGAGGTTTTATGTTGATGCATACTTGTTTTTTTCAGAGCTTCATGTTTTAGGAATGGTTTTTATTGGCCTCATTTTTTAAGTGTTTGTTTTATTTATAATAATTTGTTCCTATTTCATGGTATGAATCTAAATTAGTTTTTCACTTAGGTAGTTGTTATGTTTATCATCTAAATTCAATGAATTTGTTAATTTATATTTCATTTATGTTTATCAGCAAGCTTCCAATTTGTTTCTGTAGTACCTGCCTCTACTTTTTAATTGTTGTACAAATGAATGTGTGATATATGTTGATTGTCTCTTCTTTTTTACCTCTTGTTGACTATGGTAGAGTTGCTTGTTCACTAAAGAATTTGGAGCATTTTCCAATTGAGATTAATTGATTATGCATAGCTTCACTAAAGAATTTGGAGCATTTTTCAATTGAGATTAATTGGTTATGTATAACTTATTCATTTTCTCAATAACGTTCACATACTAAATCATGTTGCTGTTTCAACCTAGTTAATGTGTCATATAAGCCGAGTTTATTAGCTATTGTTATTTTAATTACTATCCACCTGTGTATGAGAATGCTTGTGGGATTTTAGTCTTCTTGTCTTGTATATGAATCCTGAAATCCTGAAATACCGATAAATTTGAAATTCTTGTTGTAGTATTTTAAATTTGTAAGATATTTTAAGATTTATATTATTCTATAATTATATTTTAAAATGTTTATTTATAATTTATTTATTATTTTATTCGAACGGTTTTTCCAGTTGAACCACGGTTGGACTGGTTGAACCAGTAAACCAGTGACTAGAACGATTTGATGACCAGTCTGGTTCTCAGAACCTTAGTAGTCTCAAACATTTGATGTCATTTAGGAACTCTGGTGTGAACCACTCTTGTTTTACATCTTCATTCTTATTAGCTTGATATGTGTCAGAACTTAGATACTCCTTTTTCATCCCTGGGAAGATTGTCAAGATGAAATTGTTTACCTTTTCAACACTTTCAAGCGTGGGTGCAAAAATTATCCTACTCTGAAAATACCTGTAATCTGACATGTTTTGCAACAAATTTGAATATGCAAAATCTACCAAATGAGAGAGAAGGTTATCAGTAGTTACAATCAGCAGATCATCTGGAACTTCAACTTCTGACTCATCATCAACAGCAGAACCAATATTTTTATTTTCAACATCATGTATCTAATTAGCAAATATCTTCATTTCACCATCATGTTGATATGAAGAAGCCATTAGAAGCCTCATATTCATATGAAGCTTCAGAACCTTACAGAACGACCATATATGGGATGAGTTAATAGCTGATGATAATATATTGTGTCTACTCCCTTTCAGAATCACTGGAATTATCTGTCTGAAATCACCTCTTAGTACCACAATCTTACCACCAAATAGTTGATGTATTTTATGTTGATCGGTAATTGACGTAAGATCCGTGAGTGTCTGATCAAGTGCTTTAAAGCACATTTTATTAAGCATTGGTGCTTCATCCCAAATTATTAAGGTACTTTGGATTAACAGCTCAGTCTTCAAACTGTCATGCTTGATGTTGCAAGTAGATTCACCAGTAATTGTAATGAATATTGAAAACCAAGAATGAGCCATTCTGCCACCAGGTAGGAGTAAAGACGCAATTCCACTATATGCGATATTTAAAAAAATCTTTCCTTTAGACTGAATAACAGAAGATAGTCTATTTCAAATAAATGTCTTACCACACCCACCATACCTATAAACAAAGTAAAAACTACGAGAGTCCGTAATAACAACATTGAGTGTCTCATTGAATACTAATATTTGTTTATGAGTTATCTTTTATCCCGTTATAAGTTTTGAAGGTTGTGGTAGGCTTAGAGAAGGGGATTGAATCTATGCCTTCCTTTTCAGTTGCTATTATGACATTTTAAAACAAACTTTCAATTCTAATTCTGATTGTACTCAGCAGCAGAAATTTATGAGACAATTTATTTTTATCTCATGAATATCAGAAAATAGAACACATCAGAGAAGAGAAAAGCTAACACCAGCATATATCCTGATTCGGTTGCCTTATGCTATACAACCTACATCCAGTCTCCTCCACAACAATGGAGGAATTTTTACTATAGTTAAAAGTATTACATACACCAATTTCACACTCAAGTTCTAACCTAACTTGATATTGGCTATGCTAATACCTAACTCTTCACTCTTAGTGCTAACCCAATTAAGAAAGGGATACCTTACAGGTACAAGATACAAGACATAGACATACCTAAAGAAATCAGAAAATAACTCTAGGCTTTTCTCTCAAGTGTATCACTTAGCCTTTTTCCACTCATGGCTTTTACTTGAGCTTTCTTACAATGCCTTTTCTCACAAGAAATTACAGAAAGATAAACATAGAAAAGTACATCACAATCTGTAAAACATGAAGAAGATTGACTTCATCAACAGCCTCTTAGCTATGTACAAAACCAGATTTGCAAACCTCAGATACATTTCTTCAGTATTGGCCAAATGCTTCTTTGAAAGAAAGCATTATCCAAGTAGAGGAACTTCTTTGCAGAACACAACTCTCAAACTCTGGTTTTCTCTCCTTGCTCCTGAATGAGCAGAAAGTCTTCTTTTATCTCCTTACATGTGCCTTGGTAGCTCACCCTAGGTCAACTTCTTGAGCACTGAGATTCACCAACCCAGTCGTTCACTTTTTCTCATTAAGCATCAGAGTGAAAACTTTGCTTCTGACTTCTCTATCTTGACCGAAAGCTATAATACAACAACCACAAAAATCCTCTGATGGTCAACCGAATCTGAACCATTGAGAAGCTACTTGGTCCCCAAGAATCATTTGTTACCGTCGATACATAGCAGATTAGGGCAGAAGGCAACTTTCCCTTGTATACCATTTTCGGACTTGCAGAGAGTTGGGAAGAAGAGAAGAAAGTGTGTTGCATGTAAAAGGAAATGGGTTACCTTTAACCTAAGCTTGATTTGGTTTGAAATGGTTGAATAGACTTCTGAGTTTCAAGCTATGACTTTCTCTTTCTTGCTTCTTTGATGATCACCTTAGGGAAGAAGCTTTCTCTTTCTCTTTCTCTTTCTAACTTTTCTGAGTTTGTGATTTGACATGGTCAGAGAGGAGAGGAACGTTGCTTGTGATGTGAGATCAAGTTTGAAGGGAATTGAAATCAACTCGGGCTTAGATCAGACATCCATTAAGCAACCCATTTGATTTTGGCTTTGTTTCTTTTGGGCTTTGTTTGTTTAACCAGCCCACCAGTCTTGTTTTATTTTCTATTCCATTTGGGCTATAATTCAAATTTTTGCCTACAATATTTTATAAATAATTAGTAATATGTAATTAAAATTAATCAACACTAATTATTTATTTTGTCAAAAATAATGTTTGTTATCACTAATTAATTTAGTTAATTTTTTAACTTAACAATCTCCCCCTTGATGACAAACATATTTAAGCAATAACCAAAAGGAATTAAAATTTAGTAAGGTTAGAAAACTTCCCTTTGATTAATGTTTCTTACTTTTGTGTTACTCCCCCTTTCCTTTTCAATAGTAGCTCCCCCTAGATTTATGCTTTCCTCTTTGTTCCTGATTTATATTATACTTAAAGAGAACATAATAAAGAGTTACACACATTTATCTTGTCTAAGGGATATAGAACAAACAATACCACAGAATCAGCTCTACACATTATGTCAGCAGTAAAGAAAAAGTATCAAGATTAATCAAGGGCAATTTATCAGCATATGAGAGCGAGTTCTAATGCAGCAGACAAACAGAAGTCACAAAGCAATAATAGTAGCTGCAGTAAAATTCACCCTATCCCTATTCCTATTGCTATTACTCCCCCTTTTGTCATCAAGAGGCGGATAATAAGCAAGACCAACAAAAAAACATCTGCCCAAAACCTGCAGGAAAGAGTTAGAGCACAGTTCAAAGTACTAACTAAACAACCAAAAGTGCATTAGTATCTAGAGTTATTAGTTATTACAGTCATCCAAAAAAACAGTTCAACAGTAGCAAAAAAAATAGAATTCATGAGACAAGAAGAGAGCATCAGCAACAGTTTTCATAAGACAAATTCTAGGCATCAGAACCAGTTTCCTCCGAACCAGCTTCCTCTTCATCATCAGTGGCAAGGTCTTCATCCTTTTGATGGTCATCAATGAAAGTCATGAACACAACCACTTGATCCCTTGATTTTCTTAGGAAATTCTCATGCTTGCTAGCCAGCTTCCTTTGTTCCTTACTCATGGCAATCATATGATTGGATTGGGAGACAAATTCTTGAACAACATCCTTGACCACATTCAGCAGAGCGAATTTCTTCCCAGTAGAGATGGAAGTACCCTCGGTGGAAGAAGCAGGAGATTCCTCAGGGACAAATTCATCATCTTCATCATCTAAGACCACCTTCTCAGATCGAGTAGGTCCTTTAGGCTGTTTCACTGTACCACCTCCCTTTAGATATGAATGTCTATTTTGATAATCCTCATTGGTCAAGTCAACACCAAAATACTCAGATATGCAAGTTAGAAACATGCCATAAGGAAGTGCTTTGTCTTTTTTCACTCCTAACAGAGTCAAACATGTATCTAACCATCAAATATGCAAATGAAATTTCAATTTTGGTGAGAAGGGCATATAAAACAAGAGTATCAGTGTAGAAAACCCTTTGATATAAACCACTTTGAGGAAGTATAATGTGGTTGACCATTCGGTGCAACTGAGCACGCTCATATCCCAGGGCTTTGTGAGTGGGTGTGATGCCATCAATTAAGGAAACATGTTCACAGATGTGTGCTAATGCATCATTGTAGGAAATACCGACACCCTCATCCCACTTAATTGAAGTGTAAGCACAAGGCCCAACATCAGTATACTTCAAAGCATCACTGATAGTTTCATTGTTTAAAACTATGTCTCGGCCCTTTACATATGAGTGAGCAGTGCCTTCATGATATGTCAAAGAGGTGATTCCAGTCCAGAAAAATCAAGTTATCAACAAAAAGTAAACCTTTTCTTTTCAAAGATGGCAAATCAGCTAAAAAAGATGGACACAGGGTACGATATTTAATCACTCCTTCATAAAAATCATTGTTCATGACAGATTTGAATCTATAAGGATTATAGTTCGAATGAGAGGTCAAAAAATGAGCTTTGTGATCAAAAGGCCCAATGTCAGGTTCACTAACTGTTTTAAGAGGAACTCGAGTTTTACCTCGCTGAGAACGCAGGAACAGACCTTGACCTAGGTTGTGGTGGCTCGGGAACAGGTTCTTCAGCAGCAGGGCGTTTGCCCTTGGATGATGCAGGTTTCGAGGAGCTCGGTTTGGAAGGCGTTGCCTTTGGTGGTGGCGTCGGTTTGGCAGAGGAAAGATACCTTGGTGTGGTCTTGATTCGCACCATGGGATCAGTACGAGGAGGAGAGATAGGAGGAGAAGGTGAGGGAGTGAATGTTCTGTCCTGAGAGCGAGTTGATGGTTTAGATTTCGCAGGAAGCTTGTGTATCTTTTCTCTAGGAGGTTTTTGCACAATGGTTTTCTTCCTCATTTAGTGGTTTCTGACTTAATAAAAAAAGAAGTGATGGAGGTAGTGGAGGAAATCGAAGGATTTGAGAAGGAGATATAGAGGGAAGAGAAGGATTATTGGTAACCGTACCCAAAAGAAAATTTCTTAAACCATGCAACTGCATCATCTTTTGAAAAGACTTGAAAAGACATGACCTCATAAAAGAAAGATTTTATTTGATTTTAAACTAAAACAGAAAATTAATTTTGAAAACCCCCTTTTTTGAAAAAAAATAAATCAAACTAAAAATCTTTTTGGACCAGAAAATATTAAATGAAAACCTTTTCAAAAAAATGAAACACACAAGCCAACAAAAAATTATCAACCAAACAAAAATGTAACATTCATATTTGGGCCTATAGATGGTTGGATTTAAGGAAACATATAGGACCACTCATGATCTGAATTTTTTTGAGGTTGGCCCAGATCAATTATCACTTGAAGCAAGCTTAGAAAAACGCAGATTGAAGGTAACATTCATCACCTGCCCAGAATTGTCTCATCCTTGTTTTTGAGACAAAAACTCCAACAAACACATCAGCAACTTTCAAACAAAGAATCATAACTTAAAATACCTATACTAGTCCTAAGCATGCAGAATCTGTCCTCAGGTAGTGGTTTAGTGAAAATATCTGCCAATTGCTCCTTTGATTTAACAGATTGAATGCTAATATCCCCTTTTTGAACATGTTCTCTTATTGAATGAAATTTCACTTCAATATGTTTAGTCCTAGAGTGCAAAACTGGATTTTTGAAAATATTAATAGCACTCATATTATCACACAATAAGAGAATATTTTCAGTATTTAACTTGTAATCAGCAAGCTGTGTTTTTAACCATAAAATTTGAGAACAACATGAAGATGCAGCTATATACTCAGCCTCAGCAGTGGATAACGCCACTGTTGGCTGTTTCTTACTTGACCACACATTTAAGGACTTTCCAAGGAAGCAACATAAGCCTGAAGTGCTCCTTCTATCAACTCTATCACCCGCAAAATCTGCATCACAATAACCAACTGCAGAAAAATTATCAATCTTAGGATACCAAAGACTAAAATTGGATGTGCCATGAACATATCTAATGATCTTTTTAACTGCTGAAAGATGTGACTCTTTAGGTTTGGATTGGAACCTTAAACACAATCCAACACTTTGCACAATATCGGGTCTAGAGGAAGTTAAGTACATAAGAGAACCAATCATTCCTCTATACCTAGTCTTAGGGGTGTTCAAAACCGAACCAGACCGAATAAAACCGGTCAACCGAACCGAAAAAACCGAGAACCGAATAAACCGAAAACCAAAAAAACCGAAAAAATTATATTTTGCTGTTTTTATGCGGTTCGGTTCGGTTTTCGGTTTTGATACTAAAAACCTTAACCGAACCGAACCGAACCGGTCAACTAAAAACCATAAAAAACCATTCGCCCCCCACCCCCAAACGGCCCAAGCCCAACCCATCAGATAACCCTAAACCACTAACTCACTAACTCCTATTCTCCTACCCTAGCGCAGCCAAGAAACCTCATTACCCCAACCCTTCCCAGCCCCCTCCCAGCAGCGCCTCCTAGCCCCGCCTCCCAGCCCCTCCCACTCCCAGTCCCGCGAACAAGCGCCTCCCAGTCCCGCGAACCAGTGCCTCGCAGCAACGCCTCCCAGCCGCGCCTCGCAGCAATGCCTCCCAGCAGCGTCGGACCAGCCACCCAGTAGCGCCGGACCAGCCCCTTCCAGCATGCAGCACCTCCCAACACCGAACACCAGATATGGAGGATCCAACTCATCCAAGTCAGGTATTAATTTGAATTATTTTTGTTTCATGTTCAGTGAATTTTCGTTTGAATTTCTGGTCATTGTTAAATAATTTTATTTTGTTTGAATTTATGCTTTTGTTTGAATAATTTCTGTTCTTTGTTCAGTGTAATTTTGTTTGAATTTATGCTTTTCTTTGAATAATTTTTGTTCTATGTTCAGTGTATTTTTGTTTGAATTTCTGGTAATTTTACATGTTTTCATCTTCAAATTATATTAAACTTGCATAGGGCAGCACAACAGACAGCACCCACGATCAACACAGCACCTTGCCACTTCCACCCAGCAGCCGATTCAAGTGAATATGGAGCCCGAGCCATCTATTCAGGTAATGTTTAGCTGTTTACCATTCTTGTTCAGTTTAGTGTTATCAGTTTATTGTTAAGGTTTTGTTCAGTTTATTCTTGATAATTTGTTATTGCTGGAATGCTGGATAATGGTTATTGATTTATTGTTCAGTTTATGTTGGTAATTTGGTCTTGCTTGTTATTGATTTCTTGTTCAGTTTAGGGTTATCAGTTTATTGTTCAGGTTTTGTTCACTTTATTCTTGATAATTTGGTATTGCTGGAATGCTGGTTAATGGTTTATTGTTCAGTTTATGTTGGTAATTTGGTCTTGCTTGTTATTGATTTCTTGTTCAGCTTAGGGTTATCAGTTTATTATTCAGGTTTTGTTCACTTTATTCTTGATCATTGCTGTTTATTGATTTATTGCTGACTTGGTAATTTGGTACTGTTGTTGCCTTGTTGGTTATTGATTCATTGCTGGTTATTGATTCATTGTTGTGACTTGGTTAATTTGGTTAAGAGAACTTCTAGGCAGTGATGAACATTATTGTTATAGGCAATTTTTGGTAGTGATACATTGTTGCGCTATCTATAATGATGAACATTATGACTTGTTTAACTTTCATTTATGTTTTCTGCCTTTATTTTGCATGTGCAGGTTTGGGGCTGATGTGATGGAAGTAGTTGCATCTTGGACAAAAGCCTTGTGCGTTGACATCTCTCAAGGCGGCATACCAAATCATGTTGATGATGTCAAAGCTGAAGCTAGTGACTTAGGAAATAAAGTTTTATCTAATTGGAGTGTACTTCACATTAGGACAGGCAATGGTTTCCTTCTCCAAGAATTAGCTAAACAGGGTATGGTATTTCTTGTGATGTTCTGCACTTTTAGTAATATATGCTGTATAATTCTTTTATATAAAAAAAGAGAAAAGAAAGACTTTGTAAAAGTTAGCAAATTTCTGAATTACTATTTATTATAACAAAATGTGTATTGTTGGAAATCGGAAGGCATGTGAATCTTGTGCCATATAAATTTGTTCATACACAAATATATTTAATTGCTAATTAAATGAGAATTCCATAGCATCAAAACCAAGGTGTGAATATGTGAAAATCATGAAAAACAAAGATATATTCAAGTAAACAAAGAAAGTTGCTACATAAAGGTGGCATGGAAATGTATATACTAATACTATTATATGCTTTTTTGGAGGGAAGTACACTTATAAGATATATTACTCTTGCTACCTTTCCAAGTTCTCTGATTTGACTGGCACGGATTATAGTGAAAGGGCCATCAGCCTTGCTCAAAGCGTTGCTAATCGTGATGTATTTTTTTTAATTGATTGAAAAAACCGAATAAACCGAACCAAACCAAACCGATTTTAATTGGTTTGGTTTGGTTCGGATGGCTTCGATAAAAAAACCGAACCAAACCGAACCGCAGTTTAATTACACAATCGGATCGGATGACTTTTTCTTCAAAAACCGAACCAAACCGCACCGCGAACACCCCTACCTAGTCTTATGTACATCTTTTTCAGTTTCTCCCTTATCTAATTTAGAATTAGGGTGCATGGGAGTTCCCATTGGTTTGGCATTTTCCATACCAAATTTCTTAACTAATTCCTTGGCATACTTCTCTTGATGAATGAAATATCATTTTCAGTTTGTTTAATTTGCAGCCTAAGGAAAAAATTAAGTTCACCCATCATACTCATGCCAAATTCACTTGTTATGAGTTTTCCAAATTCAGAACAAAGGGATTCATTGGCTGATCCAAAAATAATGTCATCAATATATATTTGGACTAGAATAAAAGAATTATTAGAATTCTTGATAAATAGAGTTGTGTCTGTGGTGTCTCTTTGAAAATCATTTTTCAAAAGAAAAGAGCTAAGCCTCTCATACCAAGCTCTAGGAGCTTGCCTTAAACCATAGAGAGCTTTAGATAATTTGAATACATGATTAGAATGCTCTTTATTTTCAAAACCAGGTGGCTGCTCCACATACACTTCTCTATCTATCACACCATTTAAAAATGCACATTTCACATCCATTTGATCTAATTTAAAACCACAAAATGCAACATAAGCTAAGAGAAGTCTTATGGCTTCCATTCGGGCAACAGGGGCAAATGATTCATCAAAGTCTATTCCTTCCTCTTGGTCATATCCTTGTGCCACAAGCCTTGCCTTGTTTCTTGCAATGCTGTCATCTTCTCCTAACTTGTTCCGAAATATCCACTTGGTGCCGGTCACTTTCTTTCCGCTTGGCCTTGGAACCAAAGTCCACACTTTGTTCTTCTCAAACTCAAGAAGCTCATCCTCCATTGCTTTAACCCAAGAGGGATCACTAAGGGCTTCTTTGATATTCTGAGGCTCCATTTGAGAGAGAAGGACAATGTTTGTCTCTTCATTGGCCTTTCTAGTTGAGGACCAAGTTCTAACTCCATGAGAGACGTCCCCAATAACAAATTCCTCAGAATAGTTCTTCAAGAATCTCCATTCACGAGGTCTGGTGGACTTGGAGGCAGATTCAGGTACCAATTGATTCTAGGTGCTGCTGGCTTCAAGATTTCCTTCAAATTCATGAGACAAAATGAAATTGTCTCTCAAATTTTTAGCAACTGCAGTTTCTGGTTCAGGTTGAACAGAATTTCTATTTTCACAGTTTCAACGTCCTTTTGAGCTTGCTTTCCTGCATCCTAATCTTCCAAAATACTTTGCACCAAGTTAGTATCACAAAATGTAACATGTATGGACTCCTCAATAATCCTAGCATCTTGATGATAAACCCTATATGCTTTACTAGTTGTGGAATATCCTACAAACAAACACTCATACGCCTTTGGATCAAATTTACCCAAATTATCCTTGTTATTTAAAACAAAACATTTGCATCAAAAGATGTGCAAGTAATCTAAGTTTGGTGGGTAGCATTTTCAAAGTTCATAAGGGGTTTTCTTCAAAAATTTTCTTATGATTGTTCTATTCAAAATGTGGCAAGCTGTGTTAACCACTTCAGCCCAAAGGAATTTTGGAACATTATTCTCACAAGGCATAGCTCTCGTCATCTCTTGTATGCTTCTATTTCTTCTTTCCACCACACAATTTTGTTGTGGTATCTTTGGACAAGAGAAGTTGTGAAATATTCCAAATTCCTCACAAAAGGATTCAAATAAATTGTTTTCAAATTCAGTTCCATGATCACTTCTTATTGAAGAAATCTTCAAATCCTTTTTATTTTGAATTTTCTTGCAAAAAGGTTCAAAGGCCGAAAAAACTTCATTTTTGTGTGCAAGAAATAAAACCCAACCAAACCTAGTATAGTCATCCACAATCACTAAACTATAATATTTACCACCTAGGCTTTGAACAATTGTGATGGGAATAGGAAAAGAAAAAAATTTAGAATTAAAGTAGAACTCATAATTGACTGTAAACAATAAAAAAATAATGCTCCAAAATTAATGTAAACAGAACAAAATGTACTTTGGAAAATATGCTACTAAAATACTAAATAAAATTGAGCCTTAAAAGTAGTTTTGGTTTGATGCTAAGCGAAAAAATCTTGAGAGAATATATAATGAAAAAATTGGTAAAGTAATAAAATGAATATTTTATTATTATTAAATTTGTAATTTTTATTGTATATGAATTTTATTATTTTAATTTAAGGATAGTTAAACATTTAGTTATTTACTTTGTCCATTAAAAAAAGCTCATAATTAACCATAAAAAAATAGAAAATAAAACTCTAAAATTAAATATAATGGGAGAAAAAAATATACATGAAAGACAGTGCTACTAGTGGAATTTAAAGTGTTTTCACTTTTTAACCTAAACGAAAGTAAATGTGGAGAGAAATTAGGAATTATTTTTATAACTATCAAAATTATTTATTTGGTTCAATCTGTTTCGTTAAGATATTAGAAAATTTTTAATAATAATAAATTTTTTTAAATAAAAATAAATTCTCTCAATTTTTTTAACTGTTTTATCAATGCTAATTTTTTATTATTTAATATTTTTTGTCTTACTTAAAAAATATATAATTATTGATTAGAGATTATATTTTACAAAATAATTAAAAAAATGGAGAGAATAGGAATGAATCCATTCCCTTCTCAAATACATACAACACAATTATCAATTTATCATTACAAAAATGGTAGGCTCATTGTTATAGGTATTGTTATCTGGTTATCCCGGCTGCAGAACCAATGCTAATTTCATTGCAATCTAATCAAGTAAAATTTGACATGAATATAGTGTTTCAGCTCCTACATAGCCTTCAGATTGCAAGCATCTAATTTCGTTACCAATAACAACAGCTACTACAAAAATACCATATGTCCCACTAATTTTCTCTTATCTTGTGCATTGAGAGCCTGTTAGGTTAAGCTGTTTATGTTTCCATATGGTATGGTCATTTTGACTTTAATTCTTTAATCATGAGGATTTGATAGCAACAGAAAAGACCTTAGAATGTAAATATAAGAAAGTATACGTTCCAGGCAAATTCTGTTTCCATTTCCATTTGTTGACTTTGTGGAACGCGTTAAGCGAAGAAAAAGAGATGCAATTATAATGAAAACATAAGAAGTTAAGCAGCAGAATAGGTGGGTACAGAACCAAACTAGTGATTATTTGATAAGTATCTGTATATTTCCCCCATTATTTCTATCACTGATTTCACAAAGCGGAAATTGCTCAAGATATATTACTTCTGTGACAGTGTGAGAGTCCCAATAGATCAGAATAGAAATAATCGTTAATCTCATCTATCTGTCTAGTGTCTCAGATTGGAATAATGGTCGTCAAATGTTTATGCTTTGGTGATTCAAAGAAGGAGAAAAATTATCCGACAGTAATAGAAGAGCTATGCCATCGATTTTCCTTTGAAGATCTTAGAAAATCAACCAACAACTTTGACAATAAACTAGTAATTGGGTGGTCACCGTTTGGTGATAAGGTATACAAAGGTTGTCTCAAACATAATGATGCTGCGGCTGATCATACCATTACATTGAAGGTGATGGTGCCTCATTACTCCATCCAAGGTTCACTTCAATTCAAGAAGGAAATTGAGGTGCTGTGTCAGCTTCGTCACCCTAATATAATCTCTCTAATAGGCTTTTGCGACCAAGAAAAGGAAAAGATTGTTGTGTCTGAGTACATGGCCAATGGATCACTTGGTGATTACTTGGGAGATGGGATTAGGAATAACCAACCACTTTCATGGAAGAAAAGACTAGACATCTGCATCGGAGTAGCCCGAGCTCTACACTACCTTCACTCAGGAACCAAGCGTGCTATCATTCATCGTGGTATAAATCCAAATAATATTCTTTTGGATAAGAATATGATGCCCAAACTTGCAAATTTTGGGATATCAGTGCAGGGAGCGTCTCTACATTGAAGCCAAAGGAAATCAAAGTAGATATGATTGTAGGTACATGTAAATGCATGGCTCCGGAGTATGTCATGAATGGTATTGTTACTGATAAATGTGATGTTTTCTCCTTTGGCATGGTTCTACTAGACGTGGTAGGCCATAAATATAATGAAAGGCAAACTCTTGAGGAGACAATGGATCCAATTCTGAAAGGAAAGATTCCACCAGAATGTTGGCAGGTATTCACTAGTGTCATACAGAGATGCTTGCAGCACGAACCAGATGAGCGACCTACAATGGGCGAAGTTGAGATATTGCTTGAGAATGCTCTCTCATTGCAGGAACAAGCTGATATTACAAACACCAATGCGGCTCACTATACTCTATTATCCACTACTTCTTTGTCCGATATATTTTCACGTTGTATAAGTAATGATCATCTGACCTTTGATGCTTCAATGGAGGAAGGCTTTTTCTCGGAAGAAAGTAGTGACTAAGAACAAGTTTCAGCTGAATTTCATGTCCTCCTTTTACTAATCCTGTTTCTGTTTCCTTCTTTGCTGCCTGTTAAATGTCAAATATGTATACAAATATTATTATTGTTGTTATTGTTTTTGTTCATGTATTCAAATAAAACTCTTAACGAGAAGGGTGAAATATATATGAGATTTTCAAAAGAAAAAAGCGACATGTACAACAATTTTATGTTATGTCAGTCAGCAATTTAATATTTTTAATCCAGCAGTTTAACAATATATTTTTAGCAAATACTTTTAAGTTATCTAACGATTGGATAAAAGAAATAAATTCTACAATCATCTAGCATTATGGTATTGAAAATTGCCAGTGCTTCGGTATAGTTCTAGCAAAAGTGCTAAGCACGATTACGAATGAGAACAATTTTCAACAAGTTTCACCTAAATTTGATGGATCTTTTTTTTATTTTATTTTTATTTTTTGTTTTTAAAAGGCTATAAATCTATTCATGTTTTAGTTCCTTCCTTGCTGGCTGTAAAATTATGCACGTGTTGCCTAGCAAGGCTAATTTTTTTGGATGGCGTAAGATGGGTGATATTTTTTTGATATGGTAATTTTAAGTATTTTTTTAAAATATGGAAGGTAGTTAGATTCGATTTTTATTTTTTAAATTTTTTATTTTTTTAAGTAATATTCCGAATGTTCGATTTTTATACTCTTATAAATCAAAGAGTCCAATTTTTGTACCTGGCACAAATTGATACCACATTTAAGAATAATACTCTAACCATCTATAATATAAAAAAACACCATTCTCAATTCAATATAAAAAATAAAAAGTGAGCAATTAAACATACTCTCTCTCTCTATTCTCTAAATCTCTACTGTCCTAGAAATCAAAGGAAAGCTATTTTTAGAATAAGTTTGCTCGTCTTAATTTTCGATCGCTTATCTACTCTTACATTGTGAATTTATAATTGCAGTATAGGTAGAAACTTTAGTAATCATAAAGCACCAGAGATAAACATTGCAAAATAAATAAAAATGAAGACAATTCTCCGAAACATGTGTTGAAATATTAGAATTCGAATAACATTGTTCCACTTATAACAATGAAACATGTCTTGTGCATTGACAGCATGTTAGGTTAAGCTGTTTATGACTTTATGTTACCATATGGTATGGTCATTATGACTTTAATTCTTTAACCATGAGGATTTGATAGCAACAGAAAAGATCTTAAAATGTAAATATAAGAAAGCATACGTTCCAGAAAAATTCCATTTCCATTTCCACTTGTTGACTTCGTGGAACGCATTAAGCGAAGAAAAAGAGTTGCAATTATAATGAAAACATAAGAAGCGAAGCAGCAGAGTAGGTGGGTACAGAACCAAACTAGTGATTATTTGATAAGTATCTTTATATTTCCCCCAATATTTATATCACTGATTTCACAAAGCGGAAATTGCTCAAGATATATTACTTCTGTGACAGTGTGAGAGTCCCAATAGATCAGAATAGAAACAATCATTAATCTCATCTATCTGTCTAGTGTCTCAGATTGGAATAATGGTCCTCAAATGTTTACGCTTTGGTGATTCAAAGAAGGAGAAAAATTATCCGACGGTAATAGAAGAGCTATGCCATCAATTTTCCTTTGAAGATCTTAGAAAATCAACCAACAACTTTGACGATAAACTAGTAATTGGGTGGTTACCCTTTGGTAATAAGGTATACAAAGGTTGGCTCAAACATAATGATGCTGCAACTGATCATACCATTACATTGAAGGTGATGGTGCCTCAATACCCCATCCAAGGTTCACTTGAATTCAAGAAAGAAATTGAGGTGCTATGTCAGCTTCGTCACCCTAATATAATCTCTCTAATAGGCTTTTGCGACCAAGAAAAGGAAAAGATTGTTGTGTCTGAGTACATGGCCAATGGATCACTTGGTGATTACTTGGGAGATGGGATTAGGAATAACCAACCACTTTCATGGAAGAAAAGACTAGACATCTGCATCGGAGTAGCCCGGGCTCTACACTACCTTCACTCAGGAGCCAAGTTTGCTATCATTCATGGTGATATAAATCCAAGTAATATTCTTTTGGATAAGAATATGATGCCCAAACTTACAAATTTTGGGATATCATTGCAGGGAGGGCTCTCTACATTGAAGCCAAAGCAAATCAAAGTAGATATGATTGTAGGTACATCTGCATTGATGGCTCCGGAGTATGCTATACACGGTATTGTTACTGCTAAACGTGATGTTTACACCTTTGTTTTGGTTCTACTACACATGGTAGGCCATAATGTGTTAAACTACTTAATTCAATATGCAGAGCACACTCTTGAGGAGACAATGGATCCAATTGCTTGGAGTACAAAGCAGATAAGCGACTATTGCTTGACCATGCTCTCTCATTTCAGCAACAAGCTGATATTATAAGGAATGTTGCTCGCTATACCTTATCATCCACTACCCCTTGTTATTGTCGACAGCGATATAATGATCATGAATCACTACCCAGATAGTGCTGGATCTTTTCTACTCATCTAATCAATAGTTTTTATGGATGCTCTGTTTTCTTTTCGTTATTCTGGTTCTAAAAACACAATATGTATAGTTCTCACATAGGTTTGCACTAAATGAGGCATATAATGTTACACATGATTCGTGGTGATCTATCGAGCAATATATAACATCTCAAATAGATTAAGAAAAGAAAGAATAAGAGGAACTTATTGCTAGTACACGTTAACTTAAAATGTTAACTTGCATTTTGATCCTGCAATCAATATCCCAGAAATCAAAGCAAATTAAAGTTGTGTTTAGAATAGGTTTAATCAGGACTTAATACAATGACTAATCCACTTTCGTTTGTGAACTTATAATTGCAATTATACAGTGATTTATATTAAAAGTACCGCACTATTAAATAAAACTCGAGAGACCATCGGATAGTAAATATACTCGGAAGCACCTGAATAAAATAAAGTTGAATGCCATACATAAAAATGTAAAATTTACACCACTATAGTGATTATATCAACATATAAAGTTTAATTAAGTTCAATTAACATACCATGGCCCATGAAAGAAAGACCTACGAGCACATGCTCTATAAACATTGAAGAATTCAAGTGGCAAACACAAACATCCCAACTGTAGTTCCAACAAACAAAATACTGAAATACTTGCTACAAAAGTCCCAACCGAATTGACAAACTAACAATTAGTTTACATGTTAAATCTAATATTGATGTGTGATATTCTGTGCAGACATTATAACTCAACCAAGGCAATATTGAATAAAGATAAAGCAGATAATATAAGAGATTTGATTTAACTAGAGGAAACTCTATCTGCACTTTCAAATGTTCCACTTTTTGGCATTCATAGTTGGAAGGGAAATCAAACTTTAATGCAAAAGCAAAAATAAAACAAAATTCTCTCGAAGCTTCTTCCAGCTAAACTTGCCAATACTACACTTTATTTACAACATAATTAAGTGTCTCTGTGTTTGAGTCATTCGCTCCTAGTTCTCTTTCCTTGTTTGACATCGTTCTTCTGATTCTGATGGCCTGTAGAAAAGATAAGCACCGCATTAGACATGAAAAAAGAAATAATTTAAAACCCCCTCAGCACAAGAATAGGCTTCAGGAAGCAAGACAGTGATCAATTATTCCATAAGCATCGAAAAATTCAAACAGCCAAACCCCGCATCTGATTGCAACTAGATGCATAATGCATCTTGCTAGGTATTTTTAATTAATCACAAAGCAATGAAAACTATGAGAAATAACATAGTGCAATCCTTAGGAGAATAGTTACATACCATTATTCTTCTGCTTCTCCTTATCCTTATCCTTAATCTCATTAGGGACTGGCACCAGACTCTCTGTGTATACAATGTAGCTTGTGCGGTCCTTACACAACCAACAAGACCAACCTTTAAAATGTCCCAGATGACGGCAATCAAAACATTTGAGTTGGAGGAGCTCTCCTCTGACATTAGATTTGGCAAACCTTAAGTAGCTATCTATAAATTTCAGACTAGAATCTAGTGCAACAATGTCACTACCATTGGATAAGCACAGAGGCGCAGACTGTTCACCACCACCAGAAATCTGATAGAAAGTCCAAGATGAATGCACTTTGTATTCTTTCATCACCCATATGTTAGTTTTATCGCGATCATAAGAATACAAGGCCAGGCACCCTCCTAGTAGGACGAGATGAGTGGGATTGAGATAACCCATCACTTGTTCAGGCATAGATATGGTTGAGAAACTCCTTTCCTTCAAATCAAATATAAGAATACTATAATCTCTAACTCTAAGAGTGCAAGACGACTAATGAATAGCGCCATTCAAGAAGAACCCTCTAGATTCCCAGTTGTTCCTACCCAAGGGTTTGGAAAGTGCAAAATCAAGATTAATCCATGAATTGGTTCTCAAAGACAGGCAATCAAAGTGCTCATGGCCATTCTTATCCATAGAAGCTACAACAACTAAGTAGTCATCCTGTGAGGCATTGTAACCAAATCCATACAAAATCGCACCATAGGGAAGCATAAACCACTTGGGATAACAATGAGAAAAAATGTGAGAGTGGGATACTCTTTTGCTGGATCCAGTCACTGGATTCCATACGACAAAAAAATGCGGGGCTCGGTGTAAGAGAACAAGCCCTCTGCAGGAGCACATAACTTCAAAATTATAATGTGTTTTCATCTTGAAAGGGAGAGATACCTCTTTTACTGCAGTAGAACTCTTGTGGCGGTGAAATACTGCGTCAATGTCAACGGAGAAAGCCTTAGAGTAGTCATCTATGAAGAGGCATACATGGGTGGATGCGGCAGAGAGGTGAACATGCGATTTCGCAAAGTCGGGATCGGAAATGAGAGTGTTCCATATCTTCGAAACGCACTTGAGGCGACCGAGTTGTTTGAGCGGAACCCTAAGTAAGATTCTGTGAATCAGCTCAAGAGGGAGAATATCGTGAATGCTCTTGCTCTTGTGATTCTCATTCTGCTGTTGCTTCTTCTTCTTCTTCTTCTTCTTCTCCATGGTCGATTGCTGTTTTGGTTTGTTCTCTGTTGTGTGCTGCTGCTTCTTCTTCTTATCCATGCTTGGAAATTGAAATGAAATGCTGAGCTTTTCGCAATTCGTATACCAATTCACTCAGCCCCGAGATTTTAAGTTGGGTTAAAAACAGAGGACCAAGGAAAGGGAAGAGTCAGTTCTGAATTGGATTTTGGGAAAAAAATTGTTTTTTTATTTTTTAAAAAATATTTAAAAAGTTATTTAACATTTAGATCATATTTATTTTTTTAAAAGATTAAAAGTATTTTTAATTTTATTTGGATAAAAAAATATTTTTTTAATTAAGTAACATAAAAGAGATATTAAAAAATAAAACTTGTATGGTTTTTTATTCTTAAAAAGCTTTTAAACTATATTCATAATTATACAAAGATAAGACATTCTTATTACAATTACATATAACTAAAAAAAATTATTACAATTGTGATGGAAATAGGAAAAGAAAAAAAAGTTAGAATTAAAGTAAAACTCATAATTGACTATAAACAATAAAAAAAAATAATGCTCTAAAATTAATGTAAACGGAAAAAAATGTACTTGAAAAATATGCTACTAAATAAAAATGAGCCTTAAAAGTACTTTTGGTTTGATGCTAAGCGAAGAGAATGTAAAATAAAAAAATTGGTAAAGTAATAAAATGAAAATTTTATTATTATTAAATTTGTAATTTTTATTGTATATGAATTTTATTATTTTAATTTAAGGATAGTTAAACATTTAGTTTTTTACTTTGTCCATTAAAAAAAGCTCATAATTAACCATTAAAAAATAGAAAATAAAACTCTTCCAAGCTTATAGAAATGGAAGTTTCCAAGATTGAAACCGGTTCAACCAAGCCACCTTCTTCTTCTTCAATATAAAGGCCGGTTCGGACAGAGAGAATAGAGAGGAAAAACTCAAAGCAAATCAACATGCATATACCGCTCTCTCATCCCTTCTCATCAAGCTTCATCAATCTGAGCCTTTCATCTTGACTTTGTCCTCAAGAAAAAATTCTAACCCTTGATGAACTCTTGAGCCTTGACAGTTCCATCTGTCCAATTTTTGCTTCTTCCTCCACGTAGCTACAGTAACTACCTTCTGTCTTGGATGAACAAGAGTAGAAACGAGCTTCACCACAGAGATCTTCTTCTTTGACTGAGACCAATTGCTTATACTTTTGGCATGGAGATCTTGAAGCTTCTTCTTCACATCTTACCTTTAGTGGCAAAAATCTCAGTCACGCCATGCTTTAGATCTTCTTTTCTCAAAGGCCATCTTCACTCTAACCTTTTTTCTTCTTCTAGCTTCACTATTTTTTTTGATAGCTTCTTCTTTCTTTCCTATTTGACATGACCGAATGCAAAGAGAGAGAGAGAGAGGAGAAAGAAGAGAGAAAAAACTTTGGATGCAATGAATGAAATTAAAACTAATTAAATTTCACCTTCCATTCTCCTATGCATAGTAATGTGTGAAGTCATTGAAAGCAATCAAATCACTTTTAATTTTCTTTTTCTTTTTACCAATGCATGTAATTAAACCAATTTAATTTTAAATTCCATTCCACAAAAGAAAGTTGGTACCGAACTCATCATGCTCCACTACTTTCTTTCTTCTTTCAATTTCGGACCAAAACTTGTTGGTCTCACATCTAAAATTAATTTGGACTTCATATTAGTTTTCTGACCAATAAGCATTTGTTTATGCATCAAAAATAATTTAGCCACTTTGTTTGGAATTATTTTTGCACTAAGGTCGAATATTTTCTCATCATATTGGACTCATGTAAATTTTAGTCCAATAACAAAAAATCTGCACACTTGACAAAATTATTAAACAATTAATTAGAATAAAAAATCAAATTAATAATTTTATAATTAATACTTTTAATGATATTTGATCATCATCATATTTCAAATTTTTTAAACTCAACATGTATCTTTATTAAACATTTGAGAAAAAAATTAGCGTTTTCTCCTTAATTAAATTTTATTTTGATATAAGCCCAAATGATTGGAGGTCTTCTATGTATCATTTTTGCTTTATTTATCCCACTACTTGAAAATTGATTGTAATTTAGTTTCGAGAATTGGAACTATCATTTTAAAACACTGAAAATCAAATTATTATATATTTAAAACTTAAAATAAATATTTTGCTTTGGTACAATGATTAAACATTAAATCAATGAGACAAAAACTAGGACTTATTAGGCGAAATTCTTATAAGAAATATGTGAAGATACTTTTATTATAAATGATTTTTAACTAATTTTCTCTAATAAATTAATATATAATTTATTTTTTATGATAGGTTAATTAGTTGCTTCTTTGATTTGATTATTAACTTCACTTTTATTTTGGATTGTTAAAAGTTAACCAAAATTAATTAGTATTTCAATTATGACAGAGTCCGTAGGGATGTGCATGGGTCGGGTGAAATCGGGTTTGATGTGACACAGACCTGACCCGAAAATATATATCGGACCTATTTGTTAGACTCGAACCCGGCCCTAAACCTGTTGAAACCTATAAACTTTTGGGCCACGATTATACTGGGTAAAAACCGGGTGAAAACCGGGCCGTTGACATTATATTACCTTGATACCTTCTTGTAAGTTAGCATGTAAAAATATCCAAATTTTCAAAACTCCAACCATTAATTGACATGGTAAAATTCACTTAGAAAAATATAACAAGAACCAACTCTTCTCTAAAATTAAAGTATAACCATAATCAATACTAATATTGCCTAATAACACCAAATATTTAAATCAATACAAATAACACAATATTATGCATTAGTCTAAAGTCTTATGCATTTTAAACATAAAATATTAACTTATAGCCTTATATACAATGACTAATAACACAAAATATTAAGATTTACAATACTTAAATTCTACATAATAATAGCCATCATCCATCACTAATAATACAAAATATTAATTGTGTATAATGACCGGGCCACCGGGCCGATTTCGGGTGGCTCGAGCTATCGCCTGGACCCGACCCGAAATAATGACTGGGTCTATTTTTGAGACTCTTACCCAACGATAAACCGGATGAAATTACACCAAATTAGCCCCTAAAATGTTCGAGACCGGGGCGGATCTTCGGGTTGGGTCGGACCATGCACACCCCTAAGAGTCCGTAATTATTTAAAAAAAAAAAAACACAGCGATGAAACGGAACCATAGTAAACATATAAATACAATTTTTATTATAACAGGGAATTGATGCAAAAACCGTTCATTATTTGTGCATTATTAGGGATGTTTCGAGTGTAATTTAGTTGAATTTTAAAAAAAATCATTCAATCTGAATATTTATTTTATGTGCGATGTGGTTTTAATTAAATAATTTTTTTTGAAAATCTGACTCGATTCGATCCTATTACAAACAATTTTAAATCAGTTTGAATTTGTGATTTTTTTAAATAAAAATAATAATTTAGTTTATAAAGTTAATACTGCATGACATAGTATAAATGCACATTACTAAAGTACTAATAATCCCATAAACATTATAAAGTAACATGTCCAACAATCTATCATAATAAAACATAAATTCCATAAACATTATAAAGCAACTTGTTGAGTAATTCATCCAATAAATTCAACAAGACTTGATAAAATAATAATTCTTCAGCATAAAAACAAGTTTCAACAATACAAAATTAAATAACATAACAAGTCTTAATATAAATATAACATAAAAATTTCAAGTTGAGAAGTGAAGCACTGATCACTACTCAAATTCACCATCAGAGTTTTCTTCATCTATTAGTTGAGAAATTAGCTCAAATTCTACAATAAAATATAATAAAATAAATATCAGTAACTTAAACATATTATCAAGTAGTAAAGTTAATCAATATATGTAGACAAAAAAAAAAAGAATTCAATCAACAAAAATAGAATATTTAATTTAACACAAAGTTTAACAAATTTTAATCAACAAGACCAGATTGTCAAAAATAACAAGAACAACACAAAGTTTAACAAAAACAAGAACAAATTCCTCTAAAACAATACAAAATTAAACAAAAACAAGTACAAACATATCGAAAAGAGGAGGCTGCAGCAGTGTCACTGAGAAGAGAGGCAGTGAACGGCATTATTGAGAAGAAGAGGCGGCGGAAGGCGTGTGATAGTGAGAGTGAGTAAGTGAGAGCGAGTGAGATAAGAATACGAGAGAGGAGTTTTTTTTTTAGGTTAGGGTTTATATTTGTGGGGATTGGGGTATGCGACACTCCTAAGTACTAAGGGTCTTATTATCATCATTATATTTAATATTTATAGGAAAAGTATTGTTATAGGAAAAGTACAGGGAGTCAAATGTCTACTGGCCAAGAATCGAACAACTCAATTAATAATGATTAATTTTAAATTAATTTTTTAAATTCAAAATTTAATTAATTGACATTAATGACATTTTTGAATCAAAACTTACTTTAATTTGTTTTTCTTTCCACTCACCATTTACCATACAAAACTACAAATCCTAATCCCTCTTTCCAATGCCCCACACTGCCGCGGTTTCATCCTTGCACCGCTAGCGTCGACGCTACACCGTTCGCGCAGGAAAGACAACCACCATCGTGCTTCTAGTTCACCCTCCTCGCATCCCATCACAACTCCCCATCGCTCGCCACTCGCACCCAACAACTCTCAATCCGTCGCGACACAGCCACCACCATGTCCCCATTGGCGACGCGCGATCAACTACTCCGATTCATGGTGACTCCTCCACTCGTCGCAACGCGCTACCGCGAATGTCCCCACTGTCCACGCAACGCCGTCCAAGACGTCGTCGCCGGCCACCCTGCAGCTCTTCTTCTCCTCCTCCTATTTGGTTTTGAATGATTTTTTTTAACTAGTTTTTTATACTTCTTTTTTTTCTACATTTAGGATGATTCTTTTTATTAATTTTGAATAATTCTTTTTCCTATTTTTTGTATGTTTTTTTCTTAGGATTTGGATGATTCTTTTTATCAGTTTTGAATGATTTTTTTCTATGTTCGGTATGTTTTTTTTCTTAGGATTTAGATCATTCTTTATCTTATGTTTTGTTGTTTTTGTTTTTTGGAGTTTCGAAGTTTTTTTTTAGAAAAAATAATTAGTGTTTGTGTAATAAATGGTAAAAGATGAATTAGAGTAAGAAGAGACAATTAATAATTATTAATTTTATATCTTTTAAAAAAATTTTAAATAACCACTAATTAATAACAATTAATGTCATTAATTAATATAGAATATAATTTAAAAATATTTTTGGATTTTTGTTGGTTAGACCCCTCTTGATTCAGTGGTAGGATTGATATTTATATTATCATTTTTATATACACAATATGAGATTTGGGTTGGTTCAGTTTGATTGTACATAATAAAACTACAAACCGAACTGAACCACAATAAAACCAATCCTAAAATTGAGTAATTTGTTTCGATTTTCGGTTTGGATCGATACAATTTCGTAATTTTTTTTGAATCGGTTTAAATTTGAATACTCCTATGCATTGCTATTAAAAAATATAAATAATATAGCTTCTTCTATATTATTCTATTTTTTCCCCTAAAAATGACTTTAAAAAAAATTTGAAAATTTTAAGTTGGGATAATATTTTTTTAAAAATTACACAAGAATTCAAATGGAAAGTAACAAACCATAGTTAAGTATTAATTTTGATCAAATTTAAGCAATCTAAATTAACAATATAATTAATAACTAAATTAAAAATTAATCAATTAAAAATTAACATGTCACATAGAATAAATTATATATTAATTTACGAAAAATTGGCTAGAAATTATAATTTGCAAAATGAATTTTATCATGGTTTAGAAATTTAGTTTAATTAACTTAATTAAGGTTAAAAACAAAGGACCAATGAAAGGGAAGAGTCAGTTCTGAATTGAATATTAAAAAAATTATTTTTTATTTTTTAAAAAATATTTAAAAATTTATTTAACATTTAGATCATATTTATTTTTTCTTTAAATATTAAAAGTATTTTTAATTTTATTTGGATAAAGACATTTTTTTTAATTCAGTAACATAAAATACATATTAAAAAATAAAACTTGTATGCTTTTTTATTCTTAAAAAGCTTCTAAACTATATTCATAATTATACAAAATAAGACATTCTTATTACAATTACATATAACTAAAAAAAATTATTACAATTGTGATGGGAATAGGAAAAGAAAAAAATTTAGAATTAAAGTAAAACTCATAATTGACTATAAACAATAAAAAAATAATGCTCTGAAATTAATGTAAACAGAACAAAATGTACTTGGAAAATATGCTACTAAATAAAATTGAGGCTTGAAAGTACTCTTGGTTTGATGCTAAGCGAAAAAATCTTGAGAGAATATATAATAAAAAAATTGGTAACGTAATAAAATGAAAATTTTATTATTATTAAATTTGTAATTTTTATTGTATATGAATTTTATTATTTTAATTTAAGGATAGTTAAACATTTAGTTCTTTACTTTGTCCATTAAAAAAAGCTCATAATTAACCATAAAAAAATAGAAAATAAAACTCTAAAATTAAATATAATGGGAGAAAAAAAATATACATGAAAGACGTGCTCCTAGTGCAATTTAAATTGGAAAGTGTTTTTACTTTTAACCTAATCGAAAGTAAATGTGGAGAGAAATTAAGATTAAAAAAAAGTATTTTTATAATTATCAAAATTATTTATTTGGTTCAATCCCTTTTATTAAGTCATTAGAAAATTTTTAATCATAATTTTTTTTAAATAAAAATAGATTCAATCAATTTTTTTAATTGTTTTGTCAATGGTAATTTTTTTATTATTTAATATTTTTTTGTCTTACTTAAAAATATATAATTATTGATTAGAGATTATATTTTATAAAATAATTAAAAAAAAAGGAGAGAATAGGAATGAATCCATTCCCTTCTCAAATACATACAACACAATTACACAATTATCAATTTATCCTTACAAAAATGGTGGGCTCATTGTTATAGGTATTGTTATCTGGTTATTCCGGCTGCAGAACCAATGCTAATTTCATTGCAATCTAATCAAGTAAAATTTGACATGAATATAGTGTTTCAGCTCCTACATAGCCTTCAGATTGCAAGCATCTAATTTCGTTTCCAATAGCGACAGCTACTACAAAAATACCATTTTGTCCCACTAATTTTCTCTTATCTTGTGCAAATTTTGGGATATCAGTGCAGGGAGCGCTCTCTACATTGAAGCCAAAGGAAATCAAAGTAGATATGATTGTAGCTATATGTAAATGGATGGCTCCGGAGTATGTCTGGAATGGTATTGTTACTGATAAATGTGATGTTTTCTCCTTTGGCATGGTTCTACTAGACGTGGTAGGCCATAATGAAGGGCAAACTCTTGAGGAGACAATGGATCCAATTCTGAAAGGAAAGATTGCACCAGAATGTTGGCAGGTATTCACTAGTGTCATACAGAGATGCTTGCAGCACGAACCAGATGAGCGACCTACAATGGGCGAAGTTGAAATATTGCTTGAGAATGCTCTCTCATTGCAGCAACAAGCTGATATTATAAGGAATGCTGCTCGCTATACCTTATCATCCACTACCCCTTGTTATTGTTAAGAGCGATATAATGATCATGAATCACTACCCAGATAGTGCTGGATCTTTTTCTACTCATCTAATCAATAGTTTTTATGGATGCTCTGTTTTCTTTTCGTTATTCTGGTTCTAAAAACACAATATGTATAGTTCTCACATAGGTTTGCACTAAATGAGGCATATCATGTTACACATGATTAGTGGTGATCTATCGAGCAATATGTAACATCTCAAATAGATTAAGAAAAGAAAGAATAAGAGGAACTTATTGCTAGTACACGTTAACTTTCGCTTTAAAATGTTAACCTGCATTTTGATCCTGCAATCAATATCCCAGAAATCAAAGCAAATTAAAGTTGTGTTTAGAATAGGTTTAATCAGGACTTAATTCAATGACTAATCCACTTTCGTTTGTGAACTTATAATTGCAATTATACAGTGATTTATATTAAAAGTACCGCACTGTTAAATAAAACCCGAGAGACCATCGGATAGTAAATATACTCGGAAGCACCTGAATAAAATAAAGTTGAAAGCCATATATAAAAATGTAAAATTTACACCACTATAGTGATTATATCAACATGTAAAGTTTAATTAGGTTCAATTAACCTACCACGTCCCATGAAAGAAAGACCTACGAGCACATGCTCTATAAACATTGAAGAATTCAAGGGGCAAACACAAACATCCCAACTGTAGTTCCAACAAACAAAATACTGAAATACTTGCTACAAAAGTCCCAACCGAATTGACAAACTAACAATTAGTTTACATGTTAAATCTAATATTGATGTGTGATATTCTGTGCAGACATTATAACTCAACCAAGGCAATATTGAATAAAGATAAAGCAGATAATATAAGAGATTTGATTTAACTAGAGGAAACTCTATCTGCACTTTCAAATGTTCCACTTTTTGGCATTCATAGTTGGAAGGGAAATCAAACTTTAATGCAAAAGCAAAAATAAAACAAAATTCTCTCGAAGCTTCTTCCAGCTAAACTTGCCAATACTACACTTTATTTACAACATAATTAAGTGTCTCTGTTGTTGAGTCATTCGCTCCTAGTTCTCTTTCCTTGTTTGACATCGTTCTTCTGATTCTGATGGCCTGCAGAAAAGATAAGCACCGCATTAGACATGAAAAAAGAAATAATTTAAAACCCCCTCAGCACAAGAATAGGCTTCAGGAAGCAAGACAGTGATCAATTATTCCATAAGCATCGAAAAATTCAAACAGCCAAACCCCGCATCTGATTGCAACTTGATGCATAATGCATCTTGCTAGGTATTTTTAATTAATCACAAAGCAATGAAAACTATGAGAAATAACATATTGCAATCCTTAGGAGAATAGTTACATACCATTATTCTTCTTCTTATCCTTATCCTTATCCTTAATCTCATTAGGGACTGGCACCAGACTCTCTGTGTATACAATGTAGCTTGTGCGGTCCTTACACAACCGACGAGACCAACCTTTAAAATGTCCCAGATGACGGCAATCAAAACATTTGAGTTGGAGGAGCTCTCCTCTGACATTAGATTTGGCAAACCTTAAGTAGCTATCTATAAATTTCAGACTAGAATCTAGTGCAACAATGTCACTACCATTGGATAAGCACAGAGGCGCAGACTGTTCACCACCACCAGAAATCTGATAGAAAGTCCAAGATGAATGCACTTTGTATTCTTTCATCACCCATATGTTAGTTTTATCGCGATCATAAGAATACAAGGCCAGGCACCCTCCTAGTAGGACGAGATGAGTGGGATTGAGATAACCCATCACTTGTTCAGGCATAGATATGGTTGAGAAACTCCTTTCCTTCAAATCAAATATAAGAATACTATAATCTCTAACTCTAAGAGTGCAAGACGACTAATGAATAGCGCCATTCAAGAAGAACCCTCTAGATTCCCAGTTGTTCCTACCCAAGGGTTTGGAAAGTGCAAAATCAAGATTAATCCATGAATTGGTTCTCAAAGACAGGCAATCAAAGTGCTCATGGCCATTCTTATCCATAGAAGCTACAACAACTAAGTAGTCATCCTGTGAGGCATTGTAACCAAATCCATACAAAATCGCACCATAGGGAAGCATAAACCACTTGGGATAACAATGAGAAAAAATGTGAGAGTGGGATACTCTTTTGCTGGATCCAGTCACTGGATTCCATACGACAAAAAAATGCGGGGCTCGGTGTAAGAGAACAAGCCCTCTGCAGGAGCACATAACTTCAAAATTATAATGTGTTTTCATCTTGAAAGGGAGAGATACCTCTTTTACTGCAGTAGAACTCTTGTGGCGGTGAAATACTGCGTCAATGTCAACGGAGAAAGCCTTAGAGTAGTCATCTATGAAGAGGCATACATGGGTGGATGCGGCAGAGAGGTGAACATGCGATTTCGCAAAGTCGGGATCGGAAATGAGAGTGTTCCATATCTTCGAAACGCACTTGAGGCGACCGAGTTGTTTGAGCGGAACCCTAAGTAAGATTCTGTGAATCAGCTCAAGAGGGAGAATATCGTGAATGCTCTTGCTCTTGTGATTCTCATTCTGCTGTTGCTTCTTCTTCTTCTTCTTCTTCTTCTCCATGGTCGATTGCTGTTTTGGTTTGTTCTCTGTTGTGTGCTGCTGCTTCTTCTTCTTATCCATGCTTGGAAATTGAAATGAAATGCTGAGCTTTTCGCAATTCGTATACCAATTCACTCAGCCCCGAGATTTTAAGTTGGGTTAAAAACAGAGGACCAAGGAAAGGGAAGAGTCAGTTCTGAATTGGATTTTGGGAAAAAAATTGTTTTTTTATTTTTTAAAAAATATTTAAAAAGTTATTTAACATTTAGATCATATTTATTTTTTTTAAAAGATTAAAAGTATTTTTAATTTTCTTTGGATAAAAAAATATTTTTTTTAATTAAGTAACATAAAAGACATATTAAAAAATAAAACTTGTATGGTTTTTTATTCTTAAAAAGCTTTTAAACTATATTCATAATTATACAAAGATAAGACATTCTTATTACAATTACATATAACTAAAAAAAATTATTACAATTGTGATGGAAATAGGAAAAGAAAAAAAGTTAGAATTAAAGTAAAACTCATAATTGACTATAAACAATAAAAAAAATAATGCTCTAAAATTAATGTAAACGGAAAAAAATGTACTTGAAAAATATGCTACTAAATAAAAATGAGCCTTAAGAGTACTTTTGGTTTGATGCTAAGCGAAAAAATCTTGAGAGAATGTAAAATGAAAAAATTGGTAAAGTAATAAAATGAAAATTTTATTATTATTAAATTTGTAATTTTTATTGTATATGAATTTTATTATTTTAATTTAAGGATAGTTAAACATTTAGTTCTTTACTTTGTCCATTAAAAAAAGCTCATAATTAACCATTAAAAAATAGAAAATAAAACTCTAAAATTAAATATAATGGGAGAAAAAAATATACATGAAAGACGTGCTACTAGTGGAATTTAATCTTGTAAAGTGTTTTAAATTTAACCTAAATGAAAGTAAATGTGGAGAGAAATTAGGATTAAAAAAAAGTATTTTTATAATTATCAAAATTACTTATTTGGTTCAATCTCTTTTATTAAGTCATTAAAATTTTTTTAATAATAATAAGTTTTTTTTAATAAAAATAGATTATCTCAATTTTTTTAATTATTTTGTCCATTGTAATTTTTTATTATTTAATATTTTTTGTCTTATTTAAAAAATATATAATTATTAATTAGAGATTATATATTATAAAATAATTAAAAAAAATGGAGAGAATGGGAATGAATCTGTTAAGCTTAGTTTGATGATTGGGCAAACAAATGATGACAAACATTGGTTGGATTAAAGTCTAATATTATCTAATGTGGATGCTAGTGATGCAGGTCCAAAATGTCTAATTTCATAGTGCATCAGCCACTTCTAGTGATACACAACATGGGTCCATTATCCTTTTCTCAGCCCAACAATGTTGCTTAAGTATTCCTTGAGTGCTTCAAATCAATGCACAAGCCCAAGGCACTTAATAAGCACCGTTCAGTAAAAACTAAAAGGTTATGCATTTGCTAAAGTGAAAAATGGGCATCTGTCTTCATCATGGAGAAAGGAGGACAGCTGGAACAAAAAGAAAATAATAACACAACAAGAATAGCTGTGGCTCTAGCAAAGCAACAAAACATAAAGATATCAGCAAATAAAAAATGCAGAAGATCACAAGTAAAGTTTGGAAGAGCAAAACAAAAACTCAGAGCTATGGACAGCAGTTGGAATGACTCAAATATGAAAATACTTTACATGCCAAAGAAGACAACAACTCCAAAAACAGCAAAAGTTGGTGGATTAAACCCTCCAACAAGCAGCGTTGGTGGAGCAGGATGGAAAAAGGACTGCATGCCATAGGAGACAGTTCCAACGGGTTGATGATACGAGAAATTGGAAGAAGCAATGAAGAACAAAGTGGTAGAGCAAGCTGATTCTATAAAGGAAGCCTCACTTCAACACTTGAAAACAAGAAAAAGAAAACACATACAGAGCACCATCTCATACATTGAGCTGGAATATTTTTCTTCTACTCAAGCTTAATTCTGATATTTGTGTTATGGCTGTCTTGCGTTATTTTCTGTTTTGAAAAAAGGCAATTATGTGAGGTTCAAAAGCCAAGAGAGAAAAGGTAAGAGTGATGCAAAATAGCCACTGTTTTTCAGATATAATTTGGGTGTATGAACTAGGATTAGTTCCCCTTATCAAGTTGGGTTAGCACTTGGTGAGAATTGAATCTGTGTAGATTCCTTTTCTAAGTTGGGTTAGCACTTTGGGGTTGTTAAGTTTTGGTGAAGAAAGCTTGGGATAGATACTAGTTGAATTAAGGAGTAATTCAATAAGTATTAGTATATGTAATCTGAGGATTATAGTGAAAATTTCACCATGGTTTGTGGTGGAGACTGGACGTATGATTCATGATACTGAAAATCCAAACCAGGATACATGCTGGCCCCTTTCTCTTCTTCTCTGCTCTTTTAATGTTTTGCGTATGAGATAATTTCAAATAATCTCCTGCAACTTAAGCTTCCACTGCAACATAGTTTAAAACTCTAAATTTTAAGCTAACTTGATTCAACCTCTTTTTCAAGTTCGTCTAGAACCATCAGAATCCATTCCCTTCTCAAATACATACAACAAAATTATCAATTTATCATTACAAAAACGGTGGGCTCATTGTTATAGGTATCGTTATCTGGTTATCCCGGCTGCAGAACCAATGGTAATTTCGTTGCAATCTAATCAAGTAAAATTTGACATCAATATAGTGTTTCAGCTCCTACATAGCCTTCAGATTGCAAGCATCTAATTTCGTTTCCAATAGCAACAGCTACTCCAAAAATACCATATTGTCCCACTAATTTTCTCTTATCTTGTGCATTGAGAGCCTGTTAGGTTAAGCTGTTTATGTTTCCATATGGTGTGGTCATTTTGACTTTAATTCTTTAACCATGAGGATTTGATAGCAACAGAAAAGACCTTAAAATGTAAATATAAGAAAGCATACGTTCCAGCCAAATTCCATTTCCATTTCCATTTGTTGACTTTGTGGAACGCGTTAAGTGAAGAAAAAGAGATGCAATTATAATGAAAACATAAGAAGCGAAGCAGCAGAGTAGGTGGGTACAGAGAACCAAACTAGTGATTATTTGATAAGTATTTGTATATTTCCCCCACTATTTCTATCACTGATTTCACAAAGCGGAATGCGAGAGTCCCAATACATCAGAATAGAAATAATCATTCATCTCATCTATCTGTCTAGTGTCTCATATTGGAATAATGGTCCTCAAATGTTTATGCTTTGGTGATTCAAAGAAGGAGAAAAATTATCCGACAGTAATAGAAGAGCTATGCCATCGATTTTCCTTTGAAGATCTTAGAAAATCAACCAACAACTTTGATGATAAACTAGTAATTGGGTGGTCACCCTTTGGTGATAAGGTATACAAAGGTTGTCTCAAACATAATGATGCTGCAACTGATCATACCATTACATTGAAGGTGATGGTGCCTCATTACTCCATCCGAGGTTCACTTCAATTTAAGAAGGAAATTAAGGTTCTATGTCAGCTTCGTCACCCTAATATAATCTCTCTAATAGGCTTCTGCGACCAAGAAAAGGAAAAGATTGTTGTGTATGAGTACATGGTCAATGGATCACTTTGTGATTACTTGGGAGATGGGATTAGGAATAACCAACCATTGCCATGGAAGAAAAGACTAGAGATCTGCATCGGAGTAGCACGTGCTCTACACTACCTTCACTCAGGAGCCAAGCGTGCTATCATTCATCGTGGTATAAATCCAAATAATATTCTTTTGGATAAGAATATGATGCCCAAACTTGCAAATTTTGGGATATCAGTGCAGGGAGCGCTCTCTATATTGAAGCCAAAGGAAATCAAAGTAGATATGATTGTAGGTACATGTAAATGGATGGCTCCGGAGTATGTCTGGAATGGTATTGTTACTGATAAATGTGATGTTTTCTCCTTTGGCATGGTTCTACTAGCCGTGGTTGGCCATAATGAAGGGCAAACTCTTGAGGAGACAATGGATCCAATTCTGAAAGGAAAGATTGCACCAGAATGTTGGCAGGTATTCACTAGTGTCATACAGAGTTGCTTGCAGCACGAAGCAGATGAGCGACCTACAATGGGCGAAGTTGAAATATTGCTTGAGAATGCTCTCTCATTGCAGCAACAAGCTGATACTACAAACACCAATGCTGCTCACTATACTTTATTATCCACTACTTGTTTGTCCGATGTATTTTCAGGTAGAAACTCAAGTAGAGTCACATTTACGCTGAGAGCCATTAGATAAGAATTTAGTCAAATCAGTCAAATTATTTAATGGCTCTCAACTATCAACTTCATGTGAAGTTGACTGTACCTGAGTTTTTACCATATTTTCAGGTTGTATAAGTAATGGTGATCTGACCTTTGGTGCCTCAATGAAGGAAGGCTCTTTCTCGGGAAGTAAGTAGTGACTAAGAGCAAGTATTAGCTGAATTTCATGTGTTTCTTTTGCTAATCCTGTTTCTGTTTCCTTCTTTTATTGATGTTGTTGTTGTTGATGTCTTCAAATAAAACTCTTAACGAGAACGGTGTATTATCTATCAGATTTTGCCTCTGCGTCAATATGGTTCTAGCAGAAGTGCTAAGCAGAATGACATGAATTTTTGATAAGTTTCACCTAAATTTGATGGATCTTTTTTTTATTTATTTTATTTCTGTATTTTTGCTTTTAAAAGACTTTAAATTTAGAATAATGCTACATATTCAAATTTTTTAATGAATTATGTCTAACC
Organism: Arachis hypogaea; assembly: GCF_003086295.3. Lineage (NCBI taxonomy): Eukaryota > Viridiplantae > Streptophyta > Magnoliopsida > Fabales > Fabaceae > Arachis > Arachis hypogaea. The sequence continues at coordinate 124,783,265 of NC_092039.1, forward strand.
AAATTAAATAATAAGACTTAAAATATTGCAAGTTATAACTGATTTTTATTAGGTTAGACTAATTTGGTTGATCTTAGTTAACAAAAAGATTTGGATGTGTAATATTATTCTTAAATCTATTCATGTTTTTAATTCTTTCCTTTTTGTGCTGTAAAATAATTGTGCAATTTTAGGTGTAATAAATATATAATTACGGATGTTATATATATATATATGAAATTATAAATGTTATGTTTATACTATACAATAAAACTTTACAACTAAACAAAATATTTAACTAAATCTAACCAAATTGTTATAATGTGTTTCACGCCTGTACTCTACGTCATCGTCGTCTTCTTCTTCTTACACCCCTATTGCTATGCGAATTCTTCTCTTCCATTTTTTTCTTTTTTTCGTTATTGTGTCGTCATCACCACCACCACTGCCATCAGCTTCTCCTCCTCCTTCTTTTTTCATCTGAAATTCTTCTCTTCCTTCCTTTTCCTCCTTCCCCATCATCACCGTCGCTGTCATCATCATCATCGTCATCATCATCATTATCTCCTTCTTACGTAAATAACACTATTTATTCTCTTTCAAATTTTTGTATTTATTCTAGTTAATTTTGTTGCGTTATCTACTTATTTTCTTTTTTAACAAAATTTGTAAATCTACAACTCAAGTTTTTGTGAAATAAATTCTTAGCTTTATCACATTATAATGAAAACATTGCGGTATTATTCTTTAGAAATTCATGTGTTAATTTATATATCAGATGCGTCGTCGTCTTTTTCTTATACGTAAATGTCACTGTTTATTCTCTTTGGAATTTTTGCATCTGCTTAATTTCGTTGTGTTATCTACAGATTTTTTCACTTATTTTCTTTTCTATTAAAATTTGTGAATCTACAACTCAAGTTTTCATGAAATAAGTTCTTACTAGTATCACATCATTTAGTTAAAAATTTTGGTGTTAGACTGAAGATATTTCGATGTTATTTTTTATATTTTTATATATTATTTTATATATGAAATAAGTATTCAATTCATTAAATATGTAATATTTTTTATAGAAATTTAATAATTTTTGTGTCGTATTACTGAATTTCTAGTATCAATTTTAAGTAATTTTGATGCTATCTTATTTTATTTTATAGAGTCAATGTAATTTTTTAGTATGTAATTTACTTTCTATATTTTGTATCATTATATTCAAATTCCGATATCAATTTAAACAAATTTCGGTGCTTTTTTTGTTCCTAGCAAAAATCTAATTCAATGAGTGTAAATCTACATTAATTCAATTAAATAAGATTATAATACAGGCATATTTATTTAAGTCTAATATGAGAAACAATATTTTTAAAAGAAGAAGTAAGAGCGACAAAAAATAAAGAAAAAAAAGAAAGAAATAAGAATAATAATAAGAAAAAAAAACAGCAATAAAGAGGAGATTTCTATGTTTTTGTAGCAAAATTTTGGTGTCAAAATAAAATTTTTTTTGTGTGACGATTAAAAAATTCGATATTATTTTTCTGATAGATTATGTATAATTCAAAACTCCTCTTCCTCCTCCTCCTCCTTTTCTTCTTTTTCATCATCTTTCTTTTTTTTCTTCTTCTTGTTTTCCATTCTCATAATTCTTGTTTCACCCTCCTAACTCCTAACAAGAACTTGTATTGTGATTAAAAAATTTCGATGTCAAAATTAAGAAATTTCTGTGTCACGACTAAAAAATTTCGGTGCTATTTTTTGATAAATTCTGCATAACTCAAAACTACTCCTCCTTTGTTTCTTCATTATCATCATCTTCTTTTTTTTCTTATGTTCTTTTCTTGTTTATCTTCTTTTTCTTATTTTACCTTCTCATAATTCTTCTTGTTTTACCATCTTAATAAGATTAAAAAAAAATTAAACAAAAAAATACATAATGTTACAAAATCACTAGGAAGAGAAAGAGAAAAAGAAAAAATAAACCAGCAACAACAACAATAATAAAAGAACTACAATGATGAGAAAACATATAAAAAAGAAGAAGGAACAAAAAAATACGGAAAAAAAGAGGAAGAACACACATTCACGTTAGTGGCTAAAAAATTAAAGCGCATAGATACATTTTTACTAATGAAAATGAATTTTATTAGATTTATACTAATTTAATTAGACTTAATTATCAAAAAAAACTTAAATGTATAATAAGGCTCTATATTATATAAAATAATTTTAAATATTATCTTCCTAATATTACTGATTTTAGAATAAGTTTGCCCAGGTCTTAATTTTCAATCGCTTATCTACTCATTGTGAATTTATAATTGCATTTATATAATAATTTCAATTAAAAGTACTACAACATTATTAAATTTTGCAATAGAAACTTTAGAAATCATAAAGCACCAGAGAGAGCATTGCAAAATAAATAAAATACGAAGTTCCAAACATGTCTTGAAAAACTAGAATTCGAATAACATTGTTCCACTTGTAACAATAAATCATGACCACCAAAAGGGATTAAAAACACCAATAATAATAAGATTGTGCCACTTGATTAGTCACAAACTGCAATGTTTGCAAGAAGCTCTTCTAAAATGGTGTTGAATTTATGGATTTGAGTCCTCCCAAGTGCTACACCAACTTCAATTATTCCATCTTCTTTGTCCCTACAATCAGAGAGGGACACCAACTGAGAATCTAGTTGAACTACTTCACTCAATTTGGGTTTTCCCCATCCAAAATCAGTCTCGTACACATCCAACTTTGGAGAACCTGCAATTCCCAACATACGATGCGACCATTTACTAAAACTTGACATAAATGTTCCAGCACATTTATAAGGTTCAGATTGCAATTCTCTAACTTTGCTCCCAATAGCAACAGCTGCTTCAAAAATACCATTTTGCCCCACTAGCTTGCTCCTCTTGAATGCAACAATGCCATTAACCAAACAATTTCCAAAGTACGTTGAGGGAATTTCCAACTCACCAATGTTACGGCAATCTAACCAAGGACATATGTATAATTCGTCATCATCATTACTTACAATATCTTGGGATTTTACCTTACAAACCCAAATCAAAGAACATGTCACAACAAATGTTGACAAATGTAATGTTCCTAGACCATGGCTTTGGCACTTAGTAGACACATATTTCTTCAAATGATCAACATGGTCACGCCTCAGCACAAACGTGCGGCGAACATTGTCACTAGGAACATTGTGGCCAAGACTCATGAACCTTTCTCTTGTAGAATTCCACACTGTTTCTAAGAATATATGCTTAAGCCCATTTGGATCTTCAATCATATCTCTATCATGGATTGGCAAAGTAACAATGTTCTCTTTAGACCCACAAACTGATGCCCAAAACTTCATGAAGTGATGGAATCCCTTCCCATCCACCACCACGTGACTGAAACAAAAACGAATTAGATTGAATTTCTTTTTAAATAAAATTGCATAAATGGAATCTGATTTCAGATCTAATCTTAAATGATCTAATGCAATTCAAATAGATAGTATTGAATATATAAGAGTTCATATGTTTTTATCTAATATGTTATCAGTTATATTTTTAAGAGAGACATAATTTTTATAAATAGTTTAATCCAAACTGCACTTGAAAATTCATACCAGAAATTGATGCATATAGTGAAGCCAGAGTTGGGGAAGATAGTGATTTGAATAGCCATAGGAGGTATCAACAAGGTGTCATCCTCTAAGGCACGTGGAGAAGGCAACATAGGAACAAAGGGATGCAAACACGTGACATCTCTCGGTGTGTCAGATACGAGGCTGTCAAGATTTGCTGTCGTGGACTCAGCAACTACGAAAGTGAGAGTGTCACCTTCTGAATAGAGAATGTGAGGGGTTTGTAGCTTTGGAGGGAAAACTATGTTGGAAGAGAAAGGAAAGAAGTGTTTGAGAGTGTGTGAAAGTGATTGTTTCAGATTTGGAATCACTTCTTGTAAGAAGTGTGTTGTGGAGTAAGGGATTTCATAGAAGAAAATGCGTTTGCATGTTACAGGCAAGCATAAAAAAGGAACATCAAAGAAAGTAAGGGGAACAGAGGTTGGAGGAACAGAACCTGGTGGAGGACCTACTTGACACTGCTCTATCACCTTCACTCTGTCATCATGCTTCACCTTCTTCTCCATGGAATTATGAAATGAAACTTGGATACAGAGAGTTTGTGTTAGTTTAATACTTTGATTCCTCGAGAAATGGATATATTTATGTAGAAAAGCAAACCAAGATGGGAATGGTTATTATTACTTATTATAGAGAGGGTTGTTGTCTCTAACTCTCTATTACAGAGAGAGAAGTTTTAGAGCATTTGCAATGCTAATGGTAGATTTAATTTTAATTTTATTTTGAGTTTCTATATAAAATGACACATAAATATTTATAAAATTATATGTTATAAATAATCATTTAAAAATTAAAAATAAAATTTGTCAATCTAATACTTAATCTTAGTTTAATTATAATTTTATATTATTTTAATTATTTTATCAATATAATTATATGAATGTTAAAATTTTATTAGTTTTTTATATATCAAGTAATATCAAGTAATATCTTAATTCTAAATTAATTTATTTCTTAAAAATATCAAAATTAATATTCTAAAAATATTCTATTAAAAATGATCTTATATATACAATTAAACAAATTGATGGATTAAATAGGGACATCAAATAGATGAAATATATATCTGGTTTAAATGTAGTTTTGTTAAACATTTGAGAAAAAAATTAGCTTTTTTTCCTTAATTAAATTTTATTTTGATATAAGCCCAAATTATTCTAGGTCTTCTATATATCATTTTTGCTTTATTTATCCCACTACTTGAAAAGTTATTGTAATTTAGTTTCGAGAATCGGAACTATCGTTTTAAAACACTGAAAATCAAATTATTATATTTTTAACATTTAAAATAAATATTTTGCCTTGGTACAATTATTAAACATTAAATGAGACAAAAACTAGGACTTATTAGGCGAATTTCTTATAAGAAATATGTGAAGATACTTTTTTTTATAAATAATTTTTAACTAATTTTCTCTAAATTAATATGTAATTTATCTTTTATGGTAGGTTAACTTATGATTAGTTGATTCTTTGATTTGATTATTAACTTCACTTTTAATTTGGATTGTTAAAAGTTAACTAAAATTAGCATTTCGATTATGACAGAGTCCGTAATTAACTTATTTTTAAAATTTTGTTATGTAATTTTTAAAAAAATATTAGTCCAATTCATTTTTTTATTTTTTTATATTATTTTTGAAAAAAAAACACAGCGATGAAACGGAGCCATAGTAAACATATAAAATTATAAATACAAATTTTATTATAACAGGAAATTGATGCAAAAACCGTTCATTATTTGTACGGGATATTTGCAGTGTAATTTAGTTCGATTTAAAGAAAAAAAATCATTCGATTTGAATACTTATTTTATGTGTAATGTGATTTAAATTAGATAATTTTTTTTAAAATCTGATTCGATCTGATCTAATTATAAGCAGTTTTGGATCAGTTTAAATTTATGATTTTTTAAATAAAAAATAACAACTTAGTTTACAAAATTAATGTTGCATGGCATAGTATAAATGCACACTATTAAAATACTAATAATTTCATAAACATTATAAAGTAACATGTCCGACAATCCAACATAATAATAAAACATAAATTTCATAAACATTATAAAATAACCTGTCGAATAATTCATTCAATAAATTCAATAAGTCTTGATAAAACAATAATTCTTCAACATAAAAATAAGTCTCAACAATACAAAATTAAATAATATAATAAATCTTAATAAAAATATAACATAAAAACTCCAAGTTGAGAAGTGAAGCACTTATCACTACTCATATTCATCATAAAAGTCTTCTTCATCTATTAGTTAAGGAATTAGCTCAAATTTTACAATAAAATATAATAAAATAAATAAATATCAGTATGTTAAACATATTATCAAATAGTAAAGTTAATTAATATATGTAAATAAAAAAATTGAATTCAATAAACAAGAACAGAATATTTAATTTAACACAAAGTTTAACAAATTTTAATCAATAAGACCAAATTATCAAAAATAACAAGAACAACACAAAGTTTAACAAAAATAAGAATAAATTTTTCTAGAACAATACAAAATTAAACAAAAACAAGTACAAACATATTGAGAAAAGGAGGCGGTAGCAGTGTCATTGAGAAGAGGAGACGATGAACGATATTATTGAGAAGAGGAGACAGCAAAAGGTGTGTAATGGTGAGAGTGAGTAAGTGAGAGCGAGTGAAATAAAAATACGAGAGATGAGTTTCTTTTTTAGGTTAGGATTTGTGTTTGTAGAGATTGGAGTGTGCGTGCGATGCTCCTAAGTACTAAGGGTCTTATTATTATTATTATTATTATATACAATATGAGATTTGGCGTGGTTCAGTTCAATTCAATTTTAAGGTTTGAATCGATACAATTTTCGGTTTGAATCAATACAATTTCGTAATTTTTTTGGATCGATTTAAATCTAAACACTTCTATGCATTACTATTAAAAAATATATATAATATAGCTCCTTTTCTATTATTCAATTTTTTTTCTAAAACTGACTTTAAAAAAAATTTGAAAATTTTAAATTGGGATAATATTTTTAAAAATATTACACAAGAATTCAAATGTAAAGTAACAAACCATAGTTAAATATTAATTTTGATCAAATTTAAGCAATCTAAATTAACAGTGTAATTAATAGCTATATAAAAAATTAATCAATAAAAAATTAACATGTCACATAGAATAAGTTATATATTATTTACAAAAAATTAATTAGAAATTATAATTTGCAAAATGAATTTTATCATGGTTTAGAAATTGAGTTTAATTAACTTAATTAAGATTAGAGTAGTGATGATTAGTATTAATCATAATAATAGAAATTAATTCTTTCAATAATAATTGAACAAGTTAAAGAGGATAATCAATCCTTTATTTATGAGGAGATTGGGTTGAAATTACGATATTAACCAGATATTTTAAAACACTACGGCCTCACACCACAGTCATTTTTGTCTCTTCCATTTAAATAGAGTAACAAAATAAACTATTAGAAAGTAAAGTATACGCAAATGGACACAAGACAACATGCATAGTTGAAAATAAAGGGTTAATTTTCAGAAATCTTAAAAGATTACAAATTAGATATTGTAGTTCATTTTCAGAAATCTTTATGCAGCTGACACTTGTGTTAGGTTAAGGCGTTACCGCATTAAGCTGTTTGTGTTGTTTTTATTTATTTTTGAAATAAATTACTATATAGTCATTAAGATTTGAGTTAGTCCAGTGGTTAATTAATACAAGGACCCATTCAATGAAACTCTTGACTCTAAAATGTAAATATAAGAAAGCATGCATTTCCAGGTAAATTCGGAAGGCCTATTGACTCCATTTCCATTCCCATCTTCTACGCTTGTTTGACTTTGATTTTCAACAGGGAACGCGTTAAGCAAAAAACGGAGATGCAATTATATAACGAAAACATAACAAGTGAAGAAGCAGAATCAAACTAGTCAAGCAAGCTTTTGTCTCTAACTTCGTCTTCACCCAGGCTTCAGCTACTTCACTTCTCCATCAAGGTACTTGGCAAACTTTTCTCTCTATATATATGTAAATGATTGAATAGAAATAATCTTAAGTCTCATGTATCTGTTCATGACTGACAATGTTTCAGATTGGAATAATGTTTCTCAAATGTTTACGCTTTGCTGATTCAAAGAAGGGGGGAAAATATCCAATAGTAATAGAAGAGCAATGCCATCATTTTTCGTTTCAAGCTCTTAGAAAGGCAACCAACGACTTTGACGAGAATCTTCAAATTGGAGAAGGAGGCTTTGGTAAGTTGTACAAAGGTTGTCTCAAACATAATAATGGTGATGCAAGTGACCATACGATCGCATTGAAGGTGATGCCTCTTTGGATGTCCCATGAATATTATGAGTTCAAGAAGGAAATTGAGATGCTAAATGAGCTTCGTCACACAAATATAATCTCCGTTATAGGCTTCTGCTACCGAAAACAGAAACGTATTATTGTATATGAGTACATGGTGAATGGATCACTCCATGATTACTTGAATAATAAGAACAAAGAACCACTGTCATGGAAGAAGAGACTAGAGATCTGCATCGGAGTAGCACGTGCTCTACACTACCTTCACGTTGGAGCCAAGCGTTGTTGTATCATTCATCGTGACATAAAACCTCTTAACATTCTATTGGATGGGAATATGGTTCCCAAAATCTCGGGTTTTGAGTTATCATTGTACGGAGCGCTCTCTACATCAAAGGAAAAGAAAATTGAAGTAGATTGCGTTGCAGGCACAATTGGATACATTGCTCCTGAACACATCCGGCATGGTTATGTCACTGATAAAAGTGATGTTTTCTCCTTCGGTATGGTTCTGCAATTCGTGATGGGCCACAATGTGTCGTGCTTCAAACATGATGCCGACACTCTTGAGGAGACAATAGATCCAAATCTGAATGGGAAGATTGCACCAGAAAGTTGGCAGGTATTCACTAGTGTCATACAGAGATGCTTGCAGCATGAAGCAGATGAGCGACCTACAATGGGCGAAGTTGAGATATTGCTTGAGAATGCGCTCTCATTGCAGGAACAAGCTGATATTACAAACACCAATGCTGCTCACTATACTTTGTTATCCACTACTTGTTTGTCCCATATATTTTCAGGTTGTATAAGTAATGGTAATCTGACCTTTGATGCTTCAATGGAGGAAGGCTCTTTCTCGGAAGTAAGTAGTGACTAAGAGCAAGTATCAGCTGAATTTCATGTCCTGCTTTTACTAATCCTGTTTCTGTTTCCTTCTTTGCTGTCTGTTAAATGTCACATTATTGTTGTTATTGTTGTTGTTAATGTATTCAAATAAAACTCTTAAGGAGAAGGGTGAAAAATATATGAGATTTGGAAAAGAGAAAAGCTGTACAACAATTTTATGTCGGGTAATTCTAATATGACTATGTTATGTTGACTATTATGACTATAGTATTTTAAAAAGTATTACTTAAAAAAAAGTGTTACCAAAATATATAAAAAAATATAACTTTAATTTTAGAGTAGTGCTAGGGAGCCAATGAGCTAAACGTACAATGTGTACAATGGGCTAAATCTTTAGTTTATGAATAAAATGAACATCACCTATACTATCCAGAATAACCATCCAGATACCAGGGATAATAAACATCTCACGTTATAAAAAGCTAATTTTGGGTTCACCAAGGTTTGAACTCTTGACCTTCTGGATCTAGAACTCCGATACCATTTCCTGAAACCACTCATCCCAAAAGCGTAACCTGACAAGACAACGTAACACTAATGTTCATATCTCTAATACTTTCTAAACCTTCATTGTACACATTGTACGCTTAGGCCATTGGCTCCCTAGACTTTTTCTTAATTTTAACAACTTTTGTATAGTTACTATAGCCACCATAATATAATCATATTAGAATTCATCTTTTATGTTTTATTGGACAATTGGCCAATAATTTTACTTAACAGTTTAATTTCTTTAGTCCACCACTCTAACAATATATACTATTATGCGGCTCTCTAGCATCATCATATTGAAAATTGCCAGTGCTTCGGTATGGTTCTAGCAAAAGTGCCAAGCATGAAGGACATGAATTTTGTTACATTGTGAATTTATAATTGAAGTTATACAATTCTCCGAAACATGTCTTGAAATATTAGAATTCGAATAACATTGTTCCACTTATAACAATAAAACATGACCACTAAGATTGTGCCATTTGATTAGTCACAAACTACAATATTTGCAAGCTCCTCTTCTAAAATGGTGTTGAATTTATGGATTTGAGTCCTCCCAAGTGCTACACCAACTTCAATTATTCCACCTTCTTTGTCCCTACAATCAGAGAGGGACACCAACTGAGAATGTAGGTGAACAACTTCACTCAGTTTGGGTTTTCCCCACCCAAAATCTGTCTCATACACATCCAACTTTGGTGAAGATGCAATCCGCAACATACGGTGCCCTATTGTAGCAACTTCACTAAAAATTGACTTCAATCTTTCAGCACATTTATAAGGTTCAGATTGCATTTCTCTTACTTTGCTTCCAATAGCAATAGCTGCTTCAAAAATACCATTTTGCCCCACTAGCTTGCTCCTCTTGATTGCTGCAATGCCATTAACCAAACAATTTCCAAAGTACGTTGAGGGAATTTCCAATTCACCAATGTTACGTGTACGACAATCTAACCAAAAACATAGGTAAAGTTCTTCATCATCATTAGTTTTAATATCTTGTTCTAATTTTATCTTACAAACCCAAAGCAAAGAACATGTGACAACAAAGGTTGACAAATGTGATATCTCTAGACCATGTCTTTGGCACTTCGTAGACACATATTTCTTCAAATTATCAACATGGTCACGCGTCAAAACAAACGTGAGACGGACATGGTTATTGTCGCTAAGAACATTGTGGCCAAGGCTCATGAACCTTTCTCTTGGAGAATTCCACACTGTTTCTAAGAAAATAGGCTTAAGCCCATTTGGGTCTTCAATCATGTTTCTATCATGAGATGGCAGAACAATATTATGCTCTTTAGATCCACAAACTGAGGCCCAAAACTTCATGAAGTGATGGAATCCCTTCCCATCTACAACCACGTGACTGAAATAATAGGAGTGAAAGCTTAAACAAACCACAATAATCTATATTATATATATTGGGTCTTTCTAATATTTAACTTTAGAACAGATCCGATCTAATTTATATTGGATCTTAAGATGTATCATAATTCATGTATTTCACCTAATAATTTCAAAATTTAAGAAAAAGATTCTATAATATAACGTCAAAATATTTATGGCTAAAAGTTCTAATATTTATTTTTTATTGTTCTTTTCTATTAATTGATTATGAGAGAATGGAGAGTATTTGAATTTTGATCATTATTTTTCTTCCCTCATGCCTCATAATTTTTTTTTTCTATCAACCAACTCACAAATTTCACTAAGATAATCCCTTGTGTGAAGATATTTTTATATAAGAATAATAATTAAAATATTAAATATATTTAAATAAATTATCATTTAATAATTTTTAATTATTATTCTTATGTAAAGATAACTAATGTATACTAATAAACAATAAAAAATTAATATTTAAAAATTATTTAAAAAAGCCCAACGGACGTAGTTATGGATAAAAGTATATATATTTTTATGCCACCAAAGAATATTACTATACTATTTTAAATTATGCTAAGTATATACTAAAATCAGCCACCAGACATACTAGAATACAAATAAAAAATACAAATACATTGGTGTTTAATTTTAGTAGCTGATTTTAATATACAAATAGCATTTTTGTACTTTTTTTTTTTTTTTATTACTTATATAGTTATATCGCATAATTTGCATTTATTTACTGAAATATTGTTAAAACTGACTAAATCGATCTAATGCAAGTGCAAAAAGATCGGATGAAATTTCACCCAAAATTCAAATAATACAATTTGGATTGAAATTTGTTTTTTTCCTTCAACATTAATAATCCAAACTGCACGTGAAAATCCATATATACCTGAAATTGATGCATATGGCGAAGCTAGAGTTGGGGAAGATAGTGACTTGAATAGCCATGGGAGGTATCAACAAGGTGCCATCCTCTAAGGCGCGTGGAGAAGGCAACATAGGAACAAAAGGGTGGAAGCACGTGACATCTTTTGGTGTATCAGATACGAGGTTGTCGAGATTTGTTGTTGTGGACTCAGCAACTATGAAAGTGAGAGTGTCACCTTCTGAATAGAGAATGTGAGGGGTTTGTGGCTTTTGAGGGAAAACTATGTTGGAAGAGAAAGGGAAGAAGTGTTTGAGAGTGAGTGAAAGTGATTGTCTTAGATTTGGAAGCACTTTTTGTAAGAAGTGTGTTTTGGAGTAAGGGAATTCATAGAAGAAAATGCGTTTGCATGTTATAGGCATGGATAAATAAGGAACATCAAAGAAAGAAAGGGAAATGGAGGTTGGAGAAGGAACAGAACCTGGTGGAGGACCTACTTGAAATTGCTCTATCACCTTCACTACTGTGTCATCATGATTCATCACCTTGTTCTCCATGGAACGAAACTTGGGTTTTAGATTCACAGTTTGTGTTGATTCCCCATGTCTTCCCTAGCAAAGCACGCTCATCAATTTAATCTTGGCCTGAGCTGCTTTGAACACCCACCCCCTTTTCTGTGTTCCTCGTTGGATGCTGATAGGAGAGGGATAAGATTCCCTAGAGGCTAGAGCTTTTGTTTCTTTTGTTTAATGATAGGGCAGCAACATTTGTGATTGGTAGCCATCAACTAGCCATCAATGATGATTTGATGGTGTGAGATTGGTGTGAGATTTCATCCAATGGCTCACCTTTCTTTGCTGGTTACATGCTGGCCAAAATGCAATAAAATTGCTGGCTCCCTAGACTTTTCCTCTCCATTATATGTCGTGAGTCTCGTGACTACACATGTATATTTCACGATGATACTTTAAAATAAATCAAGTAGGGAATCTGAGGACTATAATCGTGATTATTTTTAAATAATAATATTATCTTTTAATGATCATTACAGAATATGGTGGCCTCATTGTTGTAGTTGTTTATAATATATTATATTTTGAATCATGAATCATGAACTGCAATTTCTTCAAGGAACTCTTCCATGAGGGTATTGAATTTCATCATTTGAGTCCTTCCAAGTGCTATCCCAACTTCAATTCCACCTTTGCCCTTGCAATCAGATAGTGAAACTGACATTGAAGACTCTACTTGAACTACTTCACTCATCTTAGGCTTCCCCCACCCAAAATCAGTTTCATACACATCCAACTTTGGTGAACCAGCAGTTAATAACATATGCTTCCCCAATGTAGCAAACTCAGTAAAATTTGACATTAATGTTTCAGCTCCTTTATAACCTTCATATTGCAAGCATCTAATTTTGCTTCCAATAGCAATGGCAGCTTCAAAAATACCATTTTGCCCCACTAATTTGCTCTTAGTAATTTTTGCATTGCCACAAACCACACAATTACCAAAGTATGTTAATGGAATTGAAAATTGAGGAAGGTTACGAGAATCTGCCATAATTGCCAAGATATGTAATTCATCATCATCTTTGGTATTATTTTCTGACTTCACCTTACAAACCCAAATCAAAGAACATGTCACCACAAATGTCGAAACATGCAATGTCTCTAGACCATGGTTTTGGCATTTAGTAGTCACATATTTCTTCAAATTCTCAACATGCTCATTCCTCACCACAAACGTGCGCCTCACCATGTCACTAGGAACATTATTAACTTGGCCTGTGGATTCCACGGTTTTAATCGGGATATTCCAAATAGCTTCTAGGAAAATGGGCCTGAGCCCATTTGGGTCTTGGATCATGTTCCTATCAAGCAATGGTAAATCAAGGCCCACTTTAGGCCCACAAATCGAGGCCCAAAACTTCATGAAGTGATGAAACGCTCTCCCATCAGCAACCACGTGTCTGAAAGTAATGCATATGGCTAAGCCGGAGTTGGGGAAGATAGTTACCTGAATGGCCATAGGAGAAATCAACAAGGTTCCACTTTCATCTTCTTCCAAGGCACGTGGTGAGGGCAAAACAGGAACAAAAGGGTGCAAGCACGTGACATCTCTTGGTGAGTCAGATACGAGGTTGTTGAGATTTGTTGTTGTGGACTCAGCAACTATGAAGGGAAGAGTGTCACCTTCTTTGTAGAGAATGTGTGGGGTTTGTGGCTTTGGACGGAACACTATGTTGGAAGAGAAAGGGAAGAAGTGTTTGAGAGTGAGTGGAAGTGATTGTTTCAGATTTGGAATCACTTCTTGTAAGAGGTGTGATTTGGGATAATGGAATTCATAGAAGAAAACGCGTTTGATTGGAGGGCAACAAAGCCATGGAATATCAAAGAATGTAAGGGGAATAGAAGTTGAAGAAACCGAACCTGGTGGAGGACCAATTTGACACTGTTCTATCACCTTCACTTTTTTATTAGCCATAAAGTTTTAATAATGGAACACTTTTAATTTGGTACTTTACGTTTTGATTCTACAAATAACGGATGACTGTGTATATGTAGATATAAGACTAAGGGTCCGTTTGGAAACTCTATAAGTAGCTTTTTTTTATTTTTGACTTATGAAAAGTGGTAGTATTAATATTTGGTGTAATTTTTAAAATCAAATTGCAATTTTCTAAGAAGCTATTTTGGAGCTTAAGAGAAGTTAAAAAAAATGACTTTTCTCATAATACTTCTATTTTTCATTATATTTCTATAAAATAAGCACTTTTAAAATTAAAAATTCAAACATAAAATAACTTATTTATAAGTTACTTTTAACAGAGTCATTTAATGTTTAAGTTATTTTATCAAAAGAAGTTTAATTAAGTTAGTTACCCAAACTGAGCCTAAAAAAAGAAGAAACGCATAAAATAACTTATTTATAAGTTACTTTTAACAGAGTCATTTAATGTTTAAGTTATTTTATCAAAAGAAGTTTAATTAAGTTAGTTACCCAAACTGAGCCTAAAAAAAGAAGAAACGAATAAAATATTATTAGATTAAAGACAAACAAATTGCTCAGAAAAAATTACTGTCACGTATGTAGGACCACATGCTCAAAACTTAAACTTGTAGAGCTGTATCGTATTGTATAAAAAAGGTCAATGTTCATAGTTACCATGACGTGAGGGTAGAGAAAATCTAATGCCAGCAAAAAAAAAAATAATTTTATACTATTAAATATAATTTTATACTATTAAAAATATTAATAATAATTAATTAATAACTATAAATTACAAAATTTATTAGTGCTAGCATACTCTTCACGAGAGAATACGTTAGGCTGCGTTAGTTTCTGTTCCAATCTCATATTCTGTTCTGATCTACAAATCAAAGGCGACCTATAAAGTATGGGAAACGACGCATTCATATGCAAAAATCTCTGTTTAATTAAAAATTATAATTTCTTATTTTTTAAAGTCTTGTTAAGATGTGTTTCAATAGCACACTTCAAGAATATTATAAAAAAAATATTTTAGTAAAAATTATTAAAAAATTATTTTTTACCTTTTTAATATATTAAATACATAAATTTTAAAAATTAAACATATTCTTAAAACATAAGATAGTTAAATCATTTTTTTTTCTAGGTTTTGTGTAAAATTAAGATATTCATTGTTAAAAGGGTTAACTACTTGTCTAGTAGAATAGGACTGACTGATGATGAATTCTATTTTTAAATAAGAGTGGTGGTATATAACACATTCAAGGATTAAAATAGAATTTAAATCATATTACTTATTTAAGGAGTTTTTTTTAGATAATTACATCTTCACTCAACTCTAAAAAATATGAGCATAGTTTTAAAAAACAGCAGTAGGACAATAATAATAAAAGAAAACATAGCACCTAGTATTAAACAGCAAATCATCATAAATTATTTTCTTATGTCTTTTAATTCATCTTAGATTTGATATTTGCACTTATAAACATATCAATTACTCTTATATTGTCGATCTTCACAAATTATTATCGATCTTCACACCATCGATTTGTGCATTCTACAATTTTCTCTTTTAACGTTTCTAATACTAACATTATATTATAAATGTGCATTCCCCATCCCTTCTAACTTTTAAAAAACCTCCTCTTTAATCCATTTTAAACTTTTTGTGTTAACTTTATCTATTTTTTAAAAAAAAATAAATTATTTTTTAAAAAAATATCCATTAACAAAATTTTTTTATTTTTTATCATTAAATTTTACTTACCAAAATATCCTTTAATAAATTATTTTTTATTGATTAAATTGTATTTTTATTAAAATACTTTTAAAAAATTAATAATTAAATTATTTTTTTTCTAAGATATCTATCCTTCAATAATTTTTTAATTATTAAATTTTAATTTTACCAAAATTTTTATGAACAATTATTTTTATATTTTACTATTAATTTTTTTATATCAATATATATTATTTTAACATTAAATAAAATTTTTTTATCACTGTTAATATATATAACAATTAATATATATTGATATTGAAAAATAATCTTACTAAAATTTTTTATTTAATGTTAAAATAATATATATAGAAATCAAAAAATTAATAGTAAAATATAAAAAAAATCGTTAACGAAAATTTTGGTAAAATTATAATTTAATAATTAAAAAATTATTGAAGGATATTTTAGAAAAAAAATAATATAATTATTAAATTTTTTAAAAAATACAATTTAATCAATAAAAAATAATTTATTAAAAAATATTTTAGTAAAAAAATATAATAATAAAAAATAAAATTTTTGTTAATGGGTATTTTTTTTAAAAAATAATTTATTTTTTCTTAAAAAATGGATAAAGTTAACATTAGTTAACACAAAAAGTTTAAAATGGATTAAAGAAAAGGTTTTTTAAAAGTTAGAAAAGAAGAGAATGTACATTTATAAAATAGAAGGGAGGGGAGTGTCATTTTAACATTTCACAGGGAAAGGGAGTGAAATTTTCCCTATTATTATCAATATAATGTTATTTTTACATCTCCATGTGCATTATATTATAGAAAAAAATAACACCATCCACTTCCTTCACATCTTTTCTTATCTATTTATCCACACCCGAAATCATTTTTTGGTGGTTTGTGGCCAAATCCAATTCACACTACACTCCACCAAAATTGATATTTTACTTTTGACACAATCTTAAACTTATATAATTTATTTTTAGTATTCAATCTTTCTAAAATTACAAACCACATCGGCAACTCAATTCCTAGAGACACAATACTTTTCCACAAATTTTTTGTGAAATTATACGTATTGGTTCCACTCCTATCTCTTTATTCTTATATACCAACTTATTTAAGGGACTTAAAAGACTAACACTAACCAAACTTGTAATTTGTTTTTGTTTGTCTCATCTTGTAATGGCAAATACCATTACTTCAATTAAAAGTAAAATCCTTGCAAAACATAAAGAACATAGACTAAAATAAAAACCCTTAAATATTGTATTTAAAACTAGCCGAAAACTTGAACCTTCTCATGAGTCATGAAGTGCAATATCAGCAAGGATCTCTTCCAGAATAGTGTTGAATTTTTGCATTTGAGCCCTCCCAAATGCTACACCAACTTCAATTCCACCTTCTTTGTCCCTACAATCAGAAAGAGACACCCCCGCTGGAGAATTTACATGAAGTACTTCACTCAATTTGGGTTTTCCCCACCCAAAATCACTTTCATATGCATCCAACTTTGGTGAACCTGCAATTCCCGTCATACGATGCCCCATTGTTGCAAATTTACTAAAAATTGACATCAATGTTTCAGCACCTTCATAAGGACCAGATTGCAATTCTTTAACCTTGCTTCTAAGTGCAACAGCTGCTTCAAAAATACCATTTTGCCCCACTAGCTTGCTTCTCTTAATTCCTACAATGCCATTAACCACACAATTCCCAAAATATGTTAAGGGGATTTTCAATTCAGCAAGGTAACGACAATCTACCCAAAAACTTAGGTATAATTCTTCATCATTACCACTACTTTTTATATCATCTTCTGATGATTTTACCTTACAAACCCAAATCAAAGCACATGTCACAACAAATGTTGATACATGTAATAGGCTTTGGTATTTAGTATAAACCAATCTCTTCAAATTCTCCACTTGTTCACGCTTCAACACAAACCTGTGGCGAACCCTGTCATTAGGGACATTATAGATAGGGTTCATGATGAATTCTCTTGGAGAATTCCACACTGATTCTAAGAAAATGGGGTTAAGTCCATTTGGGTCTTGAATGATGTCTCTATCATGCAATGGCAGAGCAACAAGATTATTCTCTTTAGACCTACAAAGTGAGCTCCAGAACTTGATGAAACTGTGGAAGGCTTTTCCATCAGTAACCACATGGCTGAAGTTGATGCAAATGGTGAAGCCAGAATTGGGAAAAACAGTGACTTGAATTGCCATTGGAGGGATCAACAAGGTGCCATCTTGTAAGGCAACTGTTTGAGGTAACTCAGGAACAAAAGGGTACATACTTGTAACATCTCTTGGGGTGTTACATACGAGGTTGTTGAAATTTGTTGTGGACTCAGCAACTATGAAATGAAGAGTAGTGTCACCTTGGGAATAGAGAATGTGAGGGGCTTGTGGCTTTGGAGGGAATACTATGTTTGAAGAAAAAGGGAAGAAGTGTTGAAGAGTGAGTGAAAGTGAGTGTTTGAGATTTGGAAGCAGTGTTTGCATGAAGTGGGTTGTGGTGTGAGGGAATTCATAGAAGAAGATGCGTGTACATGTAACAGGACAGCATAAAAATGGAAGATCAAAGAAAGTAAGGGGAAGAGAAGTTGAAGGAACAGAACCTGGTGGAGGACCAACTTGACATTGCTCTATGATTTTCACTACTGTTTCATCATGATTCACCTTGTTAGCCATGGAGATCAGAGTTTGTGGTTAAGTATTTTTGAACAACTTCAAGATTCAAGATATGGTTAGATATATAGAAAAGAAATCCAATAAATCCAAGAAAGACTTGTCTCTATCATGACCGAGATATTTTAATATGTGTTGTGTGTGATATTGAAAAAGGAGAAGAAGATAGGCTGAGAGGAGAAGCTGACCGTGTTGTGAAGTGTGTGTTATATACGGAGAGTTAGATTTTATTTAGGTGTGTTTAAAGAAAAAAAATTATTAGTTTTGCAGTGATTAAAAAAAATTGGTAAGTAATTATACGACATTCGAAGAATATGTTATCAATTATTTGAATCATCTAATTTATGTAAGCTGATAATTTTATTATTTTATGTATTTAAATAAAAACTTTATTTATATTTATTTATTTTTTATAATTAATATTATTTAGTTTTTTTATTTTTGAATATAAATATTGTTAAATATTTTATATATTTTCGAAAACAAATATTATTTATATTCACATAGTTATTTTCGAACAATTCACTCATGTCGGTCTGAAATCATACTCACACGGTCTTTTCTAACAACATGCCTTCGTAGTTTTTTGAGAAAAAAGTGTCATGCATCAGCTGTCTCCCCCTCAACCAGGGCAAATGCGATAGGCACAATGTTCTGATTCCCATCTTGTGCAACAGCAACCAAAGTGTACCTTTGTATTTTTCGTATAGGTGTGTGTCGTCAACCTGAACTAGAGGCTTGTAATGCTTGAACGCCCTAATGCATGAATTAAAACTCCAAAATACGTGGTGAAGTATTCTGACACCGTCCACCTCCTCACTCCCGTTGTACAGAGGTCTTGTTTCTATTTGGACAATTGAGCCTGACATCTTCTAAATCATGACCGAGGGCCACCATGGCAAAGTTTGGTAAGAATCCTACCAACCACCGAAAACTTTGGCTATAGACTTCCGCAATTATAGATTTGACCTTGATGGACGGGTCAGTCTCAACCAATGGCCTTATAGCATTAGCAATTGTATCCGAGTCTAACTTGGAATGGTCCTGTGAAATCGTTCACATGGTGCACGTGTGCCTATCATTGTATCTCCGTATCTCCCAACAACCTTTTTTCCGTATCAAGCTGGCTCGGATAAGCCAGTCGCATCCACGCCCATACGTCTTGCATTTTGCATAGAATGTCTGTAGTTCGGACTCATAAACATTGTAGTCGACTCCTCTAAAGATAGTGTAACTTCTAATTGTTGCAACAACAGACTTTCTAGAACTATATTCCATTCCGATCCTGAACTCTCTGTCCTCAAGATTAGCAACACCTATACAGAAAGCAGAAATCATCATTCATTGATCCATCCAAAATATAAAAACATAAAAATGTATTATTCACTCATCACGTACCTATGTTTGCATATTCCGGAAATTCCGATGCATTCATGGCGTCAAAATCCAAGCTACGCATAAAGGGGGGACGTTCATCGGTTGACTAACTGCGGGATGAACCACTACATTCTCCGTTGCTGCCTCGACTCACACATCAACATCTTCATCTTCGTCTTCGTCGCAAGCTTCATAAGTGGCTTCGAAGTCCTCTTCGCTGTCACTATTCATTCCTTCATACACTGCAGCTCTATCATCCTTTATATCTAAATCATTTTGAATTTCATTTGCCTCTACGTTTTCAAACTCAACATACAGCTTAATCTGTGGCTGTCGCATCTGAATCTGCCGGTGAATTTAAAACATATTCTGCATACTCACTTCGTCAACGATCGGCATAATATCAAATTTGTGGTATCCTCCATTACACTACCAAATTTGTGATACCCTCCATTACACTAGCAACACAATAAAAGAACAGTCAAAGAACACTTTTCCTTGCAATGAAAATGATACCGAATTTTGCCTTATATATAGGGTAGCACTCAACAAACCCTCCACGTGTTGACTTAGCACGCCTCCCCTCCCTCCTCTCCAACTTTTTGATTCATCAGCTAATGACAGTTTGCCACATGTAACACGTCCACTCCCGTACTGATTCAGCACGCCCCTCATGTACTGCAAATTCATGCAATCAGACTTCGCCATGTGGCTATCACGTCCCCCACGTGTTGCATGCAACACGCCCCTTTCCATATTAAATCTTTCATCTGACAGTTTTATCAATTTGTAATACATTCACTGCACCTATTTTCAAATAAAACACCAATAATAAATCTATAACTAAATTTTTTAACCGTTCTATCACCTTCACTTTTTATTAGCCGTCAAGTTTTAATAATGGAACTCTTTTAATTTGGTACTTTACGTTTTGATTCTGGTGAAAACTCAGGTGCAGTCGAATTTATGTGAAGTTAATAGTTGAGAACCATGAGATAGTTTGATTGATTTGACTAAATTTTCATCTAACGACTCTTAATTATTAACTTCATGTGAAGTCGATTACACTTGAGTTTCCACCTTTGATTCTACGGATGACTATGTATATGTAGATATAAAACTAGAAAAGGAAGAAACGAATTAAATATTATTAGATTAAAGATAAACAAATTGCTCAGAAAAAATTACTGTCATATATGTAGGACCACATGCTCAAAACTTCAACTTGTAGAGCTGTATCGTATTGTATAAAAAAGTTCAATGTTCATAGTTGCCATGACGTGAGGGAAAAGAAAATTTAGACGCCAATAGTTTTATTAAACTGTGACTATTATTTAATTAATATAATAAAATAAATAATTTAATATTATTAAAAATATTAATAATAATTAATTAATAATTATAAATTATAAAACTTATTAATCTCTAACACTCTTGGTAAGAGAATACGTTAGGCTACGTTAATGACGCATTCATATGTAAAAATCTCTGTTTAATTAAAAATTATAATTTCTTTTTTTTTTAAAGACTTGTTAAGATGTGTTTTAATAGCACACTTCAAGAATATTATAAAAAAATATTTTAGTAAAAATTATTAAAAAAATCATTTTTTTACTTTTTTAATATATTAAATACATAAAATAATTTTAAAAATTAAACCTATTCTTAAAACATAAGATAGTTAAATCATTTTTTTTTCTAGGTTTTGGATAAAATTAAGATATTCATTGTTAAAGGGGTAACTACTTGTCTAGTAGAATAGGACTGATGATGAACTCTATTTTTAAATAAGAGGGGTGGCATACAACACATTCGAGGATTAAAATAGAATTTAAATCATATTACTAATTTAAGGGACTTAAAAGGCTTACACTACACCGAACTTGTAATTTGTTTGTCTCATCTTGTAATGGCAAATACCATTACTTCAATTAAAAGTAAAATCCTTGCAAAACATAAAGAACATAGACTAAAATAAAAACCCTTAAATATTGTATTTAAAACTAGCCGAAAACTTGAACCTTCTCATGAGTCATGAAGTGCAATATCAGCAAGGATCTCTTCCAGAATAGTGTTGAATTTTTGCATTTGAGCCCTCCCAAATGCTACACCAACTTCAATTCCACCTTCTTTCTCCCTACAATCAGAAAGAGACACCAACTCTGGAGAATTCACATGAAGTACTTCACTCAATTTGGGTTTTCCCCACCCAAAATCACTTTCATATGCATCCAACTTTGGTGAACCTGCAATTCCCGTCATACGATGCCCCATTGTTGCAAATTTACTAAAAATTGACATCAATGTTTCAACACTTTCATAAGGACCAGATTGCAATTCTTTAATCTTGCTTCTAAGTGCAACAGCTGCTTCAAAAATACCATTTTGCCCCACTAGCTTGCTTCTCTTAATTCCTACAATGCCATTAACCACACAATTCCCAAAATATGTTAAGGGGATTTTCAATTCAGCAAGGTAACGACAATCTACCCAAAAACTTAGGTATAATTCTTCATCATTACCACTACTTTTTATATCATCTTCTGATGATTTTACCTTACAAACCCAAATCAAAGCACATGTCACAACAAATGTTGATACATGTAATAGGCTTTGGTATTTAGTATAAACCAATCTCTTCAAATTCTCCACTTGTTCACGCTTCAACACAAACCTGTGGCGAACCCTGTCATTAGGGACATTATAGATAGGGTTCATGATGAATTCTCTTGGAGAATTCCACACTGATTCTAAGAAAATGGGGTTAAGTCCATTTGGGTCTTGAATGATGTCTCTATCATGCAATGGCAGAGCAACAAGATTATTCTCTTTAGACCTACAAAGTGAGCTCCAGAACTTGATGAAACTGTGGAAGGCTTTTCCATCAGTAACCACATGGCTGAAGTTGATGCAAATGGTGAAGCCAGAATTGGGAAAAACAGTGACTTGAATTGCCATTGGAGGGATCAACAAGGTGCCATCTTGTAAGGCAACTGTTTGAGGTAACTCAGGAACAAAAGGGTACATACTTGTAACATCTCTTGGGGTGTTACATACGAGGTTGTTGAAATTTGTTGTGGACTCAGCAACTATGAAATGAAGAGTAGTGTCACCTTGGGAATAGAGAATGTGAGGGGCTTGTGGCTTTGGAGGGAATACTATGTTTGAAGAAAAAGGGAAGAAGTGTTGAAGAGTGAGTGAAAGTGAGTGTTTGAGATTTGGAAGCAGTGTTTGCATGAAGTGGGTTGTGGTGTGAGGGAATTCATAGAAGAAGATGCGTGTACATGTAACAGGACAGCATAAAAATGGAAGATCAAAGAAAGTAAGGGGAAGAGAAGTTGAAGGAACAGAACCTGGTGGAGGACCAACTTGACATTGCTCTATGATTTTTACTACTGTGTCATCATGATTCACCTTGTTAGCCATGGAGATCAGAGTTTGTGGTTAATTATTTTTGAACAACTCTAAGATTCAAGTTATGGTTAGGTATATAGAAAAGAAATCCAAGAAAGACAAAAAAGACTTGTCTCTATCATGACAGAGATATTTTTAGTATATAACGCAACTCTAGTGAAACTGTGAGTCAAGATTTCACACTACAATCGGGCAAATTGTTAGGCCAATCATCATCATATAGTAATGCGTTTTAACTGAGTGAAATAGTTGTCATGAAATAGTATTTATCTAAAGAAATATAGACAGAAAGAAAAATAGTATTATCTTTTTTGCTTTTGTTTATATTTATTAATTATTGTTTAAATAAATACATAATATCACATATAATCAGGGCGAAATTAGACATATTTATCAGGAGTCAATATTCTTTTAAATTTTTTATTTTTAACAAAAAAATTTAAAAATGACTCTATATATAATTTTAATTAAAAATAATAACTAAGACTTAAAATTTATTTTTTATAAGATAACTGAATACATTATATATTTATATACTAAAATAATTAAACATAAATATTTTAAAATTAATTTCAAATATTGTAAATATAGGTTATTACATATTTGCTTTTAGAATTTTTAAATAGTTAAATATTATTCAATTTTTTTAGACATTTCTTATAAATATATTAAAAAATATATTATGCTTCATGTAAATAATTTAAATCACAACTATAATTTATGCAATGAAAAAATTAATAATAATATTATTAGAGCTAAAATAAATTATAATTTTTATCTTACACAGATAATTGAATTTGATGTTTTTTTTATTCAAAGTCATCTATTATTAAATCTGCACTAAAAGTAGTTACACTTTTTTCTTTCAATGTAAATGACTAAATTATCTGTAAAAAATTCGTCTGCCATTTTATTCCAAAATCTTGTTTTAACAATTTTTATTGTCGAAAAAATTATTTCTGTTGTTGCTGTAGATACTGAAAAAGTCAAGACATTACGAATCAGTTTATCTATCAAATGATAAGTTCTTAATTTTCTGTTTCTTTCAATCTTTGACATAATTCAAAAAATGTCCCAACATCTTTCAGATGATTCGATATATCAAATGCATAATATTATAATTGAGCATTTAAAAAAATCATATCATGATCAGAAAAATCTGAAGGATAAAACTTTTTAACTAACTTACATATATTCTAAATATTAAACAAAATAAAATTAAATATTAAATATTATGCAACTTAACTAAACTCAATTTATTTTATTTTTTGTAAATTATTAATATCAATGTCACAAACAATTAATAATGAGAAAAAAATTAAAAATAATATAAAAATAACATTATAATTACATGATTATCATCTTTAATTTTTTTCAAAAACCTAAATTATTATTATAATATTATAAACTAGATAAACAAATAAATATATAAATTATTCAAAAAAATAAAAATAAAAATAATAACTTAAAAAAAAAATAAAAGATGATAATCAAAGACCAAACACTACTTATTATCTTTTAAGTTATAATGATAATAAAAATATGGAGTATTTTTTGTTTGGTTGAAAGAAGAAGAAGAATGAAAAAAGTGATTTGACTTCTTGTTACTACCTTTTCAAATTCTTTACTTCTAATATGGATTAGAGATTTTTTTTTTACTAAATATATAGCTACAATCATAATCCATAATTCAAATATCACACTACTTTTTTAATTATTTTTAGCTGCACCTATTTTTTGAATGGAAATTACAGATGTTATAAAATTATAGGTGTTAAATTAATTTACAATAAAATTATAAGTGTTAAAATTACAGATGTTAAATTAATTTTTTTTTGAAATTATATATATATATATATATATATATATATATATATATATATATATATATATATATTTGAAGAGAACCGTAAAGATCAAAATACAATAAAAATTTATATAAAAAAATATTTAATTACTCTTTTAATCTTTATAATTGTCACAATAAAAAATTAATTATAAAATCTGATAGTATAGAGACTTTATCTAAAAGAAAGATATAAAAATTTAATTAAAAATTCAGTAAAATTATAGAAATTAATATAATAATTAATCCTATAAAAAAGAGAGAAAAGAATGCTTATATTTAACAATAAAAATATAAGACCAAATGACCAATTATTCTCTGAACATGCATGACGGCATGACCTGGTATTGCAATTCAATCCCAATAGCATAATCTTCCACTTACTAAAATAAATAACCATGACCACAAAAAGAGATTAAAATATGTAGTAGCTACTGGAGATATATATGAGCCAAAGCTCATAATTATTATTTTTGAGGAAATTAATTATTCACCCTTGATTGCAATATCAGCAAGGAGGTGTTCCAAAATAGAGTTGAATTTATGCATTTGAGTCCTCCCAAGAGCTACTCCAACTTGAATTCCACCTTCTTTTTCTCTACAATCAGAAAGGGAGACCAATCTTGAATCTGCTTGAAGCACCTCACTTAACATAGGTTTTCCCCACCCAAAATCAGTTTCATATGCATCAAACTTTGGTGAACCTGCAATAGCCACAGCATGCTGCTCCATTGATCCAAATTTACTAAAACATGACATCAATGTGTCAACATTCTTATAAGGTTCAGATTGCAATTCTCTAATCTTGTTTCCAATGGCAACCGCTGCTTCAAAAATACCATTTTGTCCCACTAGCTTGTTCCTCTTTATAGCTGTGTTTGCATTAATCAAACAATTTCCAAAATATGTCAAAGGAATTTTCAGTTTAGCAAGGTAGCGACAATCAACCCAAAAATAAAAGTATAATTCTTCATCACCATTTGGAAGAGTATTCATCACTTCTGATTTTACCTTACAAACCCAAATCAAAGAACATGTCACAACAAACGTTGACACATGTAATGTCCCCACCAAACCATGGCTTTGGCAATTAGCAGACACTAACTTCTTTAAATTCTCAACATGATCATTCCTTAGAACAAAGGAGTGGCGCACCATGTCACTAGGAACATCACGGACAATAGTCAAGGTGCTTTTTCTCGGAGAATTCCATAATGTTTCTAAGAAAACAGACTTAAGCCCTTTTGGGTCTTGAATAATCATGTCTCTGTCATGCAGTGGCAGAGCAATAGAGTTCTCTCTAGACCCACAAATTGAAGCCCAAAACTTCATGAAGTTATGAAAGGCTCTACCATCTGCAATCACGTGATAGAAGTTGATGCATATGGTGAAGCCATAGTTGGGAAAGATTGTTACTTGAATGGCCATAGGAGTGATCAACAAGGTGCCATCTTCTAAGGCATGTGGTGAGGGCAAAATGGGAACAAAAGGGTGCAAGCACGTGACATCTCTTGGTGTGTCAGATACGAGGTTGTTTAGATTTGTTGTTGTGGATTCAGCAACTATGAAAGGAAGAGTGTCACCTTCTGAGTAGAGAATATGAGGGGTTTGTGGCTTTGGAGGGAAAACTATTTTGGAAGAGAAAGGAAAAAAGTGTTGGAGAGTGAGAGAAAGAGAGTGTTTGAGATTTGGAAGCACTTTCTGAAAGAAGTGTGTTGTGGGGTGTGGGAATTCATAGAAGAAAATTCGTTTAGTTGTGACAGAATAGAATAACCATGGAAGATCAAAGAAAGAAAAGGGAATAGAGATTGAAATAGGAACAGAACCTGGTGGAGGACCAACTTGGAACTGCTCTATCACCTTCACTTTGTGATCATGATCATCATGATTATTCATCTTGTTAGACATGGTATTATGGAAACTTTGGGTACAGAATTATCCTGGTGGTTGATTTGAGGAACAATTCAAGAAATGGCCATATAATAATAGAAGGTAGTGTCTCTACGGCTCTACTCTATTACAGAGAATGAGAGAAGTCTTATGCATTCATAGCTCTTGGTCAAAGTCAAAGCATGACAAAAAAAAAAATAGAGAAGAGAGAGAGAGAAAATAAAAAATAACACATAGACTTTTCATTAAGTTTTCAACTTGTTTGATAAACTCAAATACATAAGCAAATGTTGGTGTACAAGAATAATGATCTCTAAACTCTTCTAAAAACATGATGAACTACAACATTTGTATGGACATAAATAGAGGTGTTTCAATCTTGATGAAGTACAAGATTTGTAAGAAGCTCATTCAAAATGATGTTGAATTTGTGCATGTGACTCTTTTCAAGTGCAATCCCAACTTCAATTCCACCTTCTATGTCTCTACAATCAGAGAGGGAGAATACTCCTGGAGAATTTACATGACCTACTTCACTCAATTTAGGTTTTCCCCATCCAAAATCACTCTCATATGCACCTAGCTTTGGTGAACCTGCAATAGCCAACAAACGCTGCCTTATTCTTACAACATTCCTAAATATTGACATCAATGTTTCAACACCCTTACAGGGATCACTTTGCAATTCTCTAACTTTACTTCCAATAGCAATAGCTGCCTCAAAAAGACCATTTTGCCCCACTAGCTTGCTCCTTTTCATTGTAGCTAAGCCACTAACCAAACAATTTCCAAAGTATGTTAAGGGAATTTTCATTTCACTAAAGTAACGACAATCTGCCAACACCATCATGTATAATTCTTCATCTTCATTAGGAAATTCATCACTAATTTGGGTACATTCTAATTTAACATTAGAAACCCAAATCAAAGAACATGTCACAACAAATGTGGACACATGCAACAATGTCCCTAGACCAAGGCTTTGACACTTAATAGACACTAGTTTCTTCAAATTTTCAATTTGGTCACGCCTCAACACAATGGTGTGTTTCACCATGTCATTAGCAACATTATTATTAGGAACAAAGTTCATGTGACCTATGCTATTTAAGGGCATGTTCCAAAGTTCTTCTAAGAAAATAGACTTAAGTTCATTTGAATTTCCAATTTTGTCCCTATCAAGAACTGGGAGAGAAGACAAGTCCTTTTTTGACATACAAAGTGAAGCCCAAAACTTGATGAAATTATGTAAGGATCTCCCATCAGAAACCACATGGCTAAAAGTGATGCATATGGTGAAACCAGAATTTGGAAGGAGAGTGACTTGAATGACCAAAGGAGTGATGAACAAGGTGCCATCTTCTAAGACATGTGAGGGCAAAATGGGAATAAAAGGGTCCAAACACTTGACATCTCTTGGTGTGTGAGATAGGAGGTTGTTGAGATTTGTTGTTGTGGATTCAACAAGAGTAAAAGTTAAAGTGTCACCTTCTAAGTAGAGGATGTGAGGGGTTTGTGGCTTTGGAGGGAAAACTATGTTGGAAGAGAAAGGGAAAAAGTGTTTGAGAGTGAATGAAAGTGATTGTTTTAGATTTGGAACCACTTTTTGTAAGAAGTGTGTTTTGGAGTAAGGGAATTCATAGAAGAAAATGCGTTTACATGATACAGGATTTAATAGCCATGGAAGATCAAAGGAAGAAAGAGGAATAGAGGTTGGAGAAGGAACCGAACCTTGTGGAGGACCAACTTGACACTTCTCTATCAAATTCACCTTGTTGTTAGCCATGAAATTAATGGAAACTTTATGCCAGAGAATTACAGGAACGTTTAGACAAGATGAGGATAGATTATTAGAGACACTCTTTAAAAAGAGAGATTTAGTTTCTAGTTTCAATAAAATTAATTAAACTACTCTAGTCACTCACTCACTCTGACCAATTGTTAGGTTGAGAATAAAATATTTTATTACATAATACTAGTTGATGATATTGTATGTAGCAGTGTAGGGCCATCATGCACAAATGACAGAACTTGTAATATAAATCATTGTATTTTGTTTTGTTATGAAAGTTATTCAACAGACATGACTAGATAAAGCCTAAAGGTTAGAATCCAGAGGCACATGATTTAAGTAGTTTGGACTTTAGAGGGATTCAAATTGATGGATAGATTATTGGAGGTAAAAACTAATATGCAATTATTTTTATATAAATTTAATTGTTTAAAATTGTTAGATAATAATTTAGTTTGATATATTAAATTATTTTAGGAGTAAAAGCTATGCAAGAAATGACCTAATAAATGATGCATTAGATGGATACAGGAAATGCAGCATTGCAGGTAAAATTTTTAGGACAGTGAATCATATTCGCTTAGATAATAAGCTAAACAATTAGACATGACAACCAATGATATTATTAAGGGGAAAAACGAATGTTTTCATATATAACAATATATGCATGGTTGTGCATAAAACTGTTTCTAATGTATGCAACACATCCATAGTTGCACACACAGATTTAAGAGTTTCTAATTGATTCTTCATATTTCATTACAATCTATTTCTGATTTCCTTCCATATAATATACATTATACAAGGCACAGTCAAAAATGAATACATGAATACAATTTAGTCATAAAAAAGAATGAACTTATTACATCTCTAGCTGCAACAAATCCAGCAGTAATTTTTTCACTCTGTCACTGTTAGTACTTAGTATATATAGCTTCAATGCAAAAAAGGTTAATCTTCCAAAGCTGCTGATGATAAATGTAGAACAGCAACTCCAGTGCTGAAGGTATAGGTTTATAATTCAATCTGTGCTTGTCAATTATTCATGGCTAGTTACAAAACAGAAGACAAAGCTTGCAGACTAAAATGCCTTTATTCATCTTTAGTACACACACGCTCTGAGCAAAGAAAAAAGAATTGAAATTCAGATTAGTTATTCAAATATTTGCATACACTAGACTATAAGACACTAACAAAATGATGAACTTATATTCAAGTGCAGATACAATACACAAAGAGAATGTAATCACAGGAAGGGATAGGATTTCTTACTTAGGTACTCGTATGTCAATATCATCGAAGTACCCCACATCGACATGCTAAATAATCTCGGACCAAACCCTCTATAAAAGCCTTTCCAACCATCTTCGTTGATTAAATCTTTCGCGACTTGTTTTATCGAGCTTCTATGTTCATGTCCCATCACCTGCAGATAAAAAAAATGAATAAGGAAATATCTTAAATTTTCCAAACACCTAACATTTCCACATTAAAACTCAATTGTATAACAAACCTGTAATCGTGTCTTGATAGTATCCAACGGGGTTGTAATGCAGGATGCAGTGGCACCAGCAATCATCCCTCCAGTACCCTGAACTAACATAATCTTTTGCACGCTAGGCGGGTTTTGGTCGGATGGGCTATCATGGCCCAAGAATCTGTCCATGCAACCATGTGCTAATTAGTTGTCTAATAATAGTGTAGGCATCAAAATATCAGTATGCAAATGTACTAGAAGTTCATTACCCTATTACCTATAAAATTCATCAATCCTAAAAAGTTGAGAGAATAAATCCCTCATAAAATAACTGCGAAATTGGGTTATCCATTTCAGAGACTCTTCGATTCTCTTGGCCAAGAGGAAATTCTAGCATTCCCGTATTAACACAAGGTACTGCCTGCACACAGATGCAGTTGCAGCATCATAAAGTTCAATCCCTTGAGACTGAATTCATCAATGATCTAACAAGCTAAAAGATCAAACTTCAAGAGTTTCTATCATATTTGAGCAACGCACAATGCTAGTGGTTTTTCAGTTTATCCATGTTTTTCAAATGTTCATTACTCTAATAAGATGGAAGATATATAGAACATACGAATCAAGGAATCAAAGACAAAACTGACATGAAATATGTATCCTAAAAGCTTAAGCTATTAGAAGTACATGAATGGTTATATAGCCCCTAACGCAAAAGCCTCTTTTGGACTTGATATGTGAATTTTGCATAGGATTTTTTTTCACCTTATGCTTAAGAAGAATTAAACTATAAACTTTTAGTCATAGAAGCTTTATCATAAAAGCACTTATCCCAAAACTTAAACTATTAGGTTGAGCCATATGAATAATTATATATCTAAGTATTGACCCAATTTTAAAGGAAAACGTGCAGGATTCAATCTATGAATCTATACAGAATAAAGAAAGTTGACACCAATTAAGTTCATTGACATGGAAAGTAACACCAAAATTGTCTAACCCTTTAAAAGAATAAAAGATTCAGTAGCAAATTCCATTAAATATTAAATACAAGTCTAAATAAGATCATCGGTAAAAAGGAGTGTAACTCCACCCTATTATCAAATCTTGGCAAACAAATAGAAAGGTCCTTCCATTAGTGAACAATTGGAGAGGGAATAAATTGATTTTCTTACCATTTGATGATAAATACTAAATAAAAACAATTGGAGAAGGAATTATTATGTCTTACTTCCACATTAGGCGTTGGCTTGTACCATAACTTGCCCACCATACAGCACTTGAAGGAGAATAAGTAATAGCAGATAGACCAAATCCTCGATATAATCCTCGGATACCATCGGTCTTTAAAACCTTACGAACAACATCCAAACCCCCGCTATACTGGGAATGGCCTGCGTATCCTTGCACCATCAACTTTTGGCAAACCTGAATATCTTTCAAGATTAGATGCTATAATTTCATATTTTCATAAAAAAGAAAAAGAAAAGAAAAGCATAAAAGACTGTTGAACTGTCTAAAATAACTTGTTCTGCTGTTCAACGACAGATGTATTTGTATATATCACCAAATTCATATCAATATGTATGTCTGGTTGTTAGTTAGTGATTCGGTTATGGAGCAAATTGCAAATGAATTAGATTCTCATACCACGTCCATGGGAACAAATACAGATTGGGCTACAAGTGACGATGTCATGCCTGCAATTCCATTTGCTATGGCAGCCTGGGTAGTTTCAGATAGCTTCAACGGTTCGAGCATTCTGAAGGAAGCTGACTTTGTGGTTTCCAGAGCAGTTAGGAATATGATCCTGGCAGGGATTGCACCAGTGATAACCGTGCCAAACCCTCTATACAAACCAGGGATTCCATTGGTTTTGATCAATCCTTTTGCAACAGAGAAAGCACTTCTCTCTACAGTATTCCTTGTAGCAACCTGCAGCCTTGTTTTGACAACAGAAACCGGGTAGAGTGCTACCGTAACACCGGTAAAGAGGCCAGCTCCTATGACATAGAACTTAGTTTTATCTAGCCTGCAGAATTGAGTGAACTTTGATTAGGATACAGAGTTAGCACATGCAAAGTTCAGCTAAAAGAGCCAAAACAACATTCATGAGATAGATATAACACAAAACCAATTCAACGGAAAGATGCCTCAATATTCTATCTTCAATCTTGAACAGCTCCAATATACAAATATCGAATCAAATTGATAAATTTACATTCTTTTTTTTTTCCTCAAAGCAAAAAAATTGCAGTTCCCCCTGAACGGATTTCGCTTGATTCTCAACGTTACAATCTAGCAAATCAGAATCTATGATTTCTCCCACCCCCCAATTGATAGCAAAGGTAAAGATAAAAACTTTCGAGTAATGGGCATGCCAAAATGCAACAACCAATATCATATCAACATTCAAATTCCGTTAATAATTAAAAATTAAGTTGTAAAGCAGAACATGTAAAAAGGAAGGGAAAAAAGGAGCATACTTGTCCCAGTTGATCTCAGTTTGACCAAATGATTGAGCCATTTGAAGGGAATGAAGGATCCAATATTCTCAGAAAAATCAGAACAGAAGTGAAGAACAAAAGATCAAAAGGCAAACTATCCTAAATGGTAAGAAGAACAATTTTGCAAGAACAAGACATCTGAAATCTGCTGGAATTGGGTGATTAAGGTTTAAGGTTGTGGATGTTAATGTTAATGTTTGGTGGAAGAATGGTAAAGGGAAAAGGCTGCGCATACGGCATACGCGGTTTTGTGGGAGAAGGCAGCACGCCTTCGAAAGGAAAATGTTCAAAGACAATGTTTTCCATGCTTTTTAACTTTGACTATTTTTTACTCTATTCTATTTCTAATTTTCTATTCTATATTTTCTTTTCTAAGATGCAGAATCTTCCTCTTTCGTTCGCACCTTTTTTCTAATCTGTTGCTGGAGATGGATGTTTAACATCACCCTGCATTTCCTCATTTGCATCCTCATTCGCTCATTCCTCTATTTTCCTTTTCAGCTCAACTCTTTTTCTTCTTTTTTTCCCCTTGTTTTTCTCTCCATATTTACTTTGCTAATTTATCTCATACATGGAAATGTTCAAGTCAACCTTTTTTCGTTTTATTCCAGTTGAAGTCAACTTTTTATAGAGTTACTTTTGAGTTTACATCATTTTACATTCGCATATTACAGGTGTAACAAAAATTATGCTAATATTTTATATATTAACTATTTTTTGCATGCATGTCTTAAATTAAAATTAAATAATTATAAAGTTTTTATTTATTGAGACATAAAGTCTTTTTATTTAGTCAACAATAAGACTTATGTGTCTTTTTTCAATGATAAAAACTGATTAAATATCTCTCTAAGTGTACCGATATACTAGTATTTCAGTTATTTCTAATCGTTGATCTTAATTATAAAAAATATATATAATATATAATTAAGATCAACGGCTAAAAATTATTGAAATACCGATATATCGGTATACTTGAAAACTTTCTTATACTATATAGATCTATTGTTTATAAATCTTCTTTTTTTAAGTAGACTATAATATATTGGTAATTACTATAGTATCTAAAAATATTTGTCTAAGTTGTTAAAAAAATAAAAAATTAATATTTAATTTTAAAAATATAAAAATAAATAATAATTAAATATTTAAAATTTATCATAAAAAATAAATTAGATAAAAATTAAGCATTAAATTATAAACACTGTAGAATTTATCTAATACATAACATACATATATAAATAACTCATATGTCATTGGCTTTTTTACTTTGACATTTTTTTATAATTCACCTATAGTTAATTTTATGTGAAGTTGATAGTTAAAAATTATTTGATAATTTAATTAAATTGATATCTAATGATTCTCGACTATCAATTTCACATAAAGATAACTGGACTTAAATTTTCATTTTTTTTTCTTTTATTCCCTCTTAGATATGTAGGGTAGGCTAGATTATTAAACAACTCCGACTTCTTCGCATTATGGGCTTTTATTTCTATCGTCCTAGTTATAAGCACCGGGAAAAAGTCTACTAACTTGTGCTGTACTAAACAATCTTAATGAATATTTTGAACACTCTGAATAGAACGAGTTGACCAGCGGTTTTAAGGTAAAGAATTTTGAAAAATGGTGAGTAAAGAAAAATGAAAATCCAACTCATAGTGATGAGTTTAAGAGATATCATCACTTTCCTTTGCTTATAAACATTATTATTGGCAGCAACTGGTATGTTATTTTGTTCCAAGTAAACAACAACACATTGATGATGATGATGCGGTTCTCTTTGATAGAGCACAAGCCACTTCATACTTGCTATTGCTTTGTGTTCTTATTCCTACTTTCCTTCTCTTCATCAGGTATATGATAATGATATTGCTGCTTTATTTCGCTATTCTCATCATCACATGTTTGGACTTCCTTTCTTAATTAGTGCGTAGATCTTAGGCACCAACTGTTGAATTTGGCCATGGAATCATTCTATTCTCTAGGAATATATAGTAAATATGCAAAGATGAGTAATATAGTTTTTGTTTTAATTTGTTTCTCCTTTCTTTTACTTTTTAATTAGTTGTTGCATATTTCAGAAGCTTATGATGCACTTGACCCAAATGGAAATATCACAATCAAATGGGATGTTATTAGCTGGACAGCTGATGGTTATGTTGTAAGTAAAGTTTTTTACAATTCCTTCACCTATTCATAATCAAATTGCGTAAGCACAGAGCACCTTATTTTAATTTAGTTTTTCAAATTTCAACAACTCAATGATACTATAAACGTAATAGAATATTTGAATTTTAGTAATTACTTGTGACTATTTCGTAAAGTTGAATAATTTAGATTGGTGGAATGATTAATTTACTTATTTACTTAAATAAGTATTGAAAATTTAAATCTTCTCTATGAATACAACAATTTATTTACAGTAACAGATTTTTAAATAAAACTCTGATATATAGGGAATTAGTCATTAACCTACCAAATTAAGAAATATGGTACAAAAAATATATACAAATCTAAAGTGTTATTAAACTATGACATTAGTGTTTTTGTTCTGTTTATTCTTTGTCATTTTGATGACATCTTCATGAAAACAGAGTTGTGAAACAAACTATTTATATATTTGTTGCACATTATAAAATACTATAAAAACCTTATATAACTGGTTCTTATTGAATATATGAACAGGCTGTTGTTACAATAAACAACTTCCAACAATATCGCCATATCTCTGCACCTGGCTGGTCATTAACATGGGCATGGGCCGGCAAAGAGGTTATATGGAACATGAAGGGAGCCATGACCACTGAACAAGGAAACTGTTCAAGGCTATTTAAGGGAATAAGCCTCCCACATTCTTGTAAAAAGAATCCAACACTTGTGGATTTACTTCCCAACACACCTTACAACCAAAAACTTCCAAATTGTTGCAAAGGTGGAGTGCTTACTTCATGGACTCAGGATCCAACCAATTCGGTTGCATCATTTCAACTCACTGTTGGTCATGCTGGAACCACCAACCGAACCGTCCGAGTACCAAGGAACTTCACCTTCCATGCGCCCGGTTTGGGTTATACTTGCGGCCCGGCCAAGATTGTTAGACCAACGATGTTCATTTCACCAGACAAAAGGAGAGTCACCCAAGCAATAAGTAAGTTAAGTGTTCAGAGCGTAATTAACTTCGTCGGTCTAGAATTTAGTGTTTAAGATTTTTCAACGATTTCTTTATTTATTTAAGGTGAAAATTCAGGTACAAACAACTTTACGTAAAATTAATAGTTGAGAGATATTAAATGATTTGACTGATCTGACTAAATTTTCATTTAATGATTTTCAGTTGTTAACTTCATATGAAATTGACTGTACCTGAGTTTCCACTCTTATTTAATTTTACTTTTAAGTAGATTTCAAAATTTCTAGTTAAAGATATTAACAAATGAATATTAGATTGAAAATAATTGCATTGAACCGAATATCATTTATAATGAGTGAATAATTTTATATACAATTAACTACTTCAACCGCCAATTAAAAAAAAACTACTTTAAGTCTTTAACCAACTATATAAATAACTACTTGAAAGCTATACTAACTATTTGTTGACAGCTAAGTTAGCTATCTTAACGAACCCAACTATAAATTATACCTACTAATAAAGGGATTAAGACATCTAATTACCTTGATCATCAATCTTTAATTGTTCATGATTTTTCCCTTTGACCTTAATGTGTGTTACTGTGAGTAAATGCAGTGACATGGAATGTGACATGCACGTATTCACATTTTCTAGCTCAAAAATCTACTCCCACTTGCTGTGTCTCCCTCTCAACGTTTTATAATGATACTACAGTGCCTTGCCCAACATGTTCATGTGCCTGCAAGCACAGCAACTCAACCTGTGTCAAGTAAGTCATTTCCTTCTAGGAACTAACATTTTATATAACTTCCTAAAGTATGTAATGTTCAATAATGTTTCTCCCTTTCACTTGAGTCAACAATTATTAACATATATATTACAAATTAGTCACCAAATCAGTCAATACATCTTAGAATATATTATACATATTCAAAATGTGTAAATACATAATGACTAGTTTGATGGCTGATTTAGTTGATTTATTACACATTATAAGCAACAAGTTAGTCCTAAATTAAAAACATACTGTTTTATATAGGTCATTTTAATAAATAAAAAAATATGTTTATAATTTATTATACCAAATAATTGAATATCTGCTCTAATTCTGAATTGTATTTCTGTTTTGTTTGTACATTACAGAACAGATACCGGAAAGCATGCTTCAGTTGAATGTAGTAATCATATGTGTCCAATCAGTGTCCACTGGCACCTTAATCTTAATAACAAGAACTACTGGCGTGTGAATGTTACTATTTCCAATCTCAATTATAGGATGAATTATTCAGATTGGAACATGGTTATTCAACACCCTAATTTCAACAATAATCTCACTCAAGTTTTCGGATTAAAGTACAAGTTATTTACTCCTCTAGGTAAGTGACCTAAGTAGGATCCTTATTGCATTTAAATCCTACAACATGTTAAATGCATGTGATAGAAAAAACTAAAAATATTTATAACTATTTATTTGTTTGTCGTTTAATATAATTGTGTTTAATTATTGTTTTAAACAGATGATATTCATGTGGCTATGGTTTGGGGAATTAAGTTCTACAATAATGTTCTCATTGAAGCTGGTAGTGTAGAATTTGAGGTACTATTTAGAAAGGATAATAACTCGAGTTTGAGTTTGAAGAAAGATTGGGGTTTCCCTCAAAGGATCTATTTCAATGGTGACCACTGTGTAATGCCACCACCTCATGCTTATCCCTGGTTGCCTAATTATGCTTGAACTTGTAATACATTACTTATTAATTGACACATAAATTAAACACTTTATTATTGTTTTGCAAAAAGTCATAATATGGTTGATTTTTACTATCAATTAGCTAGACTCTCTTAAATCTATGCATAAAAGATAAGATTTATATATATCATTTTATATGTAAAGATACATTCCCTACAAACATGTTCTGTTAATTATGAATGATAGATTGCATTTTCAGCATTAAGTTGTATATAATATATAAACATCTTTGAAGAGTAGTGTATCTAGATACAACAAATCCTTAAGATAGCGACGGTTATTTTGCGGCGGTTTTGTAAATGTGCCGCGAATAGACAAATTGCGGCACATATAACGGCGGTTAAAGGTTGGGGCTGCAATCAGGACGACATTTAGCGGCGGTTTTGCTAAAACCGCCGCTACATTGCTGTAAGGCTAACATTTAGCGGCGGTTTTGCTAAAACCGCCGCTATATTGCTGTAAGGTTAACATTTCGCGGCAGTTTTTTTCAAACCGCCGCTATATTGCCGGTCAGGTTTGTATTTCGTGGCTTTTTTTCGAAAACCGCCGCGATATGTCCGTCGGTGACTTCTTGTTAGGCATTTTGCGGCGGTTACTTCTTGTTAGCAATTTCAAATGTTGAGAGGCAGGATGGATCCTCTAAGCAGCTTTCACAGAATGACTCGTTAGCACAAGTTCTCGGAAAGGAGCACCCAGGACGAGTTCGTGCCCTAGGTGCTGGACCATGTCCCACCCAAATCTTTGGTAACGCTGCTGGAATACCATCGGGTTCTGCAGAGTCCAATGCAGAGGATAAGAGGATGATTGCAGAATTGACGGCTAAGCTAGAAGAAGAGCGGGCGAAGAGACAATCAATACATAAGGTCTTGGGATATGTAGTCCAACAGTTAGGAGGCAATTTGCCAGTTGAGATTGCTGAAGAGTTGGCTTTTGTGGGCGGTACACCGGACTCGTCATGCGTAGGGCCATCTTCATCTGGAAACCACGACCCGCAACAAAAACTTTGAATTTCAATTAATGGTCTTGGATACCTTTTACATTTAAGTTAGTTTAGTATGTTAGGCTTATTTTATCCAACTTGAGCATTCTTATTTTATTTTGGATGATATTATGACAATTTCGTTATATATGTTATTTTTGCATAACTTTAATTTGGTTTGTTATGTTAATTGAGCTGTTTTACTTGGTTTAAATTAGTTAAAAAGTAAAAAAAATAAGGTTTAATAAACACTCTTTGTCAAAAAAAAGGTAAAATAATAGAAAATTTAAAATTTTAATAGAAAATTTGAATTTGGCGGCGTTCTTGAAACCGCCGCAACACTATAATTTTTTTTTCAGTCCGCCATTTAGCGACGGTTTGTAACCGCCGCAAATTGGATAATAGCAATTCCCTTCACATACTGCGGCCGCAAAACCTAAATGGCATTTCGCGGCGATTATTCCAGCGGTTGGTTAAAACCGCCGCAATCTGTTTTGCCGCGCCCTATCTTCCGGCGTTCCCAGGAACCGCCGCAAAATATTTTGCGGCGGTTCAAAACCGCCGCTAAACGGTTCCACGAACCGCCGCTAAATGGCGTTTTTGTTGTAGTGTCTGTGTATGTGTTAGAGAAAGGATTTGGATATTATTGATTGTATTCAAGTTGTTTGTAATGATACAATACAGAAGGATATTTATAGAGGTTAAGAAAATCATAATAATAAAGACGTAATATTTTATAATAAATATTCAGATATACTAAATAATTCTAATTGATCTTAATTAGTCCTAATTATATTCTAACAGTATGTATGTGTGATAATTATATTTTAAAGAGGTTGCCTCATGTGAGAGCTTAGAGACACACACGTCTCAAGGCACTCCCATGTCTCTATATATTTTTAGGATTATACTATATATACACTAAAATCGACTCAGTCGTCAATATAAAATATATGTTATAATATAAATATATATTAAAAACAAATTAAATTATACATGTATTTATACATAAATACATTTGATAATTAATTTTAGTGACCGATTTTGATTTACAACTAACATTTTTGATAATTCTAACACACAACACAGCCCAACATACAAGATAAGTTTATGACAACACAAACATTTATGTCCCTAAATAATGGATATATGCATGTCTGTCCAAGTTGTTGTATCAATGTGCAAATGAATTCTTTGATCTCTCTAAATTTCCTAACCACTCTCTACTTCTTATTTGGTTATGAACAATTGTTGAGGTCTCCACTCTCCACAATCCATATAATTGTACCATTTTCCATATTATCATTATTTTTTATGGTTATTAATAAGTTCTTAGGTACTTATTAGTTTATTTTTTTATTTATTAAACATGTATAAAAATAATAAATATGAGATTAGTTAAAACAATAAATACTTTATATTTTAACAAAAAGGTATATTGAATTCATGTTTTATAAATTGTAATTTTTTTTTATAAATATATATGATAAAGAATACTTTAGTAACAAACACTTATATACTAAATTTTTTTTAATCCTCATTATATATATAGTAAAAATAAACGCTATTTTTTAATATTTTATATTACACAGATAGAATATAAATTTTATATTTTTCTCTTCTTAAAAATTGTTTCCTTATATATTTTCAATGATATTATCTTATCAAAAGCATTTTTATTTTTTATCATATAATAATTATCACCATACTAATTTGTACATTAGGAACGCTTGAAGAGGTTGTACCTTAGGAGAGTCAAGTTGTGTCGGTAAGGTACACCCCCCTATAAAGCAAGGATTCCATCACATGCAAATCGAGACACCAATTACCACCGACACAAAAATGAGGTCCATCTTATGTTCCACAGTGTTCCTCCAATCACTATTTGACACGTGTATTTGATTAGAGCATCATAATTCAATTAACGACAAATATTGATTTGTATAAATAAACAAAGAAAAAAGAATTATTGCAAGAGCTGACCCAATGCCACAGGTTGCTTTCCAGAATCTACATATTTAGTTGGTTTGATATTGATCGGGTGATTAATCAATAGCTGTTTCACATTAATAAAAACTAATAAAATTCGTCTAATTCTATTATTCTATTGCCATCTACAACCATGAGGAAAAACAATTCATACGTTAGGTGCAACAAATTGATCATATAATTATTTTATGGCTTAAAACAGAACATGGCATAAGTGAATAACTTTAGAAATGTTTTAAGAAATAATTTAGAGCGAGTCTCTTGCATTAGAAGGCCGTTGGTGTTAACACGAAAAGGAAAATGTTAAAATTCCAATTTGGTTAAGAATGGAAACAATGAAGATAGAAAATAAAATTTGTTTTTACAGTAGTATCCAATCAGTAAATAAAATATTTATCGAATTCGAATTTTATTTAAAAAATTATTATTATTCAATAAATTATTAGATACAAAATTAATTTTAAATTCTCAATATTTATTTTAAAAACGATTAAATTAATTACTCGATTAACTTTTGAATTAACATGAATTCATAAATAGAAATAACGTGATAATACATACTGTGATAATACATACTATATAAGGAGTTGGAAATGAGAACTCCTATTTTATTTGTACATTATCCAAAATTTTTGAAGTTAAAATAAGATTATGTTGTGCGATTGAAGATTGTAAAAAAAAATGTACTAAACTCCCAACATTTATTTAAATAAATAAGTGAGGTGATCAGTAGACGACAATATTTGAACTTCTAATACTTATTTAAACAAATAAGTGAGTTAATCATTTGACCAACCTAAATTAATTAAATTTATGACTAGTTAATTATTACATACACGAGACAGAATTTAAACCCATCACTTACTTAACTCGTACAAGTAACTAATCATATGCCACATGGGCCATGATATTAGAGGCTAAATTAATTATACAAGCCCAACCATCTTCACTTTTTTACCTTATAATAATAATAATAAACTACCATGCCCAAAAATAAATAAATTAAATAAAAATCAACTAACCCATTAAATTTGATTGGTCTAATAATTAATTTATTAGTTTCCTTAAAATAAATATCGAAAATCTAAATTTAACATTATATATGCAACAATTTATTGATTAACAATAAATTTTTAAATAAAGTTTTTTTTATTATCCACGGTATCTCTCAATCTGATAGGTCAAGGACTAATCCATCGCGGATCTTTGCTCCATTAAAGAGTTTGTCGCTGACCAATGGGTTGCTGTATGCACAAGATGGGATTCGAACCTCCAACAATTACTTAAGCAGACGAACAAACTGACCACTCGACCAACTCAAATTGGTTTTTTTAAATAAAGTTTTGATTCACGACTTAGGCTACTGAATTAGGAGATACCGTCTAAATAAAAAAAACAATCAACTAACCATTTTGTTTTCCTTTTCCACAATGATAATCACAATTAATCATTTGTTAATGAAAATTAGACATATAAGGTGAAAGAAAATAAGAAAAAAGAAAATCCAACTCACTCTGAGTTTAAGATAACACTTTGCTTATATACTTTACTTGAGCTAAGGAGCCAGCTAGCTACGTAGTACAGACAGACATAACAGTCAGTTTCACCTTCTCTCTCTCTCTCTCTCTCTCTCTCTCTCTCTCTCTCTCTCTCTCTCAGTCTTCTTCTCTGTAAACAGATCTTGATCTGTTTCAGGCAAGAACTGAGAGCATCAGAGTCACACCACATTCCATTTTTGCAACTAACAAACATGATGGGCTTCTTCTTCTCTTTGATGTCACACCACAAAGCTGTTCCCACTTGCTTTGTGTTCTTCTTCCTGCTTTCTTGCACCTGCTTCACTTCAACAGGTTGGTTCACCCCCATTTCCTTTTTTCTCACCAAATTTCTTATCTTTTTAGTTGGATTTATGTTTTTCTGAACTTGGGCTGTCAATTTTTGTTAGCCTTCAGTTCCTGGTGCTTGGACCTTAGACAATTTGGAACTAATTTTTGTCAAAGATTCAACCTTTGTTCTCTGAATTTGATGTTTCTTATCCAAATGTGGAAAGCATTTATTAGCTTCTTCTGTTTTATTCTTTTCAACTTGATGTCAATTGTCTCAGCTGAAAATTTATGGCGGCGTTTGGCTTCTTTTCTTGATGCCAAGATTTACTATGAAATTTTATGTTCTGATTATCTTTTTACTAATAATTTGCTCGGATTATAATTGATTTGCATTTGACTTAAGTGATAAGTATAAGTTCATTTTTCAAAACCCCTTTTTTGTGTCTACAATACTTTTAAGTCCAATCTATGGTTGCTAAAACGAGATTTGTGCTTATGGAGCCATAAAATTGGGGAATTCACACATGGGTGGTTATCACTATTGATCAATTTTTGCTTCAAATGAAATGATTCATGTATGTTTAGATTTAGGTATTCCAGTGCTTAAAACATTAGTAACTTAGTGTAAAACATTTTCATGTGTCACACCACTCATTGTTCTGTGATAAGAAGATTCAATGATTTTTTGAGTTTTCTTTTTTTTTTTTTTTTAATTCCTTTCTTTTAATGCTAATAACTTCTGTTTATATTTCAGAAGCTTACGATGCACTTGACCCAAATGGAAACATCACAATCAAATGGGATATCATAAGCTGGACACCTGATGGTTATGTTGTAAGTACAATTTTTAACAACCTTTGCCAATTAATATGTGAATCAAAACTATAACCATCTGTTGTACAATTTTGGCATCTGAAGTGATTGATCTACATGTTAGCTTTCAGCTTCATCTCATGTTTGATATATTAGTTCTTATTTGGACTATATAACTAGAAATACAGCTTGAAAAGTATCCAAGGTTTTCGTTGTATTAGCTACCTTCTTATCTAAGAAAGAATTGAATGGACAGGCTGTTGTTACAATGAACAACTTCCAACAATATCGGCATATTGCAGCACCTGGCTGGTCAATGGGATGGACATGGGCGAAGAAGGAGGTTATATGGAGCATGATGGGAGGACAAACCACTGAACAAGGAGATTGTTCAAAGTTTAAGGGAAACCCTCCACATTGCTGTAAGAAGGATCCGACCGTTGTGGATTTACTTCCCGGCACACCTTACAACCAGCAAATAGCAAATTGCTGCAAAGGTGGAGTACTTAGCTCATGGGCCCAGGATCCGACCAACGCAGTCGCATCGTTTCAAGTCAGTGTTGGTAGAGCTGGAACCACCAATAGAACTGTCAAAGTGCCCAAAAATTTCACCTTGAAAGCACCCGGTCCGGGCTATACCTGCGGGCCAGCAAAAATTGTGCCACCAACAAAGTTCATTCAATCAGACAAACGAAGAGTGACCCAAGCACTCAGTAAGTAAACTAACTTTTATGTACTTACAACATTTACCAAGCATCCTCACTGAAATTTTTACACTACAGTTTCCTTTGAACTTAACATTACACTGATTCAATGCAGTGACATGGAACGTGACATGCACGTATTCGCAGTTTCTAGCCCAGAAAACTCCCACTTGCTGTGTCTCTCTCTCGTCGTTTTATAATGATACTATTGTGCCTTGCCCAACATGTGCATGTGGCTGCCAGAGCAACTCATCTTGTGTAAAGTATGTTTTCATCACTCAGCACTGAGATTCTCTTCTAGAAAATAAGACTGTACCTTCACTTATTCCTTTTCTCTTTTGTATATTACAGTGCAAATACGCCACATTTGGCATCGGTCGTTGCTGGAAAGAATAACTTTTCTCCTTTAGTTCAATGCACTAGCCATATGTGTCCGGTTAGAGTCCACTGGCACGTTAAGCTTAACTACAAGGAGTACTGGCGCGTGAAGGTCACGGTTACCAATTTCAATTACAGGATGAATTATTCAGAGTGGAACTTAGTTGTTCAACACCCGAACTTTGATAATCTGACTCAACTTTTCAGTTTCAACTACAAGTCATTAACTCCTTATGGTGACATAAGTAAGTATAATCCAAATTGGTTGTTTCATTGACTTGTTATTGGATAGTTACTTATGCTTGTTGTTCTTTATCAGATGATACTGCTATGCTTTGGGGAGTTAAGTTCTATAATGATTTTCTCAATGAAGCTGGGCCTAATGGTAATGTACAATCAGAGTTGCTCTTCAGAAAGGATAAGTCAACTTTCACTTTCGAGAAAGGTTGGGCTTTCCCTCGAAGGATCTATTTCAATGGCGACAACTGCGTGATGCCACCACCGGATGCTTATCCATGGTTGCCTAATGCTGGTTCTCAAAAGGAAGTTTCCTTGCTTGTTTTAGTGTTGGCTTAT
The DNA here is from genome assembly GCF_003086295.3 of Arachis hypogaea. NCBI lineage: Eukaryota > Viridiplantae > Streptophyta > Magnoliopsida > Fabales > Fabaceae > Arachis > Arachis hypogaea. The sequence continues at coordinate 124,828,264 of NC_092039.1, forward strand.
TTGGTATCCTTGGTCTTTTACGCATGTGCTTGAGGTTCCGATCCGCGATTCACTCGACTTTGGTGATAAAAAATTTTCAGCAAGACCAATTTTGGCTCATGTTTGTGATGTCAATTTGGAATTTGAAGCAAGCAGGGGAGTGACATCCAGTGGCAATTGAAGATTAGCTCAGTTGTCCTACAATTTGTTACAAACTGATTCTGCATTTTGGTGCTAGAGTTTGCTACTACGTTTTCTTTTTTTCTTCTTCTCCTGTTATGATGTAATGATATATGTATTCTTATTGTATTTTTTAACCTGTAATTATAATTTTAATAAACATATACAGCAAGATATCACATGAAAAGATAGACTTCTTGAACTTTATATGGATTTGGAATGCTAGTGGTCTATTTTGCAAGAGAATATTGTTCTATTTTCATGTTCAACTTCACCCAGAGAAACACAATGAAAAATATATGACCAATTCATTTCAACATTGCAATACAATCATTTACTCAACTAAAGACAAAATCATTGTAGGGTGTTGTAACTTTCATTCTTTTATAGTGATCATGAATCACTAAATATATATCCATGAGTTTGGCTTGGTGTTCTCAACAAATGCTTTAGGGTCTTAAGTCTTAGTACCAGGCTTCAAGATTTTTCACAAAAACACAGCTTCCATTCAATTATGTACTAAACTCACTAAGCTACAAGCAAGAGAATCAAGAAGAAAATGAGTGATGTTAAGTTAAGTAGCTTTACAGGAGCAGCATTGGGGAGGAATGGGTAGGTATCTGGTGGTGGAAGCATGCATTCTTCCCCATTGAAGTAAACCTTGCGAGGAAACGCCCATCCTTGCTTGAACGTGAAGGTATCCTGATCCTTTCGAAGAAGCACTTCGGATTGAACATTCCCACTTGGTCCAGCTTCCATTAATAGATCATTATAGAATTTCATGCCATAGAACATACCAGTATCATCTGCATAAAAAAAAAAAAGAGTACAGTTGAGTAGTCATTGTTAAAGATCTTTACTTGTTAAACAAGCATAAACATAACATATCAATTTGCTTGATGAACTCACTGATGGACACATAGGGAAGAATTGGCCTGTAATCAAAACTGAAAACTTGGGTGATATTGTTGAGATTCGGATGCTGGACGGCGAGAGTCCAGAGGGTGTAGTTCATTCTATAGTTGAAGTTCGTTATGGCGATCTTGACTCGCCAGTAGTCCTTGTAGTTGAGCTTCACATGCCAGTGTACCCTGATTGGACACATATGATGAGTGCACTGCAGCAATGGATCATTGTCTCTCTTTGGAGTGTGAGCGCCGGGTGTGTTGAGGAATTTCGAGTCACTCCTGCATTCCATGACAAGATTATTAGCAATAACTGGAAATTCTATTAGAGTGTTTTGAGATTTTAAGCTTACTTGACACAATTCTTCTTGTTTTGGCAACCACAGGCACAAGTAGGACAAGAAGTAATGGTTTCATTGTAGAAGGATGACAAAGATACACAGCAACTCGGGTTCTTTCTAGCCAGAAATTGCGAGTATGTGCAGGTAACATTCCATGTCACTACATAAAAACAGAACAAAGGAAACTTTTTTAGAACTTTTCAGATGCTAAGGAGAAGAATTGACATGTCTTGAGAGTTAAGATAACTTGCTTAGTGCTTGAGTCTTGCGGCGCTTATCTTGTGTAAGGAAAACAGTGGAGGGAACAACCTTGGCAGGGCCACAGGTATAGCCAGGTCCTGGAGCCAAGAGAGTGAAGTTCTTGGGGAGTTTAACTGTCTTGTTGGAGGTGCCAGCTTGTCCAACACTGACTTGGAAGGCGGAGACAGCGCTCGAAGGATCTTGGCCCCATGCTGAAACCACTCCACCCTTGCAGCAGTTTGAGTATTGCTGATTGTAAGGTACACCAGGGAGAAGGTCTACAACTGTTGGAGTTTTCTTGCAGCAGTGAGGTACATTGCCTTTGAACTTAGAACAATCTCCTTGCTCTGTTGTTTGAGCTCCTACCATGGTCCATATAACCTCTTTCTTTGCCCATGACCATCCTAGGGTCCATCCCGGATTCGGGATGTGCCGGAACATTTGGAAATTGCTCATTGTTACCACTGCCTGGTTAGAAAAAATTCAATAGACACAAACACTCTGATGAATTTTCAATCCTCTTACTATCTACTCTTTCAAAAGAGCCCAAAATATAGGACTTGTTACAAAATAGTGCAAATAATTCATTGTTCAATGAATGTGAGAATGACATACATATTGAACAAGAAAGTTTATCTAAATTGTTCAATAAATGTTAAAAATATGAAACAAGCAACAAAGATGTTTTTTGCTTTTATTGCTTACCACATAGCCGTCTGGTGTCCAAGACATAACATCCCATTTGATTGTTATGTTTCCATTTGGATCCAAAGGATCATATGCAGCTAAAAAAAAAAAAATCAATAAATAAGTGAAATATATGTGTGTGAAAATGAAAAAGGCAAATGAAGGTGAAAATGAAACAAAACCTGCATAAGAGAACAGAACAATAACACAGAGAGGTATTATTATGACAAGCCTCATTGCCTGATGAAAATGTTGTGCCTCTAATGTTTTATCAAATAATAATGTGACAATGTTGCCTCCAGGATTCACTTAGAAACCTTATTGGAGTGGCATTGGAAGTGTAGTAATGTAGAAAAAGAGCAATGGAGGGAATTGTGATTCAAGTGATGGCTCAACTAATGGTTGTTAGGTACCTTACAGTGCATATATATTGCTATCACTGTCTCACTTACACACTCAGATCTTGAATTCAACTTGATTCCCATATCTTGAAGCAACAGCCACTGACCAGAACAATAGGCTGGAGAACATAACACCTCAGCTGTTTGTGCAGTTGCTCTATCATGGGTTAGGTTCACCATACTGAGAATTCACCAATTTACCCTCAGCTGTTTGTTTTGTCTCTAGGATTTCTAATATCTAAATGTTTTGTCTAAGAAATTATTATTGGGTTTGAACAAGTTTGGCATGAAACTTAATGCAAATGTGGTATCATTTGAAGTAACATGTGTCACTGTTTTAGATCTTGCCAACTAAGAATAATACAGTGAGGCTAATGGCTATTGTTTCTTCATGGTCTTTGAATTTGTATCCACGTTGAGTAATGAGAGACATGAGTTTGATGCAAGCAAAGTTTTCTTCATAGAAAGTATGTAGGGACAGGTAGTAAGTTCCTTTCTAAATCCAAAAGGATACACCAACTTTTCTACTCTATCTATGCCTCTTATATTAACTTGCTCAAGTGACTACTACTTTGAAGTATTATTACTTTAACAATTTCTAGGTGGAAACTCAGGTGCAGTCGCCTTTACGTGAAGTTGATAAGTAAGAGCCGTTAGATGATTTGACTGATTTGACTAAATTTTCATCTTACAGTTCTCAGCTATTAACTTCACGTGAAGTCGACTGTACCTGAGTTTCCACCCAATTTCTAAAGATTAAACATTTAGTTACTTTTCTTTACAATAAGTGCACATTTAAATTTGTCTCTTCATTTTCACATGGAGACTAAGTTTTTTTACCACTTAATCCAACAATGTACTCTTTGCTATAATAATATAATCTATCTATTATATAAAGGAGATATAAAAGTCAAAGAAGTATGGTGAATCCAAAACTTTTTTGTTTGAATATTAAAAATTTACCATATTGACTAAACTCATATTTGTTATTATTATACATATTTAAATTAATTAATTAATTAATAGCATGGTAGTGTCTATTAATACACTAGTAGTAATAACAATAATAATATATAGTGTTTTGCTTAAGTTTCTTAATATAAAAAAATTTGTGTTAAAATTACTTGAAATTAGTTTTTTTTAAATGTATTTATTATATATTTAAAAAAGAATTGTAAACAGAAGCTGCAAAACACACAAAAAACAACACCACAAGCTAATAATAAATAATAAGTAACCAAATTAAAACGACACCACTTCTCGTCCACTTTATTATTTAAAACTGCTGAGTGAAGTCAACCAATTCTTCCACAACAGAAGTCAACTTATTATTAACCACATTGCACTTGGCGAGAATCTCTTCTTGTTCCTGAAATGCTGAAATTGAGGCCATCTCTTCTTCCTAGTGGCACTTCATAGTTAGGCCCTCTTCACTGCCACAAAAATAATAATATATAATTAGCATATTTTGTATATTTTATTAATTAAAAATAATTTATCTAACATAATTAATTAATAATTATATTTTTATTTGAATATCAAAAGTGTCTAATGTACTGATAATATTTTAAAATCCAAATTACAGTAAGTAGGACTAATTAATTAATTACCGATTAATTATATATAAGGCATATCTTCGGAAACCATCATGATCAACAACTTTTTTTAATTAAAAAAAAACATGCATGGCCTACTACTAACTTTGCTTATTTTACTTTTTCTTTTTAATTAACAAATTTTCCAAAGACACTAATTAGAAAACTATAATATAAGTGAAAAATTTTGATGGAAAATACAAGTTAAATGTTAAATTTTGATATTTTTATGTAGTGATGAATATATTGAATAAAAAAACTTCATCAATAATGTCTTTACGACATTTTTAACAATTTTTTTTTAAATTTAACCAAAAAAATCAACTATTTTTCAATCACTTTCATCTAATAAAATTATTTTTTATCCTAAATTCTAAATTTTAAATTTTAAATTCTAAATCTTAAACTCTTCAAAAAAATGTAAAAAACAATTCTATAATAAAATAAGGTTAGTTAATGTTTAGAAGAAGGAGAAGCAAAATAAGGCTTTAATTAACAAAAGAATATCCTTTTTAAAAAAAGAGAAGGCTTAAAAAGAAATTGAAAAGCACACAATAAATTAAGAACCAAAACTCAGCCCTTTGGTGTGTTGTACAATAAACTTTTTAAGACTTTTGGCACACCAAACACAAGTTCTCAGGATACCATGTTGGGCCTTTCAAAATGGACTCATAATTCGAGCCCAACAAGCATCACCACTATTAATATAAAAAATCTAAAGGTCAGCAATTTTATTAAATTCTAGCCAGTATATAACCAGCAAAAGAAAAATGAATAAATTCATATTATTGTATAAAATCTCACATCATTAAAAATATTATTAATGACTATTTAATGGCTACAAATCACAAAAATTACTGCCTCTAAAACTCTTCAATAAAAAAAAACGTTCTCAAATCATTCACCACAATACATATATTTACTATTTAGCCACTAACCCACTTTTACCGAGTTAGTGCAAACTTGCAAATATTATTTCAGATGTTGATTTACGAATTTAATTCTTGTGTATATTGCATAAATTCACCTTTTAATTTAGATATGAAAGGGGGAATAGTGTAGAACGCAATTATGTAGTATATGAATGCTTTACGCAGTTGTGGTGTCAAGAGCGAATCCTTCAATTTGTGTTTAAAAAATTAAAAAAATTTACGGTACACAAATCGAACCGTCCGATTTGTGTTCTTAATTTTAACAAAGAAATCGGACAGTCCATTTTCTTTACTTCATAGTTCAGAAAAAAGTGTCTCTACATTCATGCCTAGTACCACCCACTTTCATAACTATGTACAACACACACAGAATTTACATATCCAAAAAAATAAGCAGCATAAATTTGTATGAAATTATATTCATTCCTAAAATATTATAGTAGACTCATCATATTAGTTAGTTTGATGAATATTTTTTAATAAAATTTTATAAAGCATTGTTGAATTTTTTTATTTGATATCTCAAAAAAGTTGAGTTTCTTTCTCCATTCCAATTGTACCTCAAAAGGTCAATAACATATCAAACGTGTTCCCACGCGAGATATCAACAAAATCAAGAGATTAATTAAGTAGTTAAAACATCTTAGCTTTCCTTGAACATTTGTAAAGCACGACGAATTTCTTTATTAATTTTGCTAACAGTTTCCATCTATTATAATTAGAGTGGAAAAATATTAAAATGTTGGGGAAAGTATCCACAGAGAGAGAGAGTAGAACATAACACATGCCAGCCATGTTAGACCATCAAAAAAAGAATGTAGAACGCATTTCATGCAAAGACTTTTCCTCCTTTGCAATGTGCATAGACATGATCCCATGCTATGGAGAAGTAGATTTTGGATTTTAATTTTGTATTTCAGGTATCTCCTCCCTTACTGTTATGACCAATTCTGATAGAAAAAATTCTTTTATAGACACAAGTCTAACATGTGGTCTTCGAAAGCAGTGGGAGGATGATCATTCCCATTTGCATAGAGAAAAATTTGTGCTTGTTGCATAAGATCATCTGAACCTTCCTGCAACAGATAGCCAGAAAGAAAATCATCAATAAAAGGACATGTTAATTCTCTGTTCTCAAATTCACTAGTTCCTTGTAAGATATAAACATTCTTCATCAAAAGACAGCAAGTTCATCAGTTTAGCATGCAATTGAAGCATATTATGCCCACAAATCCAACCAAAGAACAGGTGAAAAATAAGATGTAATGGTAGAAAGAATGGAAAACCTTTTGAGAAATGATATCCAGAGTACTTTGTCCACTTGTTAGCATTGCCGCAGCAATAAACACAGCCTTGGAAACCTTATGAGGAAACAGCTCCATCGCATACGATATACATGCCCCGCCAAAATCATGTCCAACCAAGATTACCTTTTTTAAGAATCGGAAACTCTCAGATGCAGCCAATAAAGATACAAATTAACATAGAACAGTCCATCATTTATAAAATGGGCATGTAATGAAATAAGCACCTTTTCTCCTTCAGGAAGTTTTTCAACAAAGTCAGTAAGTGGCTTCACATATTGTGAGAGGCTCTTTATGTTGTTTGTATCAAATGAATGAACTCCAGAACCGGTTAAATCTATGGCGGATACTTTATAACCAGCTTCTTCTAGAAGTGCTATAGTTTTGTACCAACACCAGGCACCAAAACCACCTCCATGAACAAGAACAAAATGATTCGTCTCGAGATCATCAACCTTTATACCCTGTCAAATTGATAAGAAAAGAAGAACTCCTATTATTTGAGTTCTAAGAAAAATGAGAACTAAATAATCGTAGTTTGCTCTAATAGCAGTACACCAATTTCTGCAATAGATAAAAAATAAATAAGTGAATAAAGCTAGAAATTCTGAATACATTTTTTTGTTTGAAAATGACTCTACACTGTCATTGCATCCCCAATACTTAGATTCTGAATGTCAATTATTATTTTAGAGACCATGTCTTTGTCACCATAATATCTCTGTTTTGTGATTAGAAAGAGCCAAAACAAGGTTACCTTCAAAGCTATACACAACTTGCAGTAGAAAACACTTGAAAGGTCAAACCTCACATCCTCAATTCAATGAATGAAACACAACATATTTGAAGTTTTGAACACACGTAGGATAAGCCGCCAAGAAAAATTCTCTTACACGTTCCTTAGAATTATGTCTTGAACTAAGAGAAGAGGATGCATATCAAACACAAGTGATTTTCTTTTCTTTCCCAAAACACTCTTCTTATATCAGTCCAAGAAAAACTGATCATCACAGAAACCAATCACCACCATAATTGTTTCATCTCAATTTGTTATCCCATTCCACAAACGCATCATTTCCATCTTCATTATTTTAAGGCCATGATACAAAATATGATTACTATTCATTATAAATTACAGAAATCAACAAGCCCAGAAAATCAAACCAGATATTTTTAATTTAAAAAACGGATCAAAAGGGAAACGAAAATAATATAATAAAAAGAGAGACCCCATTAGTCCATTACACCTAAATCCAAAACTGGACTAAATCACTAAATTATCCAACTTTACCAAATCAGCTTATATGAAAATACCAAACAAAATCACGCAGTCGTTCAATACCATGATCAAGTTTCAATCCTTCAAATTAAAAAACCACCCACCTAAAAAAAAAAATTAATTGAAAATATACAAAATTTAAAGATATTGGCAGTCCTCCAACTTCCTCACTCCACTTCAAGGATTAACATTTATGACCCACTTTTTAGACCATTTTTCAGCTATTCTTCCTTTCGGTAAATAGCTTCAATAACTTTTGAGCATCAGACTTTTTCCCTGGTAAAGAAAAATTTGAACTGATATATGAGATTGTGCTATCTGATGGCACATGTCCTTTCTCACACATTTCAATCAGCAATTTTTTCGCTTCAGCCCGATATGACATTCTAAGTTCCCTATCCATCTCTGGCTGGCAGGATAATTTGCACCATCCGCAAATTAGAATGTCGTATGTTGAAGAATTAGGAATTCTTCCCCTTGTCAGCATTTCATACAAAAGTTCTCTAGCATGGCGCATTTTTCCTGCTTTTGCATAATCATTAATAAGGGCGTTATAGGTGCCAACAGTGGGAACAAAACCTTTGATTATCATTTCACAATAGAGCTTCATAGCATCCTGTTTGTTTCCAGCTCTACCATGGCCAAAAACCAAAATATTGTAAGTAGTGGCATTCGGTGTGAGTCCTCTTTCTTTCATCTCGCTAACTAATTTCTTTGCCTCTCTCATAAAATCAGAAGTTGAAAGACCTCCTAAAAGGGTATTATAAGTGGTAATGTTTGGAGAGATTCCATCAGCCAACATATGAGAATAAGTATCGAATGCCTTTTCCACATGACTTCCTACAATGTAACCACGAATAAGGGCATTATAAGTAACAACATCAGCTAAAATTCCACTTGCCACCATTTCAGTGAGCACCGCATTTGCTTTTTTAGTCATTCCTAACCTGCAGAGTACGGTGATTAGAGTGTTATACACAGCCTGGTTGAGTGTGAGGCCACTATCCACAAGCATCTTGTGAATTTGCAAAATTGCATTTGCTCTTCTATTCCTTGAGGCAGCTTTAAGCATAAATTTATGAGTAATTGGCATGGGAACAATCCCCATAACCAACATTTCATTCAAAATATCTATTGCCTTTTCAAATTCACCAGCTTTAGAAAGCCCGCCAATCAGAATGTTAAAAGTGACTGCATTTGGCATTATCCCGTAGCTCTTCATCTCGGTCAAGAGACCCAGTGCATCTTCAGTGTTCCCTTTTATGCAGTATGTGTTAATTACAGTATTATATGTAGTACAATCCGGAGCTAAACCCAACTCTTTCATTTTCGAAAACACATACTGCGGATCATATTTCCCAAGCTTCAAAAGCCCCTTAATGAAAGCATTATATGCAACAACATCAAACTGTGTGCTTTTCTCTGTCATTTCCTGGATTAATGGGAGTGCAGCTGATTCATTCCCTTCATTAAAGTAGCCATCTATCAGAGAAGTGTAGTTAACAATATCTGGACAAAGACCCCGAGAACACATATCTTTAATTAATGACTCAGCTTCCTCCATTCTTCCAACTCTTTTCAAGTTGTTAAGCAAGATATCAAATATTACATTGTTTTCCTCTAATCCCTGTGATTTCATTTCCTTATAAAAGTGAGCAGCAGCTTCCTGTTCGCCTGCCTTAAAATAACTATCGATTAAAATTGCATAAACAAAAGTATTCAGCGCAATGTTCCTTTTAATCATCTTCCCTAACACATCAACTGCTTTACTGAGCATTCCTTTTTTGGCATATCCATTCATAATAGAAGAAAAAGTAACAACATTTGGAAGAACATGTTCCTTGTCCATGATTTGCAACACTAACTCCGCACGTTCCATGTCTCCTACCTTGCAATAGCCATCAAGCAATGCTGAATAAGTGACACAGTTTGGGACAAGATTGAACTTTAAAATTGTTTGAAACATGTCCTCAGCATCTTTGAGTTTTTCAGACTTTAAAAGTCCATCCATCACAATTGTGCACGTAACTAGATCAAAAGATAAGCCCCGAACAACCATTTGGCCTTGAAGATTAAAAGCTTCCATTATCCTCCCTGATTTGAACAAGGAATTCATAACTATAGAGTACGAGACATGATTAGGGTCTAAACCCATTGTGTACATCTCCCTCAGTAGCACTGCCGCTTCATTTAATTTGCCATGCCTGCAAAGTCCACAGATAATTGAATTACAAGTAACCACATCAGGAATGATCCCGTTCATAATCATTCGCTCATACAGAGAAAGGGATTCTTCAATTCCACTATGCTTAGCATACCCATCAATTACTGTTGTGTACGTGGAAGGTGTTGGCTGCAAGTCTCTTATCTCAGCCTTAGTCTTAACAAAACGGTTTTTCAATTGACCAAATTCTTCATCATTTCGAAACCCCAAAATCTCACTGAGAAGAGACTCGGCCCTCACAATGTCACCCATCTTACAAAAAGCTTTGAGCAAAGTATTGTAGGTAACAATATCAGGCCTGATGCCACCCCTCCAGCCATTCTCCATCAAAACCAATGCATGATTCATCAGTCCAGCTTCACAATACCCATCAATCAATGTGTTGAGGCCTATAACATCTTCTGGAATACCCCCATCAACTAAATTGTACATCACCCACTCTGCATATTGAACCAATCCAATTCTGCAATACCCCTTAACCAGGATATTGCAGGTAATTGAATCAACACATATCCCTCTTTTAACCATCTCAGACAACAAACCAAACCCCTGATCTGCCAATCCTTGCACACATAAACCCCAAACCACAGTATTATACGTAACAGTATCAACATCATTGCTCCTAAGATACTCTAAAGCCAAATCCAATTCTCCAACTTTGCATAAAGAATGAACCAATATGTTGACACTAAAAACATCAGGCACAACACCACGGAAGACCATTTCGGAAAACAGAACCTTTACTTGAGAAACGAAACCAGAAGCATTGAATTCATACAAGAGCCTATTCCACAAAGGCAAAACAGGAACAAGACCAAGTCCACACATGGAAGAGAAAGCACAAGAGGCTTTGCAAAACCTGCCACAGACCACGTAGAGGCGAATGAGGGTGCAGAAGAAGAAAGCGTAGAGATGGGTCTTGGTGGGTGGGATCAAAATCGAATCTTTATGGGAAAAGGAGGAGAATATTCTGATAGGAGGGGAAGTTCGGGGAAAAGTGGGAGCTAAAGAGTGTGAGGTTGTGGCCACGGAAGAGACAAAACACTTAAGTGTCTTTGTTCGCAGGTTGTTGAGAAGCCTCATATTTGCTGAAGAGTACATTCAAATATCGAAGGAAATGGTCTCTGAAGTGGTGTTGTGCACTGATATGCCATTGAACATGGTTGAACAATAACACAGCAGCCAGCACCAAACACTGGAACTTGGATACTCTGTTCTGTTCAGCTCTGTCTTTCTCAAGGTTCTGAAAACTGGTCCGGTCATCGAACCGCTCTAATATTGTTCTTAATGCCTCAACAAACTGAAGAATCACGGACTCAACCTTTTCGATTGAATTAGCTTTCACTGCTCAACATACAAAGTGCAGGCATACTTTCCAAAGCCACCAAACATAACCATTAGGACCTGTAGATGCAATCATGAAATAATAATAAAAAAAAATTGATCCCATGAAAACAAGCACAGTGGCTCAAGGACGAAACCAAAATTTTTAGAACAATTCAATGACCTAAATGAAATATACATCAACAATTCCTTGAATTTAGATGATAAACATAACTACTTAAGTGAAAATTCATTGAATTTAGATTCATATTCAATCAGTTATAAGTTCATATTTTCTTCTTCTATCAATCACAGTCTAAGCACAATTTCTTCTACATCAGCCTGAAATGTATTAAGAAATTATGATTTATGAGTTATGACACAAACAGTATGTCCAATTACCTTAATCTTCCTTTTCCCATGGAAAAAACAATTCATGAAAAATTAATCAGACTGTTATGAATCAACGCAACAATAACAGCAACAGCAAAATATATCTTTAAAATATTCATTTTTAAAAAAATCAATAAATAAAAATCAGACTGTAAAGAAAAGTATGTTCATCATACATTTGAAGGCTTAAACAGAATTAATGGATTTAGGTTGAATAAACATAGATGTATTATTATCAGCAAATGCTTCTTGATTGATACCAGCAGCACATCACTAATCATAATCAATAATCAAAAGAAATTCAATAATCAATTATCACAAGACCTTCAATAATCAATAATCAGCAAAATAATCATTCAATAAAAAATAAAGAACACACAAAACAGCAACACAGCAGAACCAGAGCTCATTCAATAAAAAATCACAACACACAAAAACAGCAATACAGCAGAACCAGAGCTCATCAGTAATCAAATAATCATTCAATAAAAAATTAAAACGCAAAACATTCAAATAATCATCGAACAGGGCATAAATAAAAAACGCAGAAGTGAGCAGTAAACTGACCTTCGAAGTCTGGGGCTCTGGGCAAAGTGCGTTGCCGCGACGGACGATGCCGGCCGCACGACGGCGAGCAGGACGGCGAGAAGATGAAGACGTGGGATTGGCCGAGCGCGCGGAAGGAGAGAGCATCATAGCATTAACCAATTCGCCAGATTCAATAGAACCACAGTCTGGTGGCTTAGGCTCCATATTAGTTGTTTTTTTTTTCTTTTTTTGGGTTTCCACAGTATTCGTCTGCGCAGGCCAATACTAATCTGTCGCGATACTGAATTTTATTTAAGGGTTTGTTATTAGTCAATAGATTACTGCATGCACAAGGCAAAATTCAAACTTCCGATACTTATTTAAACGGACTAATCAACTAACAACTGGACCAATCCAATTTAGTTTTTTTTTTTTTTTTTTTGGACCTGGTGTAGGCCGGACACCCGACCCACACCCTAACAGAACCGAGCCCCACACCCGCCCGCCTAACTATCCTAATTCAAACAACAGATTACCTCTCTCTCTCAACCAACCACTCTCACTTAACGCACTAAACCAGAAGAGGCAAATTCCAGAACTAACGACTCGAGAAAAAGAGGATGACTCTGAATCAGGTTGGCCAAAGGCGGAGACCCAGTTCGATCCGGCTCTCCGGAGAAGAAGAAGGACGGAGTTGCTCCCCTGTTCATTCCCTTTTAGGCGGATAGTTTTTGAGGAGCGCTACTCCGACTCACAGAAGCTAGGCTGCTGGAAGCCGCTTGCGAAGAAACAAGCTCCGATAGAAATGATACCTAGATAAGCGGCACTTTGGCATAGGAGAAGTCTGATGGGATCCCTACAAGCTTGGTTGGTTTGATGCTCTATGCGGTAAAGGTGCCTTCCCTTCCCAATTGCTCCAATCCTCAATCCCCTTAACCTACCAATTAACCATTCCTCATCTTTTCCTTAAAATAAATATTATTTTGTATAATATATATATATATATATATATATATATATATATATATATATATATATATATATTATACTATTAGTTTTTTTTTTTTTTTTTTGACTAAGATCCAATTCTCGAAAGGAATATCTTATTTTTAGTTTTTTTTTTTTTTTAAAGATAATATATATATATATATATATATATATATATATATATATATATATATATATATATATATGAGAGTATATAGTTATTTATATATATATAACATAGATCTGGCCATGCTTGCAAAGTGAGCTCTATTGACAGCTCTAATTATGCATTCAGGTTTGCTGATGAGAATTTTGGAGAAGCAGTCCAATTCTTTCTCTTCTGATGATGTCTGCAGTTTGAGGCGGGGGAGTTATTGGCCAACTAGCAGGAAGTAGATTTTTGAGTTTCAGAGCTGCTAGTGAATGAGCCAGTCTGTTTCCTTCTCGAGGGGTCCAGGTGAAACCACAGTTTGAGAGTCTTTTTTGAATAGAAATTATGTCTTGAATGATTGGGTCTATTTCCCAAATTGTATCCCCTGACTTGAGAGTCTGAACAATCTGCAGACTATCTGTTTCAATGATGGCTCTTTGAATATTTAAATTTTCCACTAGAATTACAGCTTCCCTTAATGCTTGTGCCTCTGCTGATAGGCTTGAGTTTGCTTGAATCACTGTTGCAGATCCCCCAGGATTTTTCCTGTATGGTCTCTGATCACTGAAGCTGTTGCCCCTGTCTTAGTTCCAATGGAAAAAGCAGCCTCAGAATTTACCTTGAGCCAGCTCTGAGGAGGAGGTCTCCAAATGACAGGTAATGATCTCCCTTTGTTGTCTTCTCTGACTTTGGAGATGTTTTCTTTTATTAGGCTGTTGTATTCTTTCTCTATTATTCTTGCATGATTGATGGTAGACTCTGGGTTAGGCTCTATGTTGTTGTACTCGTAGTTGTTTCTAGCCTTCCAAATTGTCCACATAGTGATGCCAATTCTACTCCAATTCTGGTCCACTTCCGTTCTGTTGGCTTCTTTACACTTTATGTACATTTGTTGTAGCCATTGTCCCACTGATCTGACGTTTTGGTTTGTTGGCGTGCATTGTGACTGTGAGCCAAACCACACTGCTCTGGTCCAATCGCAGAGCAGGAGAGTATGTTCACTGGTCTCTTCCTCTTGCGCACAGATCGGACAAACACTATTTGTCAATAATCTCTTTTTTTTTAAATTTGCCCTTACCGGTATGATGTTGTGTGCGACCTTCCACAGGAACATTTTGATTTTTTGGGGTGCCTTTATGTTCCAAATCCCTTCCCATAGTTCTTCGAACACTGAGCTTGATGATGGGCTATAGTAGTGACTTCTTTCGTCTTCTTCTTTTTTTGCCGCATAGTACCCTGTTTTGGTTGTGAATTCTCCATCCTTCCTGAAGGGCCACAATAATCTGTCCTCCTTAGAGATCCGGCTTACTGGAGTTTGGAGTATTTTATGTGCTACAACTGGGGGGAAACTCCTTTGGATTTTCGCTCTATCCCATACTCTAGAAGGTGTTAGTAGTTCTTCTACTCTTTGATTGTCACTTCCTCCTCTTTTGAGTGGCTCGTTGAATCCATGAATCCAGTTATCACCCCATACCTTCACTCCACTTCCTTTGCCTATGCTCCATTTTCCTTTACTCTTTATAAGCTCCCTCCCTTGCAGTAAGCTGTTCCATATCCATGTGCCCTTCCGATGCTTTGACGCTTCCCAAAAATCGCAATCTGGAAAATATAGAGCCTTGAGCACTTGTACCCATTTTGCTTCCGGGTTCCTGATCACTCTCCAAGCCTGTTTGGCTAGATGCGCCGTATTCTGGTGGTGAAACTCCTTAAAACCGAGTCCTCCTTCCTTCTTACTCTTGCATAGCTTTGGCCAAGCCTTCCAATGGATCCCTCTTTCTCTTCCTTGACTTCTCCACCAAAACTTAGCGATTTTGGCATTTAATTTATTGCAAAAGGATTTGGGGAACCTTAGAATGCTCATGGCGTATGTTGGAATTGCTTGAATGACTGCTTTTATAAGGACCTCCTTACCAGCTTGATTTAACAGGCTTTCTTTCCATCCTTCTATTTTTCCTTCCACTTTTTCCATGATCCACTCTAGAGCCTTGCCTTTCGCCCTTCCCCATTGAGCCGGGAGTCCCAAGTATCTCCCTGGGCTGTCCCAAGTTGGAATGTTGAGAATGTCTTCTATGTTGACTCTGGTTTGGATCGGAATCTGGTTACCAAAGATTATTCCTGATTTTTCTAAATTGATCACTTGTCCCGAGGTCGAGGTATATTGGTTCAGGATCTGTACTAGTTGATAGATTTCCTCCTCTTCTGCCCCTGAAAATATGATACAATCATCAGCGAACAGTAAGTGAGTGATAATTGGTGCTTTAGGTGCTAGCTTAACTCCTGAGATAATCTTTTTGTTTAGGGCATTGTCCATTAAAATGGTAAAAATTTCAGAAGCTAAGATAAAGAGATAAGGGGAAAGGGGGTCTCCCTGTCTTAGTCCTCTTTGTGGAATGATTTCATTGGTTAGAGCTCCATTGATCTTGAACTTATATGTCACACTTCTGATGCACTCCATTATGAGCTTCACCCATTCTTGATGGAACCCGAAGGCCTTTAGCGCTTCTTCTATGAACTTCCACTCCATCCTATCGTAAGCTTTATTCATATCGAGCTTGATGGCTAAGTCCTTGGTGGCTTCTTTCCCTTTACTTGTTATTCTGTGGATTGCTTCTTGGACTATGACTATGTTATCTTGAATGAGTCTTCCACTAACAAATGCACTTTGGGTTGGTGAAACGATCTTATCTATGATTCCCCGTAATCTAGCCACTAACACCTTAGATATTATTTTGTAAATGTAGTTGCAGCAGCTTATGGGTCTCAACTGGTTCAAGGTTTCTGCTTGCTTAATCTTTGGAATGAGCACCACCTGTGTTTCATTGATTTGTTTTGGTATGGAGCCTCCTTGAAAGAAATTTTTAACCACAGCACATACATCGTTGCTTATGGTGCTCCAATGGTTCTGATAAAAAAGACCATTTAATCCATCTGGCCCTGGAGCTCTAGAACCATCCATACTAAACGCTGCCTGTTTGATCTCGTCCTCTGTGACTTCTTTCAGGAGATCTGTATTCATTTCTTCAGTGACTCTTTTGGGAACCTCTTTTATACATTCCTCTAAATTAGGTTGCCCGCTGGAAGTGAAAAGCTTGGAGTAGTAGTCTTCTATGAGTCGTAAGATTTCCTCCTGTTCTTGTACCCATCTCCCTTCTGCATCCCTCAACCTATCGATGCGGTTCCTATCTCTCCTTTGAATGGTTGAAGCGTGAAAGAATGCTGTGTTACGGTCTCCCCATTTGAGCCATTTCACTCTAGTTCTTTGAGCCCAATATTTTTCTTCTTGTCTCCATAGTTCTCTAATTCTTTGTTTAGCATTCTCAATTTGGTGCTGCTGTCTTGGGTTGTGATGGGAGTTTTGGAGATTCTGGATTTTACGTTGCAATCTAGTAATCTCCTCGTCGGCTCTTTTGAAGCTCTTGCGGTTCCACTCTTGGAGATTTTTGATGCAGTTGCTGGTTTTTTCCATGAAATTGTTCCAGTCTCCACCTTGTGCCTTGGATGTCCACCCCTTTCTTATGACTTCCTTGCACTCCTCCTTATCGTCCCAGTAGGCCTCGTATCTGAACTGCCTTGGAACCCTCTGATTCGGTTCTATGTTGAGTAATAATGGGCAATGGTCTGAAGATATTGCAGGTAGAGCTATCAGTTTGGCATGGTTGAAGATCTGTCTCCACTTCCAGTTTACTAGAGCTCTGTCTATTCTTTCTCTTGTCACAAAGCCTTCTCTTGGGTTACTGAACCAAGTGAATTTACTGCCTTTGAGTTCCAGGTCCATGAGGTTCTTCTTGTGCACTAGATTCCTGAACTCTTCTATTTGTATGCGTGGTTTGGGGTGCTTGCCGATCTTCTCTTCTTGATGAAGGATGTCATTGAAATCACCTATGAAGCAACTTGGTTCATCCATCAGGTCCTTGGACTCACTAATTGCTTGCCAAGTTCTCCTTCTCTGTTTGAAAATTGGATTGCCATATGTAAAGCAACACTTCCAGTTTGGATTGTTATTGCTCTTTATGTCTGCAATGATATAATTTTGACACCAAGAATAAACTGAAATACTAATTTTTTCATTCCATAAAAGACACAGACCCCCGGACAAGCCCCGGGGTTCTACACAAAAACTATTCTTAAACTGAAGCTTCCTAGCAAACTTCTTTACATTCTTTTCCTTACATCTAGTTTCCATTAAGTAGACTATGGCCGGCTTGTGCTTCTTGCACATATTTTTTAATTCGGACACTGTCGCAGTCGCCGCCATACCGCGACAGTTCCAACTTAGGATAATCATGGTTGGGGTGGGGGCATGTGTGGGCCCGCCTCCTCAGCCTTATAAGTTGGTTCTTGCTCGTCCAAATCCATGTTGTTTCCTTTCTGTGCCACTGCTTTGTTTCGTTTGCTGTTCCTTGACTCTTGGTCATCATCCCAGTTGGAGTTGGTAAGTGCTTTGATTTCTGAGTGCTCTCTTTTCCTCTTGATCTTCAAATTGTATTGCATACCTATGCTGAGTATTTCTTCCCATATCTTCATGTCCTTGTTAACCTTGTTACTTGCTTCAGATTCTGCAAACTCATCTTCCGGAGCCAATTCAACATAGTAGGTGACTCCATCTTGGTTTTTGTATGCTTGCTTTTTCTCCTGGCTCATTTTTTTCTCCCATTTTCCGGCTTCTTCTCTTGTAGCCCATCTAAGGTTGACGTTGTTCTTGTCCCCTTCTTGGCCCTCTTCATTCTGCCTACCTTCTTTTTCCATTTCCTGTTTCGACGGGCCCGAGAGAGGGTTGGCTGGATGATCATATTGGCAATCTCCTCCTCGTTGGGCCCTTATGGTATCCTGCCCTGGGTGAATTAAATTTATTGGGTATTGAGGTTTACTTAGGCCCTTATCATTTGATTTTCCTTCTATCATTTCTTTGCTTCTGTTATCTTGGACTTGTGGTGAGTTGGGCCTCATCCAGTTTGATGGCCCATCCTGGATCCTAGTTTTCTCCTGAGATATGCCTTCCGGCCCTGTCCACTTCTCTTTTCTTGAAACTTCCTTTCCTCCCATCACACTTCTTCCTTTTATTCCTCGTAAGTTGTGAGCTGCTGTTCCGAGGATGTTCAGGAGGCGTATGTCTCTATCTTCTGGCCATCTTCCTTGTGGCAGTGGGATATCTCCTCTCTGCTCCTCCATCTTTTCGCCGCCTCTTCCATCTGTCTCTTTTATTTTAATCTCTCCAGAAGTGACCTCTATTTCTTCTACTTCTTTTACCCATTGGTTCTTAGGGTCGTTTTCAGTGCTTTTGCTATTGACACCTTCATCCTCCAGCGTCTGATCTCCACGCGCTGCTTCGTTCTCCCTGATTTGTTGCTCCAATGCTTCTTCCTCCCTTGGTGAGTGCAGTGGCCTTGCCCTTTCTGTTCCCAGCTCTACGCCATACTTTGGTTTGGTAGGGTCCCAGCATGCCATGGCTTGAGGCTTGTCACAGTTTCTCTTCTCGTGGCCAATGATTCCACACTTGAAGCAGTAGTTGTCTTGTAATCTTTCGTACTGGAAGCTTATCCAAGATTTGGGCTTGTTACCTCTGTTCAACCAGAATCCTGTCTGAAGAGGTTGTGTAATGTTGATGGCTACCCTAAGTCTTAGGAAGTTCCTTTGTAGGGTGCCTTCTTTTATGGGGTCTTCCACTTCTCCCACTATTCCTATCATATCTCCAATGATTTTGGCAGTTTCAGCATTTAATCTTTCTACAGGAAGCCCATGCACCTGTATCCAGAATTCCATAAAGTCGTGGCTGACGTCCAGGATAGACTCCCCATACAACCACCTTTGAAGGTTCATCAGATGTCCCTTGACATTCCACGGACCATTCCTCAGGAATCTATTTCCTGTGCGACTGTCTTTGAAGCTTATGAGAATCTTGTTCCTTCCAACTTCTGAGATGGTAACATCCTTTGGATTGCCCCACATTCCTAGGATCGAGTTCTTTATGGCCTTATACTTCAGCTCTCTGTCTGTGATGATTTTTCCAATTAAGTTGAAACTGTTTGCTTTGAAGCCTGGGCTTGGATGAGAATTGAGGGTGATGGTAGTTCCTTCTATAGGATCTGTACCCATGTTTGGTCTGGTCATGTTTGAGAATTGGAAGGAGATGAGAGGAGAGACTATTATGTTGATAATAGGGACAGTGGTTGATGGTTTAGAGAGAAAGGTGAAGAAGATGAAGGTTTACTATTGGACGGCAGGTCCAAAAGAACAGGAGACTTAGAGAGGTAGAGAAAGAGGGTTGTGGACAAACTATTTAGTATTTTGGTAACTCTCTAACCTTATATGAGTTGATACGCATTATGCTGGATATGTTGAACAGAGATGATCTTGTGTTTGTCTATGTTTGTTTCAGGTAATGTAAGAAACGTTGCTAACCTCGATGAATGGGGCGAAAGGAGGTGTATATGATGATTTCGTGAATGAAAAGGGAAGGTTTCAACCTCTTATAAATTGAGTTTCAAGTGAAACAGAACCCAAGGTTCTATGGTTCCTCTCCTGTTGAGAGCATCGTCCCTCCGGATGAGAGAAAAACTTGGAAAGTGGTTTCTTTTATCTCTCACCAATCCAATTTAGTTTAGGCTCTATAGTTATTTCCATTGGTGTTTCCCCCACATACTCCTCTTCACCCATATCATCAAGGCTTTTTTTTTTTACACACCAAACACACATATTGGGCTCTTTCAAAATGGACTCATAATTAGAGCCCAACAAGCACCACCACTATTAAAATGAAAAAACAAAAACCGTTCTCAATCATTCACCTCAATACATATATTTTAGCCACTAACACCCACTAACCCACTTTTACCCAGTTAGTGCAAACTTGCAAATATTTTTCAAAACTTGATTTACGAATTTAAGTCTTGTGTATATTGCATAAATATTTATGAAATTATATTCATTCCTAAAAAAATAAACTGAACTCATAATCCCGTTGTATAAATTGATATCTTTAACTTAAAAATTTGACGATAAATACCTCGCGCAATGATAAAATAAATACAAGTATAAAGTATAAAACCACATGCAAATTTATTAGTTAAAGTAATCCATATCAACATTGTTTTTAAAGTATGCTGTATTAACTTAGTATTTAATTATTTACTATTTTATCAAACATGCTTATTATTTGACTCAATTTTATTGCTTATGATTTCAATTAAATACTAATTTAAATTTAAATGTTCACGACATCAAAAAGAAAAAAAATTTGAATAATAAAAATAAAAAAATAAATTAGACAAAACAGATCTCCATTGAATTTGCGGACATAGAGAACTTTGAAAATTAATTAAGATAAACCAATAGGGTTTGTAGTGGCCATTTTTCTTTTCCTTTTTCTTTTTCTGTTTCCAGCGTGCATATAAATATAGACACGATTGAGTTGCAGTTACAGAAGCTCTAACTCTCAGAAAAACCGCTACAGTGTGTTGCTCTTCTTATTCTCTCAGCAATGGCCGATCTCAGTGAATTCAAGATCGTAAAGGAAGGAGAAGCTGAGATTCTCATGCACAAACAGAATGAAGTTTTCTATAACAAAGCCCAGGTCCCAAAAATCTCTCCTTTCTTCTTCTTTGATGCTTCTCCAGGTTCAAAGTTTCATGCTTGTGATGATTTTGTTCTGGGATTTGGATACGTTTCTGGGTTGGAGTTTAGGTGTTTCTAGAAATTACTAGTAGAAAATGGTCATAGAGCAGAGAAAAATCAAATTTTGGAACTTGGGTAGTTGAGTATTACTGGCAAATGGCAAAGTTGCGTTATTTTTTGGTTATGGATTGTTTAATGTTTGTTTATTGATGTCACAGTTCATTGCATATCATCTGAATTTATCAAGTTTGAATTTTATCTATTTTTGGTGCATTTTATGTGCTTGATTTTTGTTATAGTGTGTTGGTGACTTGGTGGTGATTGGTAAACGCTACTTATCATTCTTATTTATCATATTAGGTTAATAACAGGGATATGTCAATTGCTGTTTTGAGAACTTTTATATCCAAACGTAAGGAAGAACATGAAGCAAATTCGCCCAAGAAAGCTAAAAGAGCTCCAAAAGTATCTGAAAGTGATGCTTCTGAACCTGCCAAGGAGGATGTCCCTCATGCATCTCCACCTGAAGATTGTAGAGATAATGGCGAATGTGAAGATGGGAATCGAATGGCTCTTGATGAACCATGCAACACAGCAGAGGAGCAAGTCAAGAGCTCTGAAGAATGCAACGGGGCAGGGGAGTCAATGAGTAATGCAGATGGAAAAGTTCAGAGGGAACTGAAGCCACCAAGAGTTCTGGAGGTTATAGATTGTTTTTTAAGTTTGTGTTCCATTTACATATTCATTTGGTACAGGCATCATCATTTGCCATTGTACATTTAATAGCTATTGGATAATTTCCTCTTCAATGCATTATGGAACTCATGTGTTGTGTTTAATGCGTTTATATATTCAGGCATTGTCTGCTTCTGGATTAAGGGCCCTCAGGTATGCTCGTGAAGTGGAAGGAATTGGTCAGGTGGTTGCTCTGGACAATGATCAAGGTGATTCAAGGATTTTGCATAAGTCTTAGAATATTCTCTACCAAATTTGTTTTATTTATCGAAAACATGAAAGATCTAGCTTTCTGTGTTGACAGTGCATATATTGTTAGTTTGTCACTTTTGACTTTTTCTGATCTAAACAATTTATTATATTGCCCTTTCCTTTAAGCAATTACTTATTTGTATGCATCATTAAGCTTATGCTGTTGACAACTAAGTCCGAATTTTTGCTTGAGCAGCTTCTGTTGACGCTTGCAGAAGGAACATCAAATTCAATGGTTCAGTAGCGTGTTCAAAAGTTGAGTCTCATCTCGCTGATGCTCGTGTATATATGCTAACCCACCCCAAAGAGTTCGACGTGGTGAGTAGATGATGTTGTTACATGCCTGGGTTGACCTTTAGACACAATGAGAAGACTTTTAATTGGTGACCCTGAATACTGATCCAGATCACCAGTTGTGATTATTAAGAAATTAATGCATGATCTGCTATTCTATCCCATGCAAGTCATTTTTTATATCCTTTTTTACTTTAACTATTTTTCATGGGGTTTATGTGTTCTTTTCTTTTTTTCCAGGTTGATCTTGATCCTTATGGTTCACCTTCCGTGTTCCTGGATTCAGCAGTTCAATCTGTTGCTGATGGAGGTATGCTGATGTGTACGGCAACAGATATGGCAGTGCTCTGTGGGGGAAATGGGGAGGTCTGCTATTCGAAGTAATGTTAATACTTTTATTTGTTGTGATCTTTATTCAACAATAACTTGAGTTGTGGACTGACTTCTTAAAAATGCTATTCATACCAGATATGGTTCGTATCCGCTGAGAGGAAAATATTGCCATGAAATGGCTTTGAGAATCCTTCTCGCTTCCATTGAGGTATGTCTATAATTTATTGTTTTAAGTAATAAGGAATTGAGAGGCGGCTTGATAAAAACTAGTTGAATTTGAGAAATGTAAGATAACAATGATGCTATTCTTTTGCCTTCACTCTTTGAAAAATTCGTGGAAAGTACCAGTACCTCTTTATTAATAAAATTTTAACCGTTCCCCAAACACGAGGAAAAAAAAGAAACAAAAAAGAGATCACTTGGATAGGAACTTTAACATTCACGGAAGGTTCCAGGCAGTAACCCATGATTGCTTGCAACACATAAGGGTTATACATCATGGAACTTCTGGCGATTAATTATTGTTGTTAGTTATATCAAATTATGGTTTGCTATATATAAAATGAACAGAATAGTTTCCTTTCCTTGTTTCCTTAACTGATGCCCTTAGGAACTTGTTAATAAAACTGAAATTTGTACAGTAACTTAATAGTTTGTTTATGTTAATTAGGGTGATGTTTTGCTTTAATTTAGAGGCCTAGATGTTTTGTTGCCAAGCATACAGCATTAACCAACTAAATAGATTAGCATAATGTGTTGGATTTTATAGCAACTAAATATCTGTAAATTTGTTTATTTAGTATATGCATATGATCCTTTTCTCTCCATTTTATGCAGAGTCATGCTAATCGTTACAAGAGATACATTGTTCCTGTGCTATCTGTACAGATTGACTTCTATGTTCGCGTTTTTGTTCGCATATATACGTAAATCCTTCTACAACTTTTTTTTTCCGCTATAATTGTACTGAAAACTTTCTGGAGCCATTTAGAAGTGATAATTTTACAAGTATAACAGTTCTTCACTGTCTTTTCTGCCTACTGAAACATGAAATTATTGGCTGCAGTTCTGCAAGTGCAATGAAAAACACTCCCCTGAAGCTTTCATATGTTTATCAGTGCACTGGCTGTGATTCTTTCCACCTACAGCCCATTGGGAGGACCATTGCCAAGGTATATACATATCATGGTTTGATCCGTTGCTGATACTTCCAAAGCCCTATCAATTAAAAGCATGGCATATGTACCATAGGAAGTACATGTTGCTTGATAAATGAAATAATTAATCCCGAATCATCACTTCTCTACCCTATCTTTATCAGTGCTGGTCTTTTTGTATGTTAAGTAGACAAGTTCTTCAATGTCTACATGTTTGATCCATCACTCTTTTGTTCTTGAAATGGTTATTGCTGACACCAATAAATATAAGATAACATTCCTAACTGAAAACTATGAAGATGAACATTATGTTTTCCTGCATTTACATCTATGTTTATCTCATGTCTTAAAGGTGCCAAACCTCTAGTGTAGGGAGATGTCAGATGTCGTTTATGATGAAACGTATTGCTTTACTATGATTATACTTGCAAAATGCAATGATATTGAGTAGCCCTTTTCCCCTCATTTTTCAGAATAATAGTGTCAGATATCTGCCTGGCTATGGTCCTGTTGTTCCTCAAGAATGCACTTACTGTGGGAAGAAATTCAATATGGGTGGACCTATATGGTCTGCTCCAATCCATGACCAAGAATGGGTGACTTCTATGCTTGCGGACGTGAAATCAATGAAGAGCAGTTATCCTGCTTATGATCGTATATCTGCACTGCTTACTACAATATCGGAGGTTTGTCTTTGCACTGTCTGTTCTTTTCATACCAATATACCATTAACTTATCACATGCATTTCGGTTATGCTGATATTAAACAAATGTGTTATTTCAGGAGTTGCCTGATGTACCCTTGTTTCTAAGTCTGCACAATCTCTGTGCTACACTTAAATGCACTTCTCCATCTGCAGTTATTTTCCGATCTGCCGTGATCAATGCTGGCTACCGCATATCCGGAACACATGTTAATCCACTGGGACTCAAATCAGATGCACCCATGGATGTTATTTGGGATATCATGCGCTGTTGGGTAAGAATTTATAATGTTTCTTTTCTTTTTCCATCGATAGTCTGTTAGTTACAGTCACTGATTATGTTTTGCGGATAGGTAAAAAATCATCCTGTAAAAGCTCAACCAGCAGATCAAGCAGGAACTGTCATACTTGCAAAGGAACCTGTTCTTCAGGTATATTTTCCATTTCAAGTTTTTCTTCTCCTGAAGTTTTCTCCATATAACACATTTATACAAGTTATTTACTGAAGCAGACTCTAAAACCTCTATATTGTTTGCCTTATAGGCTAATTTTGCTAGAGCAGTGGCATCTCTTAGCAAGGCACAAGCTAAGAAGGTTGCACGCTTTCTTCCGAATCCCGAAAAGCATTGGGGTCCTAAAGTTAGGGCAGGTCGTCAAATTACTAGTAAGCATGTTTCTCTGTTGGGGGAAGCTGCAATTAATGGAGTTCTCAACCAGGAAGACAATGAAGAATCTAAAACTAAGAAGCAGAAGGTAGAAGAAAATAACATCACAACCTAGCTCAAAAATGGGGTCCTTTATTGGGCTTCATCGTTGTTTACTAATGGAAGCTCATTTGTTGTCACCAAATTTTGTAGAATTTATAGGCAAAGTGAGAGTACATTAGAGAGGTCTAGAGAGTGGTGTTTTTTATTTTATTTATTTTATTTATTTTTTCTTTTTCTTTCTTTTTCTGTTTGTTTCACTCTGCATGACTGCATGATATTGAATTAAGTATTGAAAATGGGAAATTGTATTGTAAGGTAATGTTTCTTGAGTTTAATTTTGATGCACTGACAATGTAAAACATTTTACACAGTCATACAATTACATTCGTTCTTTTGGATAACTATTCACATAGTCAATGTGAAAAGTAATTATGTGAAAATTAATTATTTTTGCTGATGTGGTGTCACGTGTAAAACTATTTTATACTGAAAGTGCATCAAAATTAAATTCAATGTTTTTCGCTAAATTTCTATTCCTCTTTTTGTAAAATATTTTTTCAAATATTAGTTCCTTAAAACTTGTAACACACGTCACCTCTCATTTCTCAAATTTTTCTCCTCTTGAACCAAGAACCATAAAAGTTGGAACTTCTATAGGCATAGAAAGCCAGAAACAGTGAACAATGTTCCAATGTAACAATAACTTCAATTGCTACTAAAATGGAATAAATGGTTTGGACAGTAGAAAGAAAAGAACAAAGTTTCTGATTATCAGAAGATAATGTCTATGAATAAAAACCAAAAATCACGGCTCTGGTGCAATGACAACTTCTAATTGTGGACCATTCTCGTAAACTTCCAACTCCTATCCAGCTACCAATAAATCAAGCAAACTTTTTCCTGTACTTGCTTCATTTTTGTTCATCAAGTTGACACGTTTTTTTTAACATGTATAAATTCACACTATTTCAATAGTAAGATTAAAGACATCTTTCGGTTAAGGAACTACAAAATAAAAGTGAGTACAAATAATATAATTAACGTACGACATGTTTATTTAGTCACGTGAACTATAGAAATGTTACTGTTATAAACTCCATGTTATTTTAACTCTAGTGCACAAAAGATATTCTTATCATTGTTCACTCAATTTCCACTTATAACATATGGCTAGGAAGCGGGTAACTCAACAGTTAAAAATTCTGCATTAACAAGTGAATATTATAATATGTTATAGCAAAGTTGATTAAAAGCCAAGTTCATATGAATATCAATGCTGGTTGATTCTAGAATGATAAATCACAAGAAACATACACATATGATTGAGTTGAGTCTTAAAGTAGTCTTTGAAATTGCACTTAAGCCTCAAAATAGTCATTCAAATTAATAGTAATTCAATTTTGTCCTCGAACTTACATTTTAGGACTCATACTAGTGCATTTTAGGACTCATACTAGTCCTTAAGGCACTTTCCGTTCATTGAAACACTGAAAACGACGTCATTTTGTATTTATTACAAAAAAAAAAAAATACCCATTTTCCTTCTCCTCTTCCTTTTTCTTCTCCTTCCCTAATTTGAGGTCATTCCCCTTCTCCTCTCCTTCCCCAACCTGAGGTCCTTCTCCTTTCCCTTTTCCTCCCCCTTCTCCAACCCAAGGCCTCTGCCACCGCCTCTCATCGGCTTCCGTCACGATGCCATGCTGCTTGCCCCCCTTCTCAACTTAGTCTATCCTCTTTGTCTTTTTCCTTTATGGGTTTTTTTTATTTTTTTTTTACTGCAATGGAGTTTATTCTGTCACTAGTTACATAAAATTTTGAACTTGATAAATGGATTTTATGGTTTAAGTAGAAGATGACTTTGAATTGAGTTTGTTGAAATGGTGTATGTTGATTAGTAATGAGAATGTTTAATTAGTTCATCTGTGTGGAAATTGATGATTGGTTGTATATGAAGAAAAACAAAATGACGTAATGGAAGAATTAATTTTAGGATCAGGAAGACAGAAGGAGAGAGAGAGGAGACAAGAGAAGAGGGAGAGGCAGAGAGAGATAGAGGGGAGAAACTAGGTTGGAGAAGGGGGTGTGCAGCGCTGTGACGGAGATCGGCAAGAAACGGCAACAGAAAGAAAGGGAAAGAGAAGGGGAAGGGACCGGCAAGAAACGGCAACAGAAAGAAAGGGAAAGAGAAGGGGAAGGGACTCGGGTTAGGAAAGGAGAAGGGGATGCCGAGTTTTTTTTTTTATAAATATAAAACGACGTTGTTTTAGTGTTCGATGAATGAAAAGTTCTTTAAGGACTAGTATGAGTCTTAGAGTGCAAGTTTGATGATAAAACTCAGTAACTATTAACTTAAGGATCACTTTAAAACTTGAGTGCAACTTCAGAGACTATTTTGAGACTTAAGTCACGTAAGAACAGAGGAATTTTCTTTTACACTGAAATGAAAACTTCATTCTACTATTGATCTGTAATCAGTAACTAACAACAAAACATACCGATACATGAATATCCTTCCTATAACAATTTATTTCGCATGAAACTCAATGTTCTACCCCATCAGACAAAAAATCAAAACAAAGCAATGCCCTATGATTCTAACACTCTTGTACTTTATTGTATCTAAAACTCAAGGAAGGAAGTTACTAAATCAAATTACACCTACCAATGCTTCAAGTTGAACATAACAACATAAATTACACCAACATACATATATAACTGCTTCATGCTTTGCCATTGGCATTTGATTTTGCAGGGGGGTTAAGATCGTCCCAAGCTTCAATCCAAGTGACCATGGCTTCAGCGAGCTTGTCAAAGTAAGGATCAACTTTGGAGAGTTTATCCTTGACTAGCTTTGCTAGCTCAACATAACACTTCTGAACAGTGGTGGCTTCTTTTGAAAGAACTACATTCTGGAAGAATGGGATAATGTCTTCTTGCCAGAATATTCCTTTGTACTCTTTCCTAAGGTTTACAAATGGATTACTTGCCTTGCTGTGATATATATAGGGCAGACCAG
Source organism: Arachis hypogaea (assembly GCF_003086295.3). NCBI lineage: Eukaryota > Viridiplantae > Streptophyta > Magnoliopsida > Fabales > Fabaceae > Arachis > Arachis hypogaea. The sequence goes on from NC_092039.1 coordinate 124,856,522, forward strand.
TCTTGATTCCTAATCCCAAGTGATCACATATTACCTGAAACAATCATATCATCTTAGTAATTAGGCTCAAAATCATATTAGTAACTTTAGAAGATGTTTAATTAGTATCTATATACACGTATGCACACATAAATCAGTATAATTTACGCACAAAAATCATTTCTTGCAAAAGTTTAATCTTACAGAAGAAAATACATGAATGATTATATATCTAACCTTGCAGCACCAGCCAGCCCACATGTCGTCGTAGCGTCCTATTGGCTGGCCATCACCCATGAGACCAAAGTACATTGCTGGTCCAATAAGGTGACGGTCAAATGCCAAGTTCATTCCACACATTGGAAACAATGTCCCTTTTGGAATTGTCATAATAGCATCCACATACCTTAACCACAATCACAATACTCTCACACTTCAGAAAAAATCATAGTAAGAAATTAACACAAGAAGGTGTGCGATTCTCAGAATTGTTTTAGAATTATATAAACATTCTGCGAATCGCACACCTTCTTGTGAAAGTGAAAGTACTATTAGACTATTAGTACTACATACTAACCTAGTGTTCCTCTCAAGAGGCTTCACAAGCTGAGTTGGTGCATCATAGTCTGGGATGTTAAGCCAAAGTCCATGAGAAACAGCAGTAGGAACTCCTTCTCGAAGACTGAAAGGGTAGCCTCGAACGAAATCTGCACCTTCTCTGTAAGGCTCATACAGAGTGTTGAAGAAGTAAGGTGTTGATGGACACAGAAGGTTCTGTATATGCTGTGCAAGTGCATTAATCTTTGCTCCACTTGGATCAGTTGCAACCTTAGGATACCAAAGATTGATGAATACACATAAAACAAAACCAATGTGAACACTGAACAGCAGATGTTTCAATCTTAAATTATGTTACTGTTACTGGTTAAGGAGATAGAGCAGTGAAAGTGTGAAACACATAAAAGACAAGGATAACAATAATATAAGAATAACATTGTAGACAAATTAAACTTGTCATTACACAACCAATGTCAGAGTTTCAAATCACATGTTATATAGGAACAAAACAGCATACTGTTTCTAACAGCCTGTAAAATCCATAACAAGATATAATAATATTCTAACAAGATCTACAATTCACAAAGTTTAGAAGATATCTTCTAATTAGTTAGTATTACACAAACCATATAGTTCCATACTCTCATCCTATAATGTTAGACAGTTCAGTTAAATATATCAAATTATGCAACGATTCTGTCTTTGATGATGAAGTAGTACTTACAAAGCAATCATCATCAATGGTGTAGATATACTTCTTCTTGGAGACCATGTAACCGAAGCAACGACAAGCAGAATCCTTGAAGGAGATGCAAGAAGCCTTGGGACCCAAGATTCTGTTAATGTCATTGCGGTTATAGAGCTCATAGTCGAATCCATCAGGTACCTTAATGGTCTTTGAAGGGTCACCATCTTGAACGATGATGAGATGGTATGGCTGGAAGAACGGCCTCCACATCTCGAGGAAGTCGAGGTTCCTTATGGTTGGAATCACTATGTCAAGTTCATCCTTCAATAACACTCTTGCACTTGTCATTATATTATTCACAATTTTCAAAGAGAAGAGAGATGAATGAAGAAGCTTGAAGATCAGAATGTGTGTGTGTCTATATAGAGAGAGAGAGAGAGAGAGAAAGAGGGTGTGTGGCACGTGATGGAGAGTGCGGTGTTTTCGGGCACGAGATTAAAGAAACGTGTCTGAATTTTTACGGTAACTCAAATAAACAAAGACTGCTTCAACTTCAAATCCTTGGTGTTAATTCTTTTCTAACATAAAAAGTATCTTTCGTTTCATGCGACTTGGTCATCAAACTGGTAGTTACAAAATGAACCAACTCATATGAAAGTGATTTGTCTCAAACTCGATCGTTGCATTGGCATTTTCTTTTCAATTCAATGTGCACTACTATATAACTAGGGTTAAGTGCTTAATTGCTTAAGTCAAGCCATAAAACGTTCCAAATTAAATAGGGTTTAGCATCACACGTGGCACAATTTTGTACGCTGAATCATGTGGGATGCATTAGAAATTTAGGAGAGAGAGAGAAATTTTGTAAAAATATCAGAAAGACAAAGAAAAATTTAAATTTGGCTTATTTAATATTTATTTATTATAGAATATATTAAATAAAATAAAAAATAAATTTTGATATTTTTATTAATATTTTTTTATTACTAAATATTTTTATTTTATAAAGTTGACTATATATATAGAAGTATTGAAAAGAAAACTGAAAAAAAAAAGGTTAAGGGAGGTGAGTTGCGGATTAAGGTTTATTTGAAATGGAATTAATGGGAAAGAAAATTGAAAAGGCATAAATAGAAATATCTTACACAAGTTCGCATATTTCTGGTGTCTATTTGTATTTTTTTATTTTTTGCGATATTTTTTAGTCTAATTTAATAATTTTTTATTGGCTAATATATAAATTATTATATTTACAAAGCAGATCAAATTTTTAAAGTGTTAGTACTTTTTTAAGTGAATAACTGAACTAATTACTTTACTTTTGTTATGTCGGATCCGTTGTATTTTAACTATTAGAATGTTAATGGTTTTACTATATTAGTATAATATAGGGGTGTATATGAGACGGGTGAAGTCGGGTTTGATAGGACCCAGATTCGACCCGAAATATACAAAGGGTCTATTTATTAGACCCGAACTCGATCCTAGATCCGATAAAATCAATACACTTTCGGACCACAATTATACCGGGTGAAAACCGGGCCGTGAACATTACATTACGTTGATACCTTTTTGTAAGCTAGCATGTAAAAATATCCAAATTTTCAAGACTCCAACCATTATTTAACATAGTAAAATTCACTTAGAAAAATATAACAAGAACCAATCCTTTTTTAAAATTAAAGCATAATCACAATCAATACTAAAGCAAAACCACAATCAATACTAATATTGTCTAATAATACCAAATATTTAAATCAATACAAATAACACAATATTATGCATTAGTCTAAAGTCTTATGCATTCTAAACATAAAACATTAACTTATAGTCTTAAAATGACTAATAACACAAAATATTAAGGTTTACAATACTTAAATTCCACATAAGAATAGTTATGATCCATCACTAATAACACAAAATATTAATTGTGTATGATGACCAGACTACCGAGCCGATTTCGGGTGACCAGAGCTATGGCCCGGACTCGACCCGAAATTACAATCGGATCTATTTTTGAGATCCTTACCCATTCCTAAATATGATGAAATCACATCAAATTAGTCCCTAAAGTGTTCGGGATCGGACCGAACCTTCGAGTTGGGCCAGTTCTGTACCCCTAGTATAATAATTCTCTTAGAAAGTTAGGCACATCATGATCATATCATATTAGTAGAATATCATGATTAAAAGTACTTGAGGTTAATTAAGGAACAATTCTTCGGCCAATTTAATTAATTAGCCTCACCTCTTTGCCCAACTTGTACAAAAACCCTAAATCTATATATGTACATACACCCTAGAAGGGATCCAAATCAAGCAAAGTAATTGTGTACGATACATGCATACATATATTGGTAACATGAAAAGGATGCGTATATTTAAAGATGTCTAATTAAGTTGACGAGCAATAAAATAACAATTTTAGAAAATTAGATATGTAGTCACAAATGCACGTTGTTGTCGCTACTTTTAATTCTTAAATTAGTTTAATGAATTCTATGCATTAATATTCCTTATATGAATTGCTTGAGATCCAATTAAAGATGGTTCGTATGTAACCAAAACCATACCAATGCTACTAATTAAAACCATGGATGCATAAAGAATGAAATCTAAAGTAGCTTGTAATAAAAGTAAAAGTAAGAATGAATCTATGGGCATTGATTTTTGTTGAATGTGTTGACCAAGTGCCAGAGAGCACATGCACACTTATGAGCTAGTTACCTATCCTAAACTACATTATCGAATATGTAAAATAATATAATTTTGATATTTATAAAATATAATTATTTATGTATATATTTTTATTTATTAACTTAAATTTTTTAATTAAATAGTTTCATGTGAGTTCTTAACACTCCAACTTGCCTTCCATATATCTTTGATAACGTTAGCTAAACTTCACATTTGACAAAAGTTGGTAGAGTTAATCGCATTTGCATGAGCATGAGAAGATACGAGAAAGCAAACAATGTTATTAAAGTCATGGGTTAGGCAACTCCACTTTAACGTTTCTTAGCTTCTATGAGTTTTTTTTTTTTTTTTGGTATTCATGCTAGCTAATAACTTGTTGCATGTATAAGATAGAATTTGAATTCTCAACACTTGTTTAACCAGATAAGTAAGTTAACCACTCGATCAAATTAAGTTGGTTAGCTTCTATAAGTTAATTGGCCACTAATAACTACTCATCACCCAACCTATTTTGGTTTCAATCCATAAGCTCATTTGTTGTACAATAAAGTCCAAGTTTCAGATACTAACTTACCTAGGACCCGGAATGGAATCCACTTGAGGAGAAACAAAAATATTATCTACATACTAAAATCAGTTATAATCATTGTATATTTGTATATAAATATATGTATAATTTAATTTATTTTTTAATATATATTTTATATTTTAATATATATTATAAATATATATTATATTCTGATACCTTATTTTAGTATATGTCTAATGGTAATCAATGGCTAAGAAAATAAAAAGGTTGATATTTGAATCTTAATTTTCTTTTTTTACAGAGTATTACTTTTACTTTTTCAACAAATTTTAAGAGATCTTTTTACTTTTGTCTCATAACAAGTTGAGAGATGTTTTTGTTTTGTCTCGTAACCAGTTAAGAGACATTTTTTATTCTGTCTCCTGCAAACAAAAAATAGAGAAGAAGCAGAAAAAAAGAATTGACATCAGATATATCCTAGTTCAGTTACTAGGTGTAATGTAACCTACATCCAGTCTTAATTACAACAATGATAGAATTTCACTATCTTTTTCAAGATTACAAATATCAATTCTTCCCTAGGATCTACTCAATCCTATCTGGGACAAATCCAAATTCTAACCCCAATCTGAACTTAACTTGGACTCAAACCAAGCTTTCAACAGTAAAGTGCTAACCCAACTTGTAAGAGAATCCCCACATGATCATGACACACAACAGAAAGATGTACAAAGAAATTCTGAGACATTTATGAATTTTTTTCTAATATTGCTCAGTATCTTTTACCTTTCATTGACTTTTTCTTACAAACCTCATTATGTTTGCCTTTTATCATGAGACTCAGACAGACAATACTAAAAAAAAAAAGAAAACAAAATGAACACCATTAAAGAAGAAGAACTCAGGAAGCTCGGGTAGCTATGGGAACTCTGCTTTTTCACTTTCTCTCTTTGATCTCAACCATCAACCGTTCATCCTTAATATAGAAGAAAAAGCTTCAAAAGTTGAAACCGGTTCAACCAACCCAGCAACTTCTTCTCCAACCTTAGAGCAGCAGTGGTTCGAATAGAAAGGAAAAAGAGAGGAACTCCGAACCTGCTTGCATGTACCTCTCTCATCCTTTTTCATATATCTTCTTCAATCTTAGCTATTAATTTTGACTTTGACCCCAAAAATTAATTCTAAACATTGATGAACATCTGATCTAGAATAGCTTCATGATTTCTATTTTTGCTTCTTCCTTCTTGAGATCTAAAGACTATCTTTTACCAATGAAAAACTAATTTTCTTTTTTGCACACTAACAAAACCATCAAACAAACTATTAAAAACAATTTGAACATTTAATAATATTTTAATAATTTTTTAATTTATATTTTAATAATATTTTATCATCATTTCATTTTTTCAAACTCAACAACGCCTATTATGATTAAAGCTGAAAATGGGTCCATCTAATGCGTTACTTATTCGGATTAATTTGCTTCAAGTGTGAATTTTGTACTGCCTTAAAAAAATTGCAAAATAGCTTATGAAATGTTTCCTAAAAAAATATTCTACTCCTACATGAAGAAAAACCTTGGAGCAGAAACGGATCCACATGCAATGAAGACGGGGCATATGCATTATTCACAAAGATTTTTAAAAAACACTAATATATTTATTCCTTGGTATATTATGTTTGCTCTAAAATTAAAATATAAATAATTTTTTTATATTTTATGTTAAAAAATATCTTGTTAAACTTAACATATAATATTGTTCGGTAGGGCGGTTACCGGACAGTTCGGGTGGATATTTGAGGAGGTGAGAACGCTTCAATTGTGGTCGTGATGGGTTCGGATCTGCCGGGTAGCCAAGCTCTTGCTGTGGAAGGAAAGAAGGGGTGCCACCTGCAAAGACATTCCGACGCTCTAGTCAGCTAGTATGCAGGTGGGGAATAGGTTAGGTGGAATGTATGACGTACCTTGGGAGAGGGTAGGACCCTTCCCTTATATACCATGTCAGGTGTGGGTCCCAGGAGGGCGTAGCCCACCTTCTTCGAAGCTTCCTTGTACAGCTATGGTGGCCAACTGTCCCGGAAGGATGCGCGGGTCGGATAGGTTCGGGTCACCCGACCGTTGAGGTCGGGTGGTGATCGGGTCGGATAGGCCCAAGTTCTTTCTTGGGTCAGGCCGTAACAGTGCCCCCGATGCGTGAGCAACAGTCGTGTGGGCTATTGGTGACGTGACGTTCCTGACCTCATGTGTTGTCGCCAATCCGGCCGTCCGTGGAGAGGACGTGCCTCTTTCACGCGTGCCTGTTTGTTGCTGGGGTGATTAGTTACCGCCTCGTTTTCCGCACCGAGCATTAAATGCTCATAATGGGTTTAAAACCCTTTATGCAAAGACTGATATGCCCCTCAACTTTCGCGCTCCTTTTGGTGGTGGTTTTAAAACTGTTCAGTAGTGCTTTCGGAATTCATTTGGCGATCATCTCTTCCAATTCCAATTCTGCCAACCACCATCCTCTTCTCCCTTATTAGTTCCAGGGCGTTTGTTGCTACCTTCTTTTCGGATTTTTGCTATCAATACAGGTAACTTCTTTTATCTTTTTGTTATTCTTTTGCTTCTGCCATTACTTCTTTTTGTGCATGCCGTATGTTTATCTTGCATGATGGTTGATCTTAGGTCCTAAGGGGGGTTGCCATTCTTAGTGTAACTTTGTTTGGGCCTTTTACGTTTTTAACCGTGTTTAGCCTTAGTTGGGGAATAGTGTGGGGGTAGCTTCTGTATTCGCTCCGAACACCCAACCTCTTAGACTGACTGGATGGTCCCCCCATGTAAGTATGGCTCGCATCGCCTCCCGGGCTTCCCCTTCTCCCGCGGCGTACGACCCCTACGCCTTGGTTGTTTCTGATGTAAGGGACTCTCCCAACCAAATGGGCGAGGAGGAGCTCAACGAGTTCCGTCAAAACGAGTACTTGCGGAGGGACCGACGAGGAGGCCAATTACGACGTCTTCGTCCCGGCTCCTCATGAATGCTTGTACGAGCTCAACTTCCACGCTCCCCGAGTTGCCGATTGGATTTGGTTCTACAAATCCATGTTTACTCAAGTGGGGTTCCGTATTCCATTTTCCGCTTTCCAAATGGCGCTTCTAGGTCGGGTTTTCGTGGCGCCGTCGCAGTTGCATCCGAACAGTTGGGCTTCAATCCGCTGTTTCGAGATGGTTTGTGAATACCTTGGATGAGAGACCGGTTGCCTTCTCCCGGTTTAGTGCTGGCCAATTTTGATAGGAGATCTGCCCGTGTGTTCCTTTCTCTGGGCACGTGGTGGACCGTGACCTCCTCAAACTTTTGGCTCAGATCCTTGACTTTTTTCAAGTACTTTTGTAATAATGAGTCTCTGGCTTGATAGCTCCTGTTTACCTGGGAGGTGACGACCTGCGAATCGCTGCATATTTCCAGCCTTGTTGCTCCGACTTCCGCTGCTAGGGTTAAGCCCCCTATGGGGCTTCGTATTCTGCCTGGTTGTTCGAGACGGAGAATTCGAACCTGATCGACTGCTCGTATACAACTCCAGCCGGGCTTTCTAGGATGATCCCGGCGCCCCCAGAGGTCTGGTGGGAGGCTCCGTCCACGTGGAGCTTCCATCGTGCGCTCGTTTCTTCGGTTGGATCTCCCGTTACTTCTACTAGAAAATCTGCCATTGCTTGCGCCTTGATTGCTTTTCGAGGCTCGTACCGTATGTCATATTGGGAAAGTTCGATGGACCAAGTCATCATCCTTCCCGCCAGGTCGGGTTTTTGGAGCACTTGTCGGATCCCTTGGTCTGTTCTTACGACGATCCGGTGACTTTGGAAGTATTGTTTTAACCTCCGTGAAGAGGTCAAGAGCGCTAGAGCTAGCTTTTCCAGTTTGTTGTACCTTAGTTCTGCCCCTTGTAGGGCTCTGCTCATGAAATAGACCGGTTGTTGAGCCCTCCCTTCTTTTCTTACCAGAACCTCGGCCAGGGCTTCTCCTTTTATGGCGAGGTATAGGTACAGCGGCTCCCCGACCTTTGGCTTTCCGAGAGCTGGGGGTGCCGCCAGGATTTCCTTGAAATGTCTAATAGCTTCCTCGCACGTGGGCGTCCACTCGAACGCTATCCCTTTCTTCATGAGATTAAAGAAATGCAGGGCCTTTGCTGCCGAGGCTCCGAGAAAACGGGATAACGAGGTCAGTCGTCCTGCCAATCTCTGGACGTCCTTGATACAACGCGGGCTCTTCATCTGGAGGATCGCTTGGCATTTCTCCGGGTTGGCTTCTACCCCTCTTTGGGTTATCATGAATCCTAGGAACTTTCCAGCTTCCATAGCGAAGGCACATTTGAGGGGATTGAGTCTCATGCCGTGTTGTCGGAGAGAGACGAATACATTTGCCAGGTCACTCAAGAGGTCATCAGGTCGCGTTGTCTTTGCGAGGATGTCGTCCACATAGACCTCCACAGTCTTGCCTATGAGGTCGTGGAATATCTTGTTCATCAGCCTCTGGTATGTTGCTCCTACGTTTTTTAGCCCAAATGGCATCACCTTATAACAGAAGGTTCCTCCCGGCGTTATAAACGCTGTCTTGTCCTCGTCGGAACGGTGCATCGGTATCTGATTGTAGCCGGAGTAGGCGTCCATGAAGCTCAGATAGCGATAGCCTGCCGCAGCGTCGACGAGTGCATCTATGTTGGAAAGGGGGAAACAATCTTTTGGGCATGCCTTGTTAAGGTCGGAGTAATCTACGCACATTCTCCATTTGCCGCTGTGCTTTTTTACTAGAACTACATTCGAGAGCCATGTCGAGTAGTCCAGTTCTCGTATGAAACCTGCTTCTAGGAGGCTGGCCGTCTGCCTGGCCACCTCCTCTGCCCTCTCCCACGACACCTTTTGTCTCCGTTGGGCTACCGAGCGCGCATCCGACTTTACGGCCAGGTGGTGTGACATAATTTTGGGGTCTATGCCCGGCATGTCGGCCGGTGTCCAGGCAAACAGATCCCCATTGGCCCTGATCATTTCTACCAAGGGCTCCTTCAATTCATGTGGGAGGTTCCTGTTGACAAACGTGAACTTTTCCTCCGTGTCGCCGACCCTGAACTTTTTCAGGTCCCCTTCTGGTTCCGGTCTGGGCTTGTCGTCTACCCTGGCGTCTAGGTCAGCTAGGAACACCCCCGACCCTTCCTTAGATTTCTTTCTTAAGGACAGGCTGGCATTGTCACAAGCGACTGCCGTTTCCAGATCTCCCCTTATGGACCCCACGGACCCATCATCGGTAACAAACTTCATGACTAGAAGCTTCGTGTTGATTATCGCTTCAACGTCATTGATCGTCCTCCTCCCTAAGATGATGTTGTAGGATGTGGAATCTCGGAGAACCACGAATTCGGCCATTGCCGATCTTCGGCCCTGTGCCTGTCCCACAGAGATCGGCAGGGATATTACTCCGTCTGGCTTGATGAAGTGGTCGCCTAATCCGATGACCCCGTGTTGGTGCGATGATAGGTCGGTGTCCTTTAATCCTAGAGCGTCGAAGACATTGCGAAACATGATGTTCGAGTCTGCCCCCGTGTCGACAAGGATCCGTTTGACGAGGCCGGTTCCCACCTGGCCGTGATGACCATAGGTGGGTTTTCGGGTGCCTCGTCGAACCATTGGTCTTCGGGGCCAAAGGAGACGCATGGGGGCTTCTTGGAACTTCGCATTGGGGCGGAGGAGACCGCCAGGATTTTGGCGTCTTTCCTGTGAGCTGAGCTAGACCTCGGCGCGGTGTTTTTGGCGGTTACTACGTTTATCACCGTGAGACCATGGTCTTTGTCTTCTGGCTCTTGTCGCCGCTTTGCCGCTCGGGTCTTGGCCTCTTCACTGTCTTGGTCGCGTTGCCGTCTCCTCGGCTCCCGTATGAGATGGGAGAATTCAGAGAGTTTGCCATCTCTTATTGCTTGCTCTAATGCATCCCTCAGGTCAAAGCAGTCTTGTGTTTGGTGTCCATAGCCCTTGTGGTAGTCACAGTAGAGGCTCTTGTTCCCCCCCCCCCCCCGTACGGTCCTTGAGTGGCCGGGGCTTCAACAAGATCCCTCTCTCAGCTATTTGCTGGTAAACTTCCACGATGGGAAGAGCGAGTGGAGTGTAGTTGGTGAACTTTCCGATCCGGGGAAACGGTCTGTGTGCCTTGGTCAGCCCTCCCTCCTTGGCTTGTTCTTTGTGTCTCTCCCCATTACCCTGTTGCCTAGGTTGATTGAAGCTGGAGTGCCGTTTATTGGCGGCCACGACCTGGCTGACTTCTTCGTCATTTATGTATTCCTTAGCCACCGTTTGGATTTCGTGCATCGTCCAAACCAGTTTCGTGGTAAGGTGTTTTCGGAAGTCCTCGTTCAGGAGGCCATTCGTCAGGCAAAGGCTGGCCACCGAGTCGGTTAGGCCGTCAATTTCCAAGCATTCGTCGTTAAAGCGATCCAAGTATTTTCTGGTCGGCTCTCCAGGTCTTTGGGTTATCCCGAGCAGGTTGATCGGGTGTTTCGCCTTTGCTATTCGCGTTGTGAACTGAGCCAAGAAGGTACGGCTGATGTCTGAAAATCCATAGATGGATCCCTGCGGGAGGCCGTTAAACCATCGGATCGCGGGTCCGGCTAGGGTGACCGGGAAGGCCTGACACCTCACCTCGTCCCCTACTCCCTCCAGATTCATTCTAGCCTCGAAAGCCGTGAGGTGTTCCAGAGGGTCTTGGGTTCCATCGTACCTCATGTCCGTTGGTTTGTCGAAGTGCTTCGCCAACCGGACCTCAATGATGGACCGATGGAACGGGGTGGCGCCCATTATCATGGGTTGCCGCGTCCTCACAGGCCTTCCTTCCCCGCCTTCGCGATCTCGTCCCGTGTGGTACGTTTCCCTACCTCGGGAGTAGATGATTGCGTCGTTTCATCTTCTCGGAATGGGAGAGTCTTCTCGGGTGCTTTTCGCTTCCGTTCTGGAAGCGGAGGCGTGCCGGGGGTGACTGCGGTGGGAATCTCTCTCCCGGCTCTCTGGGGACGGGGAGTAAGTAGGATCGGTGGTCCGTCGATCGTGCTCCTGATCAGCTAGTTGTCGTTCCAGGTTCTGGACTCTGTGGCGTAGCTCCTGCATTATTCGGGCGCTGTCACCGCCAGTTCCTCCGAAAGGTCGCGTCTATCGCGTCCTTGTGCACGGTTCGATGCGTTGCCGGGGGGACCTTCGTAGTCCTCCCGGTGAAGCGACAGAGGCTGCCGCCTCTGCGCCGGCTGCTCGGCCTTGGTCTCCAAGGCCCGGCACAACTTCCATAACAGTCCCCACAGACGACGCCAATGTTCGGTAGGGCGGTTACCGGACAGTTCGGGTGGATATTTGAGGAGGTGAGAACGCTTCAATCGTGGTCGTGCTGGGTTCGGATCTGCCGGGTAGCCGAGCTCTTGCTGTGGAAGGAAAGAGGTGGTGCCACCTGCAAAAACACTCCGACGCTCTAGTCAGCTAGTATGCAGGTAGGGAATAGGTTAGGTGGAATGTATGACGTACCTTGGGGGAGGGTAGGACCCTTCCCTTATATACCATGTCAGGTGTGGGTCCCAGGAGGGCGGAGCCCACCTTCTTCGAAGCTTCCTTGTACAGCTGTGGTGGCCAGCTGTCCCGGAAGGATGCGCGGGTCGGATAGGTTCGGGTCACCCGACCGTTGAGGTCGGGTGGTGATCGAGTCGGGTAGGCCCAAGTTCTTTCTTGAGCCAGGCCGTAACAAGTATTAATTATATTGTTAAATCTAATTTAGTATAAAAATAAAAAATAAATAAATAAACTCAAAACAATAGTAATACTATTCGTTAATAAAATAATCTTGATTATAGTAATTTTTTTAGTTAAAAAATTTATTTATACCATAAAACCAATAATAAGTAGACTTTATAATTGAATATTGTTTATATCCTGACTCAACAGATAAAGACCAGGTCCAATATCTTAAAAAGACCTACCAATAAAAAAGGGACTTCATGATAAGTCTGACTTTTTTAAAGAGGTCGGACAATGACGGAAAGACTCAGTTCTATTTGACTTAACAAGTAATTGTCTGTTTAAATCTCTCTTACTATCTCTACCTCATCTAATAGGTAGATCCCAACAAATTCTCAAGATATAGGAAACTGTTATTTATCAGAAAAGATAGAACTACTCCGACAAAAGTAGTTATCTACTCTACTATAAATACACGGGAGACCAGGTATAACTCACGTTCTAATCTACTAAAAATCTGCTTAAAACCCTTGCTAACTGAAGCATCGATATACTAAGGGATCTGGACCAAAGAGGCACCTCGGCATATAGATAGTTCTAATTTAAAATTTTAAATATATTTAAATTAATTTGGGTTAGTCGAGTGATAGTTTAGTCGTCCACTTAAGTGTCGAAAGTTTAAATTTTGTCTTTTATGTGTAATAATTCATTGGTCAATTTTAAACCATTAAATAGAACTCAAATCCATAATAAATTAATTTTTAATTTGTTAAGTATTATAGGAAGTAAAAAAATATATATATATCTATATTTAAATTTTACTATATTTTTACTTTTATTGCTAAATTTTTGTGTTCATTACTGTTTTAGAGCAACGATTGAATTATCTTTGTATAGCCTTAAAATTACGTATTCAAATCATAGAAATAACTATTGATATAATTATAATGTAACTTTTTTTCGGACCCTACATTAATAAGAAATGTTTACACATCGAAATATCCCTTTATTTTTCTCCTATATCTATTCCCAAACATGCATATATTTACTTGTATCCATAGACCATAAATTGAGTTATATCCAAATATCACATAGATTGAATTATAATTGAATCTACATTTTATGGTAACAAATATTATAGAACAAATCAGAGTTCTTTTTTTTTTTTTCTGGGACTTGGTGGTATCAAATTTGAATAATGGAATAAATAAAATAAAATAATGTTTCTTTTTGTGTTTTTGGTCAGACAAAATTAGCAGATACCAAGTCTCATGTCATTGACAACTAAGTCCATATTCAGTTTTAGAGCAAGCATGGGCCACGAATTCTCAGCCCAAAGTATTTGGGCTCATGTTAGAGTTTTGGGCTTCGGTCATTTTAACTTACTATGTAACTCGGTCGCCCAAATAATAATATTATTCTTCACCCTTCTCAATTGAACTATAAATGCTGCTCATAATAATAGTGTCTTAAATTGAACAAAAATATAGGAGAGAAGATGGTACAAGAACCGAAGAAAGAAAGAAGCTAATTAATTAATTCCATTCATTTTTCCCTCTAATTTGTTAGAACATTATCATACAAAACAAAAAAACAAAAAAACAAAAGAAGGCCCTATTATATGCTATTTCTCATTACTATACATAAAACACAAATGCCTAGTTAGTAAAAGATGAGACCCTAATGTGAAGTCCATTTGGTGCCTCAACTCTAGGAAATTTCATTAGTTTATCTCCCCCTACTTCTTCCCACCTGCAATTTGTAACACAACATTAAATACCATATGTCAGAAAATTATTATTATTTAATATATATTCTTCTTAACTTAATAATAATAATAATGACTGACCTGTATCTAGTTACAAAATAATGTAAGAAAGTGGAAATTTCTGCTATTCCCAACTCTTTTCCTGGACACTGCCTAGTGCCTCCTCCAAATATCAAGAAGTGGCTCTGTGACTCTAAGCTATTTCCCTGCATTTATTATTTGTTTTTTTTTTGCAATTTCTTATTATTAATTACACTGATATGAAATTAAAGCTCTTTATTATTATGCATTAGAAGGAGGAAGAATTGTGCATATTAAAAACAGCAAGTGGTTGTGGTACCAACCAGCCATCTCCAAGGATTAAATGTCAGTGGATCTTGATACAGAAACTGGTCATAATTTATCTCTCTTGTATATACATATATTCTCCAACCTTTAGGAATCAAATACCCTGAAACAAACAATGGGAATACTTTATTAAAATAATCCTAATAGCCCAAGTGGTAGTTAGTGGAAAAAAGGAACCTTTTTCTTTATACAAAATAACAAAACTAGTTACCATAATTACTAGTATGATAAATACAAGTGTATAGTCATTATCCTAGGGGTTACTACTGTAACTCTTGTTCTTTTTATGGTTACTGTTTTTACATGCTTTATGAATGCTGTAAAAGTGTGGCAGAAAGAAAGAAGCACCAAAAGTCAAAAACAGCTTCTTCTTGAGCCCATCAAAGATAATAGACCTAATCAAGTGATCATAAAAAAAAAAAAGGCAAGAACTCTCATCTCACCATTTAGTTCCATGTCATGAGTTGTTTTTCTCAGAACACCATTGACTATTGTAGCTAATCTCGAGGTCTCAAAAATAACCTGCAAGAAAAAGACAACCTCAAATTTCTGATCAAACAATAATATAATATTTATTGGAAAAAGTAACCAACTCAAATAATAATAATAATAATAATAATAATAATGCTGCTAAAAGAATAATCAAAAGACACAAACTTCTAACTACTTCAATTTCTTACCGCACGAGTGAACCTCATTGACTTAAGATCATTACAATCAATTGGATCCTCTGGCTTCTTTCTCTCTCTTATAGCAAAATGCTCTTTCTGTTTTACCAAAAAAAAAAAAACAATATAAGTAAATACATAACAAGAGAAAAACAAGAGAACTTTTCTTGTTTCTTTTGTTGCACTCACTCTCATTTCTTCAAGAACTTTGGGATGATCATGGAGGTACTTGACTGCCATCATTGATGTAGTTGAAACAGTTTCATAACCAGAATACATGATTGTGATTATCAGATCAATGATCTCTTCATCAGTTAATTTGTATCTGTTTTCTCTTCTACCCATCATCAAGCTTCCAAGCATGTCTTGGTGTGTTTCTTGGGATTCTCTCCTTTCATCTAGCAACTGACTTAGAATGCTAACAATGTTCTTCCTTGCCTGCAACAACACATATTCTATCAATATAACTATGAATCTATGAAAAACTCCATTAACAATATCAGCACAATGCAAATTCATTTCCATAATCATGGTCTAAGTTTTAATGACAAAAACAAAGCTGGTTTAGTAGCTGATTTTTTATGTACCTGTAGTCCGCGGCGATAATTTGTGCCGGGAAGATCAATAGGCAAGGAGAGTGTTCCTAGAACAAGCTTAAAGAACTCTGTCATGAATGGATGAGATATTGAGCTAGATTCCATGCCAGCAATCTGCTTAAGTGATGAGAGAAATGCCATCTGTTCAAGAATCATTTCAAGAGTTACAAAAAATGATTTTGATTGATATATTTGATGACACAGACACATAATAAACAAAACAAAGTAACAAACAAACCAACCTCTTTGGTTTTGTCTTGAAGGTTGATGATTCTGTTATCCCAATGACTAAGAAAAGATCTCATGAACTCATCAATCTTAGGCAGATGCTGATCTTTGATCAAAGTAGGACTAATGATGGATAATAATGCACCTCTCATATACTTGTGAGTGGAGCCATGAACAGCTGCAATATTGCATTTTCCTAAGATATCCAACATTGATTGAGGGTAACCAGGAACAAGCCCTTTTGATTCATTCATCAGAATGTATCTGTTCAGCTCTGGATCCATTGACACTATGGTAGGACACCCAAGTATGTGTGATTTGAAAAAACTACCATACCTGCCATTTTGACCAAAGGAGATAAATAAAGTTACAATCATTAGTAGTATGAGGTAAAAGACCTAAAAGTACATTGATGAACAGTGATTACTTCACACCCCAGTTTAACTAATTTGAGGAAAACATAATTCAGAAAAAATGTTACATACACATTCATGATGTGAATGTAATTCCTTTAGGGACATTGAGACTTTAAACTTTAAAGTGTTTCATTGATAATCCTTCTACACTTTCTTCTATTCACACCCTACCCTCCAAGAATAACACAAGAGAAATTAAAGAGAGATCAATGATGCTATTCTCAATGATTTTCATATGAATCTAGGATGACACAAATCACAGTGGCATGCAGGGGATGCTAATGAAACAGCTTTCAATAACCCAAAAAAATGAAACTTTCTTTTCCCACTTAAGCAAATGAAACAGAGGAATTGTTATTATTGAAAACATGCACCTAAAAACTATGTTGGAAACAAAGAAGAAAAAAAGACAACTTTTTTGTTACCTTGTTCTCTGGTGTTTCATGAAGTTTGGACCTTGCTTAAGAAACTCAGTGGTTTCTCCAAAAAGAGGCCACCCCATTGTCCCTGGTGGCAATCCTTTCCTCCTATACCTCACTTCATTCCACTTCAACAAGAAAACAGAGCAAAAACAGAGCACCAACACCACCCCACCAATGATTCCCAACAACATAGCCATTGGAGAGTTGCTCAAAGAAACTCAGAACCAAAATCCACAAAGAACACGCTTTGAACAGCAACCTCCTGCTTCTGTTGTTGAAGTCACAACAAGTTTTCACATACACTCATATTTATAGCCCCCCTTCTTCCATCATCTCATATCATATCATATAATAATATTAAGAAAAATAAAGAATATAGGAATAATTAATTACTATGTAGCCAAATAAATTGCCACTCTATAAGGTTGTAGCATCCCCTATTGTAGGCATTAGAGGATTTAAATAATGGAATTAATGGAGGGTTTGTAAAAAAGTTGGAAGAAGAGAAAAAAGGAGTTGTGCCTTTTGAAGAGGATTTTCAGGGGACTGAACAACTCAACATAACAGTGTCATTTGAAGTGTACAATGATTTTTTTTATAATTTTTTTTTTGCATATAATGATTAATAAATAAATAAATAACTCAGACACCTATTCCAGGACCCTTTAAGATTATGGAGCAGGAAATGTTTGTTGCTTTTATAGAGAAAAAATAAAATAAAAGAAAAGAAAAATAAAAAAATTAAAAGAAAAATGGGGTAGAGGGTCGGTTGGAAAGATTGTGATTGATGATAGTTCAATGTAGATACTGTAACTATTTACTGTCTTCAGTTCTTTTTGTATAAGGTGTTGGGTTTATCTAAGGAAAGTATTTAGGAAAATTGTTCTTTATAAGTACATAATTAATTTATAAAAAATATTATTCATATACCAAAATTAACTACTAATATATTTGTATATAAATTTGTATGTAGTTTAATTTATTTTTATTATATATTTATATTCTAACATATATTTTATACTAATAACTGACTTTAATAGCTAATTTTAGTGTATACGTAACATAATCCTTAATTTATTATGTCACTTTCATAGGTAAAAAATTAACATATCAATTCATGACATATATATTGTCACTCTCTCATAAAGTATATTACACTGCTAAATAAATTTATGAAGAATTAGTACAATAAAACTATGTTTAAGATTTAAGTTAATTCAACCAACAATAATAAATAAAGTATTTAATTTTTAAAATTTCATTTTAGAAAGAGACTAATACGATGAATTTAGACTTCTTTAATTATATAGTATAATATGAAAAGTACAAAACTAATATGTATCTTTAAAGCTAACAAAGTATTGATTAGATGTCATTATAATGAACTTTTGCATTATGATAATGTAATAGAAAGTATTAAGGAGATAAAATTTTTATTAATTATCTAATACTTTTCTATATCTTATCTATAATTATTTATGATTAAGCTATTAGATTATTTAAAAGAAAAGGGCACATGCATGGCACCCCATTGGACCTTAAAGAAAAGGGTAGTCCTTCACATGTCTGTCAATAAGATCTGGTCATGAATGCAAATTACATTACATTATTAATTACATAATAATTCATTCACTATAAGACACTATTCTCTTTAGGTTACCATGTGAATATATTTGCTTAGACAAACAGATTTGGTTCCCAAATTCTGTTACTAAATACTAACTGCTAGTTTAATTTCAAACCTAGCTAAGCTAGTATATGGGGTGCCACTATTACTCCTATAGAGAAACTAACCATTCAAATATATTATATTGACTTTTTTGGACTGTTCAATCTTGTGATCTACCACAATCAAGGGTAAATTTCCAATGTAGCTAGATCAGTCTCAATCATGCACATACAAGCATATTAAAAAAAAAAAAAAAACATAAATAGAATTCTTATTTTTATTTTTTTTTCCTATACAGTATTTTGAATGTACAACTTTTTCTACCTTTCTTTCAATAATTAGATAGTAATTTATAAAAATTAAGTTTATTTAACTTATTCTAAAAATTAGTTTAAGAGGTAAAAGTCATTTTTTTTTTCAAAGTTTGAAATGAGATTTAAATCTGTGACATCTAGGTGAATATGAAAAAACTATATTATTTGAGTTATAACTCATTGATAGAAGATGTTGATATTTTTTTTATTGGCATAATATTCCCATATTCATCTAAGAAGTCGCAGGTTCGAGTGTGGCTCAATAACAATTTTTAATTTTACTATGATAATATATGACAAATTAATAAATTTAACTTACTCTAAAAATTAACTAAAAACAATTGTCTCGTATTTATAAAGACTATGAAATTTTTAATTTTAAACCATGTAGGATTTAATATATAATTATTAAGAAAGGAGGGAAGTGTTAACTAATGTACATATATTACTATAATAATATTAACACAACATAGGTTAAGTCTTTCAATCTTATTAATGAATATAATATAAAGTTTCTAATACAATATTATTTATTGTTATAATCACAAGAAGTGAACGTGTAACTAATAGTGAGATTAAACATTACGGAATCCTATGAGAGAATAATAATATAAGTAAAGGACATTAGATTTTATTTGTCTCTCAATAATTTTTATTTGTCCAATAATAAACATGATGAATGGAGAGATCAGCTTTGTAGAGCGGAAAAGGATAAATACTTAAATTTCTTGCTAATCACATCGGTCAGAATTAATATTGAGATTGACATTTGGATTTTGCCATGATGCCAAATTTCATCAACCAACCCAAATGCTTTGCATGATTTTTTCCAAAAAATGATTATACCTTTTTACTTTCCGTCATTGATTACGAAAATTTGCATGCATGGTTGTTAATGATCAGATAGAAGCACATCATGGACATTTTCTCGCTTTACATATTAAAAAATTAATTAAAAATTTTACTTTTAATACATCTTATACAATTATTCAATTAAATTTATGTATTTAAATAAATTTTTAAATAATAAATTTAAAAATTACTTATTTTTGTTAATATATCAATATAAGAATAATTGTATATATAAATTTATTTACATTGAAAAATTAAATTTGATAAATTTAGTGCGTGTACCCTTTTGACAATTCAAAGGAAATTTTCAATTTGAATAAAATGTTAAGAAAGAACAAATAAATTAGTGATTAATATTTAATTAGCTTCTTCAAAGGTTTACTTTTCTTGTAAGTGAAACATGAGATATATATCTTTTTATGGGCAAGAAAAAACCTTATCCAAATGAACAACTATTATATAAGGACCTTTGACCAAATTAAAAAAATCATGAAAATCATTAACCATATCTTATAAAGAAGAAATTAATTGAAGCTATTGGTGATTTCATCCCTGTATATATACATGTACTAACAGTTGAACATTATTAACCATACAAAGGAATATGGTTGTCAATCATAGTCATCATGGGATATGATATGAATAATATTTCCCTGCGATACATATAAAACGTGTCAGTTTCTTCTTAGTATTTTTCGGAAAAATCTGATCTAACATTATTCACTATTCACCACAGTAACTATCATGATCAAACATGCATGTCTTCTTTAGGAAACTCTGTGGATCTTAGGCCACTACTTTTGACCTAGTTTTTGCAACTCTTTTAATTTTATTTATTTATTTATTTTTGTGTTTCTAATTTTGAGGATATAAGCTAAGATTATCATACATGCATGCATGCCACAATGTTGAATATAGTGTTAATAATGTACTTATGCATGTATTTACACATATATAGAATCCATGAATGTAGCACATATATGTGACTTTTAAGAACACATGTTTTAAATAATTAAAGAAAAACAGTAGAGAATTCATTTTTATTTAATTAATATCAGTCAAATTTTATTGTAAAATTATCTTTTAAAGAGTTAATTAAGATTTAGAATTTAACATTTTGAATATTAGAAAAAAAATAGTTTAAAAAATTTTACCGATATAATTAAAAATAATTGTTTTTTAATTAAACTGATAATTAAAATAAAATGGAATTATATGTGAATTCAATTTAAATTTGCTATGATTACAGAACAATTTCATGCCTATCTTTTTATTTAATTATGAGAGGTTAAGAAATTAAAAGCTTTAGGCCGAGTGAGGAGTATGTATGATTTGGGGTTGAGAGTGTGGAAGGGTCCAATATTATTATTTGTATATTTATTTTAGAAAAAAGGATAGATAAATTTTTTACTTCATAATTTAAAGATATATAAAATTTTTTTATTAATTAAAAATATAAAAATATTTTTATTTTTTAAAATACGTGACATTTAAATTCATCCGTCCAAAATATATAAAGATAAATAAGTTTTTTTAAGGGATTTAGATGCCTCGTATTTTAAAAAATAAAAAATATTTTTATACTTTTAGTTAATCAAAAAATTATTTATCTTCAAAATAAAATATCAGAGACTATTTATTATTTTATCTTTATTTTATGGTGGAAACTCAGGTACAATTAATTTTATATAAAATTAATAGATGAAAATAGTTGAATGAGTTGATAAATTTGATTAAATTATTATTTAACAACTCTCAGCTATCAACTTCACATCAAGTTAACTATACATTAATTTTCACCTTATTTTATATATAGAAGATATGAAGGATATTATTGTAGTTAGTGCTGAAAGTGATGTAACAATATAACATCACTTATATAATTATTATTGAATACACACCATACAAACCATAGGAACAGAGAACCGTACAGTTTTATACGTATATAGATGTACAAGATGATCACGCTTCTAATTATAGTAATGTATGATTCACAAGAGACATGCCTATGTTCTGTATAAAACCTTTTTTTTTCTCCCTTAAATTTCTTCATCCTTTCTCAATCGATCTTTACTTGGTTTCTTTTTGACTTTGGTTGATGAAGGAGATGGAGAAGTAGGGTTGTCTTCAAGTGGCAAAAATTAAATAATAAAAAGACTTAAGATTATTGGATGGTGACTAAAAGAAAAGAAAAGGAAAAAGAAAAATGTGGATCCATTGGGAGATCCTTGGAGAAGATTTGACAAAAACTTAAAGAAAGACACAGATTAAATGCATCTATTTTATATCAAATTATGTTATAGGTACATTAAAATTTGTCACTAAAATCAGCTATTAATATAAAACATATGTTGAAATCTAAATATATATTAAAAGTAAATTAAATTACACATATATTTATACATAAATATATTGGTGACTGATTTTAATGGCTAATTTTAATGTACGAAAAACATTTTTGTTTTATATCCCTTTTGATGATTTGTTCTCACATTTCACCACAAAAATAATATATATATATATATATATATATATATATATATATATATATATATATATAAAGAAGCAAAATTTTAACTTATGCCCAAAATATAAATTTATCTTTTTATTACATGCTCATCATAGTGAGTATTTAAATAATCACATGAACAAATTATCATGTGACTTAATTTATTATGACAATTAATATTTTAAAAATTTAAGTTAATAAGAGAATATATATTTTATAATTTTAATATTAATTTTGATGTATTGATAATGTAAAATTTTTTATATAATCGTGTAATTATAATTATATTTTTTATGATTATTTATGTGGTTAATATAAAAGATAGTTATTTTTATTGATGTAATATTACATAGTTAAATATAATTATAAAATTATTTTACACTGATAATATATTAAAATTAAAATCAAAGAATTAATTGCATAAGCTACTAGGGAATAGGATTTTCTTCTGTACCATACACGGATACACCTAAATTCGGTCATATGATTATCATAAACATCCAAATTTAGTTACATGCAATTATAATATTGTATACATTTCTAATTGCTTGTTACTTGCAACCAGGAACATGCACCAAATTCGGTAAATAGTAGTGGTTATACATAGGATTAGCAGCGATTTTTAATTACTGTTAAATAGATAGATAGTAATAGTTGATATATTCGTTAAAAGATAACGTGTGGTTAAATTATTTACAGCGATTAATAATAACTGTTAAAACAACTACTGTTAAATAGTATTTTGCAACGGTATAATTTTATAGCGATTCTTTCCACTACAAAATCGTAACAATATAATTGTTTGAAGATAGTAACAGTTGTCAATCGCTATAAAATGCTATTCGTTAAAATATTCTATTAATAAAATCGTTACTAAATAACCGTCGTTATCTGCTAATTTTTTTTTTGTAATGATGCTACTTGAAGTTATGAAAAAAGGTGTGCATTTCACTCTTTAATTAAGTTTTGGTAGTCAAAGTTAACATACATGAATGATAATAGTTTCAATTGGGTTACAAACTGCAAAGGAATATAGTTAATATTCAAAGATTTGTCCTCACTTCAGATCCAGGAATAAACATATTTTATCTTATATATATTATTTTTAGTTGGCTATTATATATATATTCTAATTAAGTAACAAATCAGAATTAAGCATACCCTATATTAATTTATGAAAGTTGCTAGAACTACAGGATATCTTACAACAAACATGTGGACAGGAGAATGAAGGGATCGGACAAATGTCACAACAGGGACCATTTAATGACCACACAATAATTCAGATCAAATAATTGATATGAATTATGTCAGACCAATCAACAAATTACAAAGATTTTTTTCTGAAAAAAAAGGGGAGAAAGGATTAAATATGAAGGGGAAACAAATGGAAAACAAGCTAATATATTGTAACAAAAAAACAATAAGGGAAAAGTACTTAGTTTATTTGGAATAAATATTATTGTTGTTCCTAATATTTTTATTTGTTCTATTTGTATTTCAAATATTTAAAAAATGACCTAATATTTTCTTTTGCCTTTAACTCCTCAAAAATACTAATAGAGAATTTATATGTTCTCAAATGTTAAATTTATTTTTGTAATTTCATAAAAAATTTACCTGATTTCATATAGACATAAACATAAGAACTCCATGAAAATAGAAAGTAGGAAAAAATACTATAATATATATTCTCAATCTTGTATAATTTAATTTTATTTTTATGAAATTTATTCACAAGGGTTATGCATGTTTATATATATATGAAATAATCAATTTTTTTTATTATTTTAAATAAATTAATAGTGAGAATTATTAATATTGAATATTTTAAAATGTTGAGAATACAAATAAAATCTATAAAAAAATAAAGACAAGATTAGTATTTACCTCTAAATGGTTAGAACAAAAATAACATTTTAAAATAATAATAATAATAAGGGGATGATCCAATAAAGACGCATAAAATGTCTTTTTGTAAAGACATTTATGTGTCACATTATTATTAAACGTATCAATGAATTGGTTATTTTTAAATTTCTTAATAAATTAGAATAAAACCGATTTTTTTTATAACAAAAATAATAAATTCAATTTTTTAAGAGATCTAATTGTATTTTTTTAATTTTTAGGGATTTAAATGTCCACAAAACAAAAGACCAGGGATATATTTGTCTTTTTATCAAAGAATTTAAAGATATTCGGTTTAGATTGTATAATTTGATCAAATCAAACCAGATCTAATAATTATAGTGCAGACAATTGGGTTTATTATTGTTGCTCTAATAAACCGATTTTGTTCTAATTTATTAAAAAATAAATTATTAACTGATTTAATAAAAATGCCTAATAATAACATGACATATGTAAATATTTTAAAAAAATATTTTTAATGTCTTTAATAAAATAGTCTAATAATAATAATAATAATAATAATAATAATAATAATAATAATAATGTAGTGATTATATAGATTAAAAGAAGCTAAGAGAGGAATGGGGATATATGATTGCAGTGAGTTAGGTGGATGAGAAAAAAGAATGAGAAACAAAATTACAGATAGGATGCATGTGTTGTGTTAGGGGGAAGAAATTAGAAAAAGTTTCAAATAATTGGTTTTGATTTGGAAGAGAGAGAAATAGAGGGCCATGCAATGGCTGCACAACACACACACAGGGAGAGGAATGTCTCTACCCACACGGACGAATAACCTTTTCCCTTTTTCTTTATTAATAACTCTCTCTTAACTCATCATCATTTCTATACATATTAATTATTAATTAATAATATACATTATTCTAAATTAATAATTCATGGATAGGGATGAAATACTGTTGTTGTTTTCTTTATATAATAATGAGCTCTATTATTTTACTTTTTACTACTATTCATCACTCTCAACACATATAAATGACACTATTTTTTTTCTGTTTTGGTTTCGATTTAATTTCTATTTATCAATTATTTAAAGCAAAATTTATGATGTACACAGACATCCAATTCGCACGAGGGACTCTATTTTGTTATCTTGTGCTTTTTATCTTTTGACAAAAATTCATTACCTTTTTTTTTTTTCAATGACATTATAGTTTTTTTTAATAATATATATATATATAGTCTATATCTTAGTCCAAAATAAAACTAAATTCATTAAGGATAAAAGTCTATAAAAAGAATCCTTTTTCACTTATGGGATCTTTTAAGAGATCAGACATGACAAAGAAGTCTCACTTTACTTATTTAAATGTGTAACTAATTCTTTAAATTTCTCATACTATTTCTATTTCATTTAAAAGATAGATCTCAACAAACTTTTAAAATAAAGAAAACAAGTGTCCACAGATAAAGATGAAATTACTCCAAAATGTGGTTATCTACTCTACTATAAATACATTGATACCCCTCAAATATATTCACGTTCCAATCTACTAAAATTTGCTTAAAACTTTTGCTAACTTAAGAACCGAAATTTCTTGTAAGTATCACTCCCACTTCCTCACGAAAAATTCGAACGGCGGCACTTCCACAAGTCAAACACTACCTCAAAAGGAGTCCGAATCTCACGTTCAAACCCAAACCACCGTTTCATATAACCCTCGAAACATTTTAATTTATAATAAAACAAAATCTAAAACTCAATTCTTGATCATTTTAAAAGGAAAAAATTTTAGCTAAGTAAATTACAGATATTCATATAATAGTTAATTCTATTACTTCAATAACAACATTAGCCTTGTATAAATGACAATAACAATCATATTTTCATTCATTCAATTCCAATTTTGCAATATAGCAATATCTTCACTTGACATAAGAGCATAAATTAAGTATAGTTTTATGTAATTTTTTATCAATTAAGTTTTGAAGAGAAGTATAGCTAGTTTTATGTGACTTGTCTTGTTTAGCAAGTTCTTGATGACATGAATTATATTGTATATTGTGTTTTTGGCTCTATATTTTGAACTATCACAATCATGCCTAACCCTTATGCCCATGATATATATAATATCTATCTGATATCTCATCAACTTTGAGTAGTAATCTTTCATCACCACATGCACACTTCCATAGCTAGTGGCATCAGTGAGAAACATTTGTTAATCACTTTGTTGAATAAAGCCAATGCAATACCATTTTGGTCACGCCTCTATCTTTGGCTTATTCTATCGACTAGTGCCTATCTGGAAATTTCAAAATTTCATGCTTTAATTTCTTTCTTTGATAGGTGTACTATAATCATCGATCAAGTTGATCCAAAATCCGCATCCGCATGATTGTGTGTACTTTTGTATCGACGTTATCAATTCAATTCATGAACCGTCCCATTCAGTTTTTATATCAACCAACGAATGCTATCAAACTTTTTCAATTTTATGTGGTGCGCGCAGCTTATCATAAATTTCACTTTTCACTATTTCGGATTCATTTTTATCAACTCATGATTTGCCTCAATCAACCATATATCATCTTTTTACAAACATTATTATATATGATTATATATACTTATTAGATATTTCAAGTGATGATAATGAGTATTAGAAAATAGAGATATAATTATGACTTTAATTTGTATACGTACAGGCGCTAGTGTAAAATATTTTATACAGTCGTATAATTATATATATTCATCATTTTGGATGACCATTCACGTAATCAATAAAAATAATAATTTTTTAATTATATAATATTACGTAATTAGATACACGTATAAATTATTTTAAACTGATAATACATTAAAATTAAATTCTATAATTATTTATGTATTTTTAATTAGTTTAATTTTTTTTTAAAAAGTAGTTTAGTTCATGACATAATATTAAAATTTTTGGAATTAAAAAATTTAGAATTTAATTCTTATTGAATCAATTTAAACTAAAAAAAAAATTGATTTCACAACAAGAAGAATAATCTTGATATTACAGTAATATATGCAATGATTAATTAATAATATATACGTACGTACAAGATCAAATTAAATCAGGGATTATTTCAATGATGACTATACATTATATTAATCTTGATCAAAATTAAAGCTTAATCTCTACACTATATTCATCCAAAGCCAATTATATGTTCATGCACCTTCATTGCATTTTCACGTGTTTCTCTTAACTTTCTCTTTCTGAGAGTAGTCCACATACAATCGATCACTAATGTCAACCCTAATTAATTATAAAATATATTAGAAAACTAAAGCAATTTTAACCCGGAGATTATTATGAATGTCACTATAACATATAATTGAGATTTATTAACATATTTTAAAAATATACTATACTACTTAGTCTATTTACTAGTTTTAGGAATGCAAAATTCATACAATATTTTATAACTTTTTACATATTTATTTTATTCACCATCCTATTTAATTTGTAATGCTTGAAATACACTGTCGTAGAATTCTATTGTGTCATAAAATCACTTGTTACAAAAGATTAAATTGATAGCATGTTGCATGAACTTTATATAGACATTTTTTTTATAAATTTGCCTGATGATATTTTTCTTTAATTTTAAAAAATAATAAAGATTAAATTCTAAAATTTTTTATTATATAAGTTTTGATATTATATGTTATGAAATTATTTTTTTATTAGAAATATAATTAATTATGTATTTTTTTATTAGTTTAAAATTAAAAAAAAAGTGATAACATGATATAATATCAGAACTTCTATGATTTACAGGTCTAGAATAGTTCGATTCTTAAGCTTGTTAGGTCCGAAAAGAGAAAACTATAACATAAAATAAATAAAAAGAGAAAAGAATGTCTATACAAAATTTTTTTATATAAAATCAAAAGAGACTTTTGCTTGAAAAAGTACATTAGAGATATAACTATTTGTGTACCTCAACTCCTCCTATTAGGTTAAGTTTTAAAAAAAATAATTTTATGATATTTTTAAACATTTAATCTATAAGAAGATGTATTTGATTAATTATATTTCTAACATTTTAAAATTTAAAAGATAATCTAAAATCTGGATTTTGATGTATCAATACAATTCAGTTAAGCTTGCAGTACACGTCACTAGACTTCTTCCAATTTTTGCTTCTCTTCTGGATATAGTTGACTCTTTTTTTTTACAATAGTAAATATTTTTTAATGAGAATTATTAATGATTTTTTCACAAATTTTAAACATAATAGACATACAAAAATTTAAACTGATATTTATGTCATTGGTGAAAGGAATTTTTTAAAAATAATTATATTATTATTTTTTTACAAGTTAAAAATGTTTAAATTATTATGTTGAATGATTTATGTATCACTTAACTAAACAAGACACATATAAAAAAAGATTATTATTCGAGACTACTTACCTATTATATATATAAGATAACATATACCATACCATGCATGTTCCAACCCAAGGCTTAGCTAGCTACAACAATAATAATCTTAAAACAAAACCATACAACAATACAATACTTATAATTTAGAAATATTCTAGTTGGCATACCTACAACATTATTCATACATTTTTGTATATATTGGGCGTATGTAGCGGGTTTCGAAGACCAAATGATTGGTACAACGTACCAACAAATCACACAAATCAATTCTTAAATAATTTGCATCATTTTTCTGCTTATTTATTTATTTATTTATTGTTCTTGAGCCCTTTTTTTTCTTTTTTTTTCCTTTTTAATTATCGTTCTCGAAGGTTCGAGTTAAACTTA
Source organism: Arachis hypogaea (assembly GCF_003086295.3). NCBI lineage: Eukaryota > Viridiplantae > Streptophyta > Magnoliopsida > Fabales > Fabaceae > Arachis > Arachis hypogaea. The sequence continues at coordinate 124,885,184 of NC_092039.1, forward strand.
GCTTGATATGGTCAATTTTCTTTTCGAGATATTTTTTATGCTCCTATTAAGTCTATGTGGTGTTTAATCTTCAACTTCGTACAGCCTTAATTTTTATTTAATAAGGGATAAGTATTAGTTAAAAACAATTCTACCCTTTTAATTAAATGGTGTCATATTGCTTAATTAGAAGTTTATGTTGAGAGCTACCATCATCATATATATTTAAGTACGCTTGCTTAATTAATTTATTTTGTAGAGAATGATTTATCAATCGTTCTCAGTGGTTTGTAATATTAAATCTATGTATACTTAAATACTTCATAAGTTCAAAATATTTCTACTCTTAGACACTTTGTTTGGATGTAAAATGGAAAATAGGTGAAAAGAAAATGGGTAGAAAGAAAATGAGAGAAAAGAAAAGAGAAGAAAAAGTTAATTTTTTTTGTATTGTTTGGATGAAGAGAAAATGAAAGGAAAGAAAATAGAAAAAAAAAAATTTTTTATTTGGATGAAAGGAAAAATAAAAAGAGAAAATATCATATTTAAATGAAATTACATTAATACCCTTTATAAATTATAATTTACTAATGTTATAAGGACAAATTTATAATTTTATCCATTTTTTCACTTCAATCTAAATTTTCTTCTCCATTTTGAAAAGAAAACTTTAATATGAGTCCCGCATGTACTTTTACATTTTCTATTCATTTTCCTTCTTGATCCAAACAATGAAAACTAATTTTTCCATCCATTTTCTTCTCCTTCATTTTCTTTCCTTTCAAATTCTTCTAAACCAAACAAAGTGTAAATTAATCTTTGGAGTAAAATTAGAAGTATCAATAAGAATAATTTTAGATAATTAAATTTTTAAAATTATTTTATTTATTTTAAATTTTATATTTTAAATTATAAATTTTAAATTTTAAATTATAAGTTTAAACACCAAAATTAATTAATATTAATTAATTAAAAATTAATTTTTATATTTTTTCTATCAACAATTCTAATAATTGCCAATTTCAAATATTTTTTATTTGTTCAATACAATTTGCGTGTATTATTATTGTAACGGTTTACTCATTTGCAATCTATATATTCGTTCTTGGTATGATTGTTTCTTTGACATGGATATTATAGCTTTTGTGGAATTATTCAACCGATTTGAGTAATCTAATTGCCATGTTTGTTGGGACCCCACACACTGGTTTCCTTAGGTTGCATTATCAAATATTCATGGAAGTTGTTTGGTATATAGTGTAAGAATCCTATGTAGTTACTTCCTGTTTTAATATTATTAAATCCACTAAGATAAACTATAAAATTTAGAGTACTCATTTTAGCACTCAAAGAATTTTAAATCAAACATTATAATTCTCAATTAAATTAATTATTTGATTAGTCTCTAACAATTAATTCTATCAATCACTTAGATTTTTGGCTCTGTCAACTCTAATGGAAGACAAAATAGTTTCTGACAACTCTAACCCAAGACAAAATAATCTTTGACCTCTTTATTCGAAAACGACACTATTTTCTCCCACTTTTCATCATATCTCGCATAACCCTAACATTCATACTCTCCTTTTTCACCTTTATCAAGTTATAGTGTAACTGCCACGCGTGTCGCACCTATTTCAACATGTCATAGTCCACACACTTACTAAATTTATGTGGCTGGTACACCCACTTCCTCTGCACTTCACCCACTAGAAGCATCCACCTCCACGTCCACGATAATAGCATTAACTCCAATCACGACAACACTCACCACATCCTCAAGACCAAGTTCCACAACTACCCCAAGGGCACGTTTTTCTCTACTGTTCGACAAGCAATATAGATTGTTGGATATTAGGATATCATGAGAAGATTCTCCTTCGACATCATATGCAAATTCTCATTTGGAATGGACCTCGAGTGCTTCATTCCTTCTTTTTCGGAGTCCAAGTTGGTAGACAGCTTTGACCTCGCATCCAAGCTATCAATATAACGAGCAATGTCGCCATTGCCGCTCATATGGAAATTGAAGCAATTACTGAACATTGGTTTAGAGAAGAAGCTGAAGGCAGCGATCAGAGTGGTGGATAATGTGGTCATGTAGATAATAAGGCAGAGGAGGAGGGAGATGGCGACGATGACAATGGGTCTTAACAAATCAAACTCGCTGTCTAGATTCATAGGATCCATCAAAGACGACAAGTACTTGAGAGATATAATCATTAGTTTTCTTAGTATGAATTGGTTGAGAACAAGTTGAGAAATTTGCTTCTTATAAACATTGAAGTTGTAGAGTGTGCATTGTGTAACTTGAAGTTACAATGTTAGACTGTTAGTATTACGCGAGATATGATGAAAATTTGGAAAGAACAGTGTCATTTCTGAACAGAGAAGACCAGGGACCATTTTGTCCCCTATTAGAGTTTTCATGGACTATTTTATCCTCCAGTAAAGTTGACGGAGCAAAAGACCTAAATGACTGATGGAGTTAATTGTTAGGACCCAATCGAGTAATTAATTTTAGTTGAAGACTAAAGTGTTTGGTCTAAAATTCTTTGAGGAACAAATAGATAAATACTCTAAAATTTAATATTAGAAAATTGGTAAAGTTTTTTCCCTAAAGATAGTAATGCAATCAATCAATTGAAAAAGAATACAAAAAGTAAAAAACGAACAAGCAGTGATAAAGATGGACATTAACCCAAGCGACATCTAATAACATTAAGAAAGAGAAAGTAGATTATAATTTAGGAAAAGGTGGTCATAAGAAAAAATTCTTTATAGATGAGTTTAGCTTTCTTCAAATTTTCTGCTGGCGTCATCATCTGTCTTTCAAAAATTCATTTATTTTTGGCAATTCACAATCTCTACACCAAAATAGTGATAAGACCTTGTTTTCTTTTTCCATGCATTCTTCTTTTCATTTCATTGCAAGTCTCTTTCCATTATTTTCTGAAGAAATCATCTTCATTATCTTCGCTCTAATTTCTGATAGACGTGTTGGCAAGGTTTTATATTTGTCTTGAATACAAGCATGTAAATAGATAATAAAAAATAGATTCTTCTTTCTGATTGTACCTTAGATAGAGATTGTTAATGGTTAAAATCCTAGCATCGAGTTTCTGTTTTCTTGAAAGACCTTCGTGGATTATTTTTTAAACCAGGATCTTCATCTTATCTAGGCATTTCATATCCCAAATCGAAGACTACAGCTTTTGATCCCCAAAATATTATGGTAAAGCTTTAAATGGTACATGAAAAAATTAGAAACCAACCTTGTAACCAGAACTCACTGTATAAAAATTTTTTTTCTCCTCTCTCCATTTAATCACATATTGTTAAATTTGTATCTGGTTTATGGCCTGTGTGACATCTGGATTAAAATTGTTGTTAATTAAGTTTACATCCCGTTCTCCATTATTTGTCAAGAGCTGAGAAACCTAAGTCAAGATTGTGTTAATCTGCTATTATGGCCTGTTGATTAGTGGACCTTGTCTCTCAACCCAATAATCCTTCGAAATTCGAACCTTGGATCTTTTGCCTATTTGCCAGAATGCACCCTTTTCTAGAATCTTCCTTCCCTCGAGCAAACTCCTCCATACTCAAGATGAATTGTGACCCACTTCAACCTTTAGAAAGGATGAATGACTGAAATACTTATTTCTGTACACCTTAGTGATCAATAAGTTAGGTTTAGTAACAAGTCTCTAGCCCTGTTTATCAAGTATTGCTAGATTAAAAGCTTTAAAGTCTTTGAACCCCAAGCTTTCTTTTCTCTTTGGCCTGCACAGTATGTCCCATTTGATCTATTGTATTTTTTTCCCTATTTTTGACCCCACTAAAATTGCATCAATTATTTCTGAATGTCTTCTACAAATATTTTAGAAAGTTTGAAACATCCCAACGTGTATATTGGAATTATTAAGCTAATAGATTTGATTAGCACCTCACTTCCACTAACAGATAGTAAGAAATGTTGCCACTGCTATAGTTTTTGACAACTTTTTCCTTAACAAATCTAAAAGTTGATTTCTTTGATCTCTGTACGCTGGTAGGAAGGCCCAGATATCGGTCTTGTGTGCCTGCCAACACTGGGAACCTGAAGCAAGCTTGCAAGGACTGTTCTTACTGGTTGAGGGAAAATTTTGGCTAAAGAATACAGCCAACTTGTTTAGGCTAATTTCCTGCTCACTTATACTTTCATAAAACTGTAGGATCTGAATTAAATTCTGACATGTCTGAGAGTTTGCTTTGGTAAAAATTATAAAATCATCAGCGAAAAATAGGCGGATAATCGTAGGGTATCTACTGTTTATTTGAAGCCCCACCAATTCATTATTCTGTTCTACTCTGTGGAGCAGATGGGATAACCCCTCTTCATAAAGAATAAAAAGATAGGGATATAGAGAATTTCTTTGTCGGAGTCCTCTTGTAAGTCTAAAAAAAATTCATAGGTTGACCATCCATAGTAACATAATAGGAAACAGTAAAAACATATTTTTCTAATCAATTAATCCATTGATCACAAAAACCTAACTGTCGCATAACTCTCTAAAGAAAACTCCATTCCACCCTATCGTATGCCTTACTCATGTTCAATTTTAGTGCCATATCCCATTCACCAATTTTTTTTTTCAAAAAATGCATGAACTCATGAGCTATTAGGACATTATCACTTATTAACATGCTCTTTGTAATTGCACTCTGATTGTCACTAATTTCTTTATTCATGATAACTTGCAATCAATGAATAAGTATTTTTGAAATGATCTTATAAAACACTATGCTCAAGCTAATAAGTCTTATTTGAGCCATTGTAGTAGCACTATTGATTTTTGGGATGAGACTGCGTGTGATTAAAAGATTTGAGGATTTTACCTCCCGTAAAAAAAAACTTTTCACTACCTTAAGAACATCTTCTTTTATAGTGCTCCTAAAGAATTGAAAGAATTTTGTTGTGTACCCATCTTCCTCCGGAGTTGAAAAGGGATTCATGAAAACACAACCTTTTTTATCTCTATTTCACACATCAGTTTTGCAAACAGTCAATTGTTTATTCTTGTAATTTTTCTCCTCATAGTCGCAATCATTTTTTATTGATCTACTGGGATATTTATTGTGAATAATTATTCAAAATATCTCTAAGCAATCTGACCAATACCCTCAGCACTGGAGCTAAAACCACCATTTTTATTTTTCACCTTCTGAATTCTATTGTTTTTGTTTCTTATCTTTGTCTTGGAATGAAAAAATCTGGTATTTTGGTCTCTCCATTTAGGTCACTACACTCTTGATTTTTTCTTCCAATACCTTTTTTTACATAGATACACTTCAACCAGCTCTTCTTCTAATGATCGAACAGTGATTCTATCTGTCTGGACTGCCTTATTTTTCTCCTCTTCGATTTTTTCTTTAGCTCTTGAATCTGTTTTAGTGAATTTAGATCTGTTTCTACTGCCATTCACTAACCAATGCCTATAATTTTTAATTTTGTAAACAATTAGAACATAGGAGATCCTTGAGCTGATTCACTCCATACCTCACAATCTGCACTACTTCTTTATTTTCGCACCATATTTCTTAAAATTTGAAGTATTTTTTGGCTTTTCTCTGCATCACTTCCAAACTAACCAAAATCGGTCTATGGTCCAAACCTTGATCAACCAAGTGAAACACGCTAGCTCTTGAATAGTCTTCCAACCATCTAATTGAGGCAAGGCATTTATCCAATCTCTCTTGAATCAAATTCTCCTTAAATTGTCTATTAGACCATGTAAACCTAATTCCTTCAAATTCCACATCCACCATATCTCCCAAGTTGATAAAATTGTTGAAATTGTCTATGGATGAAAGTGATTTCATTTTTCCTCCCTCCTTTTTCTCCATGGCTGAAACTGTATTGAAATCATCTAAAACCCAAGGTTCTGAAAACCAATTTAGACCGGCCGGTCGAACTAGTTGAATCGTAAACCGTACAAGAAAACGATTTGGTTAAACAGTAAAACCGTAGAATTTGAAAACTGAAATTGAACCAGTGAACCAGTCGATAATCGATCGGTCGAACCGAACCGTGATCCGTCCGATTTTTTGGCTGGGCATTAAAACGTTGCCGTTTCAGCCTCTGGAGCCCTAAAACCCTAATTCGATCCTGATTCCTGAGTCCCCTTCTCATCGAGCTTCATAAGTGAGAAGAACGCCTCTCTGACTCTCACATGACAGGGGTCAGGGGTTCTCATCGAGCTCGTCGTTCGGTCGTCCGTCACCTCCGTCCAGCCACCACGTCGTGCCGCCGTCGTCGTTCCTTCGAACAGCCATCTAATCGCGCAACAGCCGTCGTTCCTTCGACCAGCCACCTCCGTCGCGCAGCAGCTGTCGTTCCTTCGAACATGCATCTCCATCGCGCAGCAGCCGTCATTCCTTCGAAGGCTCTTCGCAACTACTTGGTCACTCGGCGTTGCTGTCTGCCACTATCCCTATTTTGTTCGAATTTCAGAACATGCTCTAGCCTAAGGTAATTTATTTTTCTTTACTTGTTCTTTCTTGTATTAATTATTCAGTTATTATTTTATTTAATTGTTATTTTTAATGATTAGTATGTTGTTCAAGTTCTTATTTTCTTGTTGGTTTGCTGTATTTTAAAACTTTAGTTGTTCTTGTTATTTTTATTTTCAGTTCTAATTGATCTTATTAACTTGTTAATTTGATAAATTAATGTTTTAGTGTTGTTCTTAACATTTAAATTTTAGATTGTTAAGTTGTTATATTGTTCTTGACCTTACGATAATTTGTTAATTTTATAAATTGTTCTTGTTATGATTTGCTGTTCTTGATTTGATAAATTGTTCATGTTATTAATGTTGATTTGATAAATTATTCATGTTGTTGATCTTAATTTGCTAAATTGTTCATGAGTTGATCTTAATTAATTGTTCTTGTTATTAGAAAGAGAACGGAATTGAGTTATATCAATTTACAGGTAGCTATAAATTGAAAAGAGGACACTCATTGGACAGAGCTCTTTTTTTACTTCATTAAATATTTTGTTGAGTTTCTGATGCAATATCAGAGATTAAAAATTGAATAGAAGATGAGCAATATTGACTTTCTTTTCGTTTGTTTGTTTGAATATGGATTCAAGATTCTGTAAAACTGACTTTTATTAAAAATCCTATAGCTTGCTCAATATGTTTCAATTCCTCGCACGCTGAGCCAACATACTCTGCATGATAGATTCAGGTTATGATATAAATATGGAATAGAAGGAATGGTCTCAAATGGTTGATTGGTGAGCACCTCATCAGTGGCCTCAATACACCATCTCTCTAATTCACCCAATCCTGCCTTTACATACTTTCTATTGCTGAATGAACAACACTCATATCGTAACTGGCAGTGATCAAATTAAATACATCAAAATGTTAGTATTCTTTATGCTGCAATTTGACATGTAATATAAAGATGGTGAATAATTGAATGGTTTGTGATTGATTATTTTTTTTTGTTATTTGACTTTTGTATTTGTATTTGGGTGAGATTATAATATTGTAGTTGATGTAATACTTTTAATTTGAATATTATTTTAAAGATTATATTAGTCTATAATTATATTTTTGTGTGTTTATTTATATTTTATTTATTATTTTTTATAAAAACGGTTTTTTTGGTTTAATTACGGTCGAACCAGTTAAACCTATAAACCAATAAATTAGTAGCTAAAATAGTTCGATGACCGATTCAGTTTTCAGAACCTTATTAAAAATTAAGACTTTTAAATTTTTTAAGACCAAAACAAAAAAAACCATAGAGAAATAGAAAATACACATTTTATAAAGTTAAAAAATTATTTTAATAACATATTTGAGAATTAATATTTGCATAATTTTTAAGGGTAATTTTGAATATATATTTTTAATATAAAAATACAATTTTTATTTTCTTTCATTTTTTGTTAATTGTTTTTAATACTAAAAAAAAACATTTACACACAAAAATAGCATCTATAGTAATATTTCTATTTATACTTTCTCCCAAAACCTAAGGCCACCATTTAACAAGAAGTCAAGAACACTGCCAAAAATTAAATAGGAATTAAACCCCATTTGAGTCCTGTCGTTCTCCTTGAGACTCACAATGTGAGGCTCAGTTGCCAACTTCAAAAAGAATAAATTACAGTAATATTCAATAAAGTTAATGCATTCTTGTGCAGACCTAGAACCTAGGTCTATCACTAGCTAGCTGCTACAGCATCAGTTTCTCTCGGCACAGCTCAGAGACATTAAATATGGATTATTAATTTCTACTCATAAAGATTAATTATTTGATTTTTACAAATTTTTATAAAAATTAAAACAATTTTATAAATAAAAAAATTTGAATCAAATTATTATTATGAAATTTTGTTACAAAAGTATTTAAAATTTCTATACTGAATTAATAGTTATGATTATTAAAAAATATCGATAAATAAATAGTAAAATAATAGTGTACCTAGAAAGGCATAATAATAATGGAAGTGTAATAGGAAGAGGCAATGAAGAGAGAGAAAGACACCAAATCGATGATTGAGTACACGTGTGGTAGGTCGTATCCACGTGCACCTGTTTGTATTCAATATTCATTGAATTGATGTATTTGTCACTTACTATGGTGTTGGTGCATGTATTTTACCATTTCCTTTGTGTCTCTTTGCTACAATTACGTCACCTCTGTTTATTCCCCAAGTCATCTTATCTTAATCTATCATCTTTGAATAGATGTTCTCAATTTTTTTTTTCACTTAAAAAAAATAAAATATAATTTTTTATTATATATTTTACAAATTAAAAGAAAATATAAAAGTATTAAAAAATTAAAAATTATATTTTGCTCTTTAAATTTAAAAAAAATAAAATAAAAGGATCCATTTAGTTTTCGTTACTTAGTCACTTGGCTTTTGCTTGCATTTTCCATAATGCAACAAGCTTAATTTCCTAAAGTTGATTAAGTAGGTGTGTGTCTATATATATAAATAAGGACTGCAATATTTTTTAAAAGTTAATTTAAAAAAATATATATTTTTTAAATATTAAATTTTGAATTTAAATTATTAATATAAAGTATAAAATAAAAAATTACTATTTATTTAATTAACAAAAAATATAAAATTTGAAAACAAAAGTGTCATGTAATCATTTTTTTTAATTTGAACGATAAAAAAAATTATATAAATAATTATATATTTAATGCATATTCTCACATACATAAGAGTCACCTAACATGAATTGTTGAATATGTCTTTTTTTTTAGGATCAATCACAATTTTAAATTTTAAATTTTAAATTTTTAGATCATTATAATATTTTTATTAATAAATTATGGAATAAATATTTTTAAAAATTTAAGTCAATAAAAACAAACACGTAATAAATACATATCTAGCATTAAGAAAGAATGATATATATGCACACGTGTCTTTTACATTCTCCAAAAAGGGGCAGTGGATTTAAGTTATAAAATTTTCATTTCATAGTCTAAATTAAACTCCCTTATATATGTGAGGTTTAATAGTTAATGAAGGTCTCTTGCAGAGAACTTGATCATGGTGTATATGTTGTTGCAATTTATGCATGTCACTATTTTATATTATTAAATATTTATTAGAATTGATGAGTTCGTTGTTAAATATTTATCATTAGCTGATTTTTATCACAAATACTCTGTATCCACTCAAGATAACTTATATCTCACATTTGATCCAACCCTAAAACCCAAAGATGTTATATATTGTTCATAGTAAGATAATCATGCATTTTTAACATTTTCTGCGGGGTAAACGTACTACATCATATAACTTAATTGAATTTAATTTTAATACAGAGTAAAATAGTTATATATATATATATATATATATATATATATATATATATATAAATAATGATCTTTTATATTAACAGCATAAAAAAATAATTATCTAAAAAGATAAATATAATTATATGATTATATAAAATATTTTATATTATTAATGTATTAAAATTAAAATCAAAGTAATTAAGTTTCTATAAAAGTAAAAGTAAAACTATATTTTCAGTATGTATTTTGGGTCAGTTTAAGAGTAAACAATTTAATTAAGTTCTTTTTGAAAAGAAAATTTAAAATATAAACATTTAAATTAAAAGTAACTTATAAAAAAATTATTTTGTATTTAATTTTTTAATTTTAAAAATATTTATTTTAAAAAATTATAAAAAAGTTTTATTATAAAATAAATAATTTTTTTAAATTTTTTTATAAATACTTAAATAATTTTTAAAAAAGCTATAAATTAATTTTAAGATTATACCAAATATTAATATTATAAATTTTCATAAATTAATTAAAAATAAAAAAAATATTTATAGACCTCTCCAAATAGACCTTTATCGAATCTAGCTAGCTCGAATCGGTTGCCTTTCTAAATCTTGGGGATTGGGAAACTTTTAAATATTATTTGTCTTTCTTATTAAAATCTAATTAAGTAGTTAGTTAATTAATAATAATTAATAATAATTAATAATTTAGAGTATGAAAAGCGCACGCTTGAAATATAGTACAGTACAGCATAGTGTGGCAGAATGAATGAGACGCTTTGTGGTTTCACGTGTGGCGTGGTCCACACTTCCTACCTAGCTCTTGCACCACCTACACTTAAATAATTTCATTCCTCAATGTTATATATACTAAACAAATAAATAATATCTATACTATTTTATTTTATATTTTTATTTATGTTTCTTTTATTTTTTTAATAACATAATAGGTAAATTTTTAATAATATTAAAAATAAAATATGTAAAAAAAATCAAAATATATACAAATAGTACATATAACACTCTTCAATATATTACACTGGTACTAGCTATAAGCCTATTATCTAATTTAATCCCTTATATATTTTAGATTATTTTGAATTTAATTATATACCATTAATTCAATAACTAACTTATTCATATATGTCATTTGTGTCAATGCTTTCCTTGAATTATTTAACTGAAGGAAGATGATTTTCAAATATAAAGAATTAGATTAAAACTAATTGAACAAAAATAATTGAAAATTTTGAAATATATGAAAATAAATAAATCTACATGTATAAACACATTTGTATATAAATAATTGAAAATTTTGAAATATATGAAAATAATTGACACAAAGACATACATACAATTACAAATGTATATATCTACATGTATAAACACATTTGTCATTAAAACCAATTTTTACCTTTAATAAGACAGAAATTGTTGGTAATGAAGATGATGATGGTAGAAAATGAAATTACAAAAAAAATTTAAAAAATTAAAATTATAATAAAAATCATTGTCTCATGTATAATATTATTTGTATCTTAATTTTCTTGCAAAACACTAAATATATGAAATTTATGTGTTAGTTGTGTTGTAAACATGCTTTTTTCTAAAAATTATATTCATTAAATAAATAATAAACATATGTCACCGTATTTATATTTCTAATAAGCATGATCAACAACCAAATTACCAAACACAATCTTAACCAACAATTAATGTCTTAGTCCTTTTATTAATGAACTCATATATTCAATTATCTAAATTAAACTGTGAGTGTCTAAATATTATTAATAAATCATACAAATAATTTTCTATTAGAGTATATATTGAAATGAAGAGAACCATGGAATCTGTGCATAGTAGTGAACATCCTAGTGTACCATTATGTCATGTCATTCAAGTATGTATAGTTTTGACCAGCTATTCTCAGCATATTCTACTTGGAAATGTAGCATCCAATGAAGGATAGATGGATTAAGTTTGATTAATAAGAGAGTTTAGTGTGACCTAATATATATTAAAGAAGTTGGAATATCTCTAGTGAATAAAAAAGATGGAATTGTTATGTGCTATAACTCACTTTGACAAAGATATATATTTTATTTATTTATTTTTATATTTTATAAAATATAAAAATATTAACTGTATTATTATTATCTTACTATATAAACGAAGTTAATATCTGATTTTAGAAATAAAAATAAGTATTTATTACAATAATTAATTTGCTTATCAGAATATACAAAGTTGCATTGACTTTTATTAGAAGTTACTATTGTATAACATCAATAAAAGGGCAAGAGTTTTGTTATTTGATTGAATCATGCTTTTAGAACGTTCAATACAAGTAACGAACGCATGATGAAAATAAAAAATAAAAAATAAAAAGAAATAGGGAGATAACAGTGATTTCGCTCTTACCAGATTTTGCCCAACCATATTTTCTTTGTCACTTTTCTCGAGTGTACATCTTAATGTATGAGTATGTGCCGATAAGCTTATGGATTTAATTTGAAAAATAAACAATAATGTACAACATTTTGTGTCATTTACCCACATACTATTGCCACATCAGGTTATCAATTAAAGTCAAATCTCTCTCATACACTATTTGAGTTGTCATTCAAAATTTTAAATTTGATTGATTGTTTGTGTTAATAAATAAAGCGCATACTAATTAACTATACCTTAAACGTATCTCATAATATCAGCCATGGCCTCTAGTATATTTGATTGCGGAAATATTTGGTAACTAAAGAAAATCAACCAAAAATAGTTATAACTTATCTTATTTAGTATTTATTAATTATTGCGACAATTAATGAATGCTAAATAAGATAAATTCTGACTGTTTTTTTTGTCTTTCTAGTATTATCCATTTAATTGATACAAACTCTCCATATAATTATCATTATAAGATTAAGATGGAATAAACCAATTAAAAAAAATAGAGTGAGTAATTATTTTACTCTACTTAAATAGTTACAAATTTGAATTTTTTTTATAATAAATTCATCTGTAATACATTTATCTTTAATCTATTGAAAAAATATATATACTAAAATATTGAATATACCGTGAAGATGATAAAAATTATTAGTCCAATGGATTCTATGAATTATTGTTCTTTTAGCATCACTGTTTTTAAGACAGACTTTCGGTCTTTTTGATATCTAAAACTGACATAATATAATTCTTTTAATATTTAGATTTTTTAATATGACAAAATTATCATTCTATCCCTTAACTCTAAGATGACGAAAATATCCTCCAACCACGTATCAGAAAAAAAATAATTTGATTTATTTCAATTTCTTCTCAAAAATTAAATAAATGTTGTCATGATATATATTTAACCCACAAGTTGGGCTCATCCAAGACTATATATGCCTCAAATGAAAATTAAACAAACACAAGAAATTTGCAACTAAAAATAAATAAAAGAAAGAAAAAGGAAAAGATTCTTAGCTTTATGGTTTTTGGCAATGGCTCCACAAACACACCCACCCCATGTGTTGAAGGTCCCCCCCCTAATTTGATTTCATATATATAGATAGTTGAGTTGAGGGATATGAGTGAGTTTTGTCTTTGTTGTTGTTGTTTCTTTCATTCCCACTAATAATGAAAAAAAGAAATGAATAAAAATGTTGAATTCCCTTTGCAAAGAAGGGCAGAATTAGGTAACCTTATGTTGCAAAAGGGTAGGAAGAGGCATGTGATTCCGGTGGCTGCTTGGCCACAATGAGCATAAAACTTAAGACCCTCGTGGGGCTCTATATAAATAATATGCCTTTTAAGAACTTCTCTTTCTCTCTATCTATCTTGTGCCACAAAACACCACAAGCAAGAAATAAATATTCTTGATTTTGCATGTTACCCCCTCGTGGGAATATCACAATCGTCCTTCCTATACCAAAACAAAACCATTGATAAGTACCTCACACACTTGCCTTTCGGAGTTTTTGTACCTTCATCTACGACCTCATCGATATTCTTGTTTCTACATTAATGGTCTGCATTAACTAGGGATAACAAATTCATTTTTCAACGGTAAAAGTAAACATTCATTTCTAGCCAAAAACTGCTTCGGTGTTTTCCAACAATTCAAGCTTTTTGGGATTAAATTTTTCTACTTACATCTTTGATTTGTTAACCCAAAAATAATTAGGGTAAGATTTAATTTGTCATAAAATTATTTTTTCTTAAAACCTATACTGATGTATATAAACGATTATATTTTTAACATATTTCTTTAGACAATTTTTTTTTTTGGATTTGTATAAATTTTTTTACATAGATTTTCAATTTTTTTTTTGTTATACTATTTTTTTCTCTTTTGGAGATCGAATTTTAGATTTTTTGGTCATAAAAGCTCTGACATATATTATGTCATGAAATTACTTGTCTCAAAAATTTAAGTTAATAGAAAAAATATATAAATAATTATATTTCTAACATAATTTACGAATAAATAAATAAATAAAATTAATTTTAATTAGTTAATATTAACTATTTTTGTTATAAAACTTTTTTAACTCTTGTTTTTTAGAGAATTTGAGATTTAGCATTAAGATTTAGAATTTAAAGTTTAAAATTAAAAAATAATTTTAAAGTTAAAAGATAATTTTTAAAAATTAATTATTGATATTAACTAAAAATTAAAGTTGGCTTTCCTAGTTGATCTCTTAATTTATATAAACCCATGTATATATAATTTTACATATATTATATAATATATAGAGCTCGTATATTCCATAAAAGTAATCAACATTAACAAAATAAAATAAAAAATATGTCAATCACATTAGATTAAATAAAAATGCTTACGTTATTCTTCATACAATTATATATTTTTTATGCTTCATATTATAGTATTTACCTTTTTCTTCCAATCCCAACCATTAATATTTTAGAAGTAGATTATTACTAGGATTTTATATCATTATTGCGTTAATTTTAAAGCTAATTTTCTTCCTTTACGCTGTCTAAGAAATATAGTATATGCGTTAAGATATATTAGGTTCGGTTTATTTTGATTTGATTTAGACCCACATCATCATGTTTAATTGGTCATGATGTAGTTTTTGGACTTTGTGTGAATGGATACAAATAATGCTAAAGTACCATACTAGTACTATAATTAAGAGGATTAGGAATTCATCAGCTCTCAATAATTAAACCCTGAAGTTTGCTTACATAATTATTTTTTGGTTGCTTACGATATCTTTTAGTTCGATAGATTAAAAATTAATTTATCACGGATCAAAATTTTATTTAACAGTCTGCTGTTGGTCAATAAATTACTATATGCATAAGACGAAATTCGAATTCCCAACACTTAATTAAACGAACTAATGAGATGACTATTCGCCCAACCCAAATTAATTTATTTACACAATTATGACAATACAACATTATTCTAGATGTAGCCCAAGAATACAAGCAATAGTTAAAACAAGTTGTGCAATCAATCAATCATAATTAAGAAACTTCTCTAAGAATAGTCACAACAAAAATTTCCCCCTTGCTCCCATTTGTCTCCCTTTTTTGTAGTAAATTAATTGAAATCCATCCCCATATTCCTAATGACACATGAACCCCACTTTTCATGCACAAGGCAACCTAATCATCTTGGGAGAGAGAAAACATTTGGCTAATCATAGTACTATTTCATGAAAGTTTCAAATGAGTTTAATCAATTAGTATTTTAATTTTATATGATTATTAATTATTCTAATTAATATTATTGCTATAGCTAGCATGTGTGTAGGAGATATGTCCTAACCTACCCAATCACATGATTCATAAAATACATTAACTGATTTTTATGTTGCTCAAGGAGAGGTTAATTAATTTCATTAGAGACTATAAACTAATATAAAGTTATAATATAAAACCATCGGAATGTGTGTGTGTTGTTGAATAGTGCAAATTCACAAGATGATATATTGACTTGATGCCTCTTTTTCCTCAAAATCTTGTGAGCCTCTTTGACCCCTTCAATTCATTCTCTCAAGAATCTGTCGGTGGATACATTTTCTATGCTCACATAATGTAAAAGGAATTATTTTAGTTTTTCACGATATTTTTTAATTTAAAAAAGTAAAAAATTAATTGTTTATAGATCTAAATTTTATTTAAAATTTGTTGGCGAATAAAATTACTGCATAAATAAAATAAAATTTAAAATTTTAATATTTATTTAAATAAATTAGTGAGTTAATTACTTGAACAATCCAACTTTTAACCTAAAAAGAATTATTAATGGCTCTTCCATGTTAAAATAACTTCCCAAGGGACCCTAAAAATTTAGGTTGTCTTAAATAAAAATAATGATCCTATACTAGCTACTTTAAATTTCCAAATAAATCCAATAAGTACCACACAAAATTAGTGTCCTCCATATTAAGTAGTTTCCAAATTGAGATTTGAAAAATCTTTAAATCAAATTGATGAGCATGCATGCATATCTCCAAAGTCATGCTTGGTTGATGCAAAGTATGGAAAACAATGATTCCCTAAATGAAAGCGATATTTCACATGCGTTTGACAATCATGCTTTGATTGTACTTTATTTAAGTTTTATTTTTTGTGGGACTCTTAATAATAATGTGTGCAATAGTGTAAGTAAGCCTGTATAATTTCTTTATGCTGAGAGGTTTTAGTTTTATTATCCTAGAAATTTAAAATTGAAAATGAGTAGAAAAAAAAAATGTCTAGAGACTAGAGAGTATTAAACTAAACTAATAGGGGGACCAACCAAAAATTTTAGATTTTGGATGATGAAATACAACTAATTAAGTTGTTATAAAATTAACTAATAAAAGGCATACACATTGATGATTATAGTATATTAAAAAAAATACTAAGGCCTCTATGTCGGGTCATAGGGTAGCCAGGAGTTGGAATTAAATTAAAATGAATTATGCTTGTTTTTAAGTTTTCCAAAAGTTATTTTTTTTATTATATAGTTTTAGTCATATTCTTAACTTGAAGGCCATTATTCATACATAAAACATGGGGGAGGGGCACAATGTTGCATGATAACATATGATGTACCAGCATCTCATAGAATCATCATATGTACCTAAAGAATGTGCGTTTGAGGTATTTTCAATTGACATGAACTTTTTCTTTTTTCTTTTTAGGTTCGATCATATAGCCTTGATCCTTTCTTTGATTTCAACAAAACTCATATTTTTTTTTATTTTTCTTTTAACGTATCCCCTTGTTTGGAATCATCATATGTACCTAAAGAATGTGTATTATTGTATACCAAAAAAAAAAAAGAATGTGTATTATTGTATATTTTTTTGTATGATATGATATGCGTGTATTATTGTGAATATTTGTATTTAATTTATTTCTATATTTTTTTTGGTGTACAATTTAAGCCGTGTTGCGATTAAGAGTTCCTCTAGATTCAACTGTGGCAATGACATATCACATATGGTTATTATTATTTTATATTTTTTCGGGTTCTTTTTTTTTTTGGACTGTAATATATGAATTTATTAAACATACATCACAATATTATATAGGAAAAACGTTTAACAAAATTTGGGCTCTATATAATCCCCCAACTTAGAACTTTATATATGGGCGTATAAGTGATCCAATCTTAGGTCCAAAAAAAACGATCCAATCTCAACAGCAAAACTTCGTTTTCTGCAAGGCTGTCTGGGTTTAAAGCCTTTAGCAATTATTAAATCCAATGAACCCAATAGCAGGCCCAACATTGGGGATTATGTTATCCAAAAATATATCAATGTCAATTAATTATACGATAATTTAAAAATTTTTAATAATTTTTTAACGAAATCAACTAAAATTTAGTATTTAGCTATTTTTGTTAAAAGAAGCTCATTTTTTCTTAGTACAAAGTTAATTTATTTTTTTTATAGATAGTTTTATCTGTATTTACAATTTTTTTAAGTATAAATAGTTATTTTTTAAAAGGGCAATACTAAGTAATTAATAATCTTTTTAAATAACATGAATAATTACTAATAAAATAAAAATATATTATTATTTTAAATTATCCATCTAAATCTTAATATTAGAATAACCATCTACACACCTAGTAAAATGAACATTTGATATATCTATTATTTATATTGTTTAATATTTTCATTGTCTACTTATACTTTTTCTTTTTAGAAAGATAATCATCCCGCTTAGGAATAAATATATCGTAAAAAACAAAACAAACGACTTTAGATATATTTTTCATTGTAAACAAACAACCAATTTTTATATATAAAAGGAAAAAAATTGATATGTTCAACATTTTTTTTTTGTTTTACATTTAAACCAACGTTAACTAACACACACTCTCTCTCTTACCTAAAATGATCTTATTTTTGGACACTACCAACGTGCAAACGCTTGCAAAATAGTAAAATACACAAATGAGAAGTAAGGTTTGATGGCTGAAAACTCACATGCAGTCGTGAAGTTGATATTTAAAAATCGTTAAATAATTTAATAAATTTAATTAAATTATTATTTAACGATTTTCAAATATCAATTTTACATAAAAACAATTGCTTGTGAATTTTCACCGGTTTGATATGATATTATTATTATTATTGGAGTTTAAACGGGGAATTCATGATGATTTATCTTGGCGACTGAAGAAGTGGTTGATGGTTGGCATGATCTCCGGTGGTCGAGTGCGAAGGAACTTCCTCAGCCCATGCTCTACGTATTTTTCTCCCTCTTCTGGGTTCTCTAACACTCCCATGTTCCTTCGAGCTTTGCTCACCCTATAATTATATTCATTTCTTCAACAAATTCAAGTAATAATATATAGTATATTATTGTATGTAACATAACATATATGAAATGTCAACAAAATTTAATTAAAAATTATATTTAAGTATAAGTTAAACATTTCATATATTAGTTGTATGTAATTGAATTTGAATTTGAATTTTACCTAACATCAGGGTTCCTTATCAAATTTCGTGTTAATTGAAAGACGCACATACTCGTCACAAATGTCATTGCCGCCATTAGAGGGTAAACCTGCACATTCACCTCAATATTCATATTACTTAATGACATAAGTAATTAACTTTATTAGCATCAAAATATAAAGTGAGACATATAACTGACTTGGAATAAAAAATCATATAATAATAATAATAATAATTAATTATATATCTAAGAAGTCGTTAATATAATAAGATAAATAAAACATAACATGGTGTATATATACCTCAGGTTTCATCCAACGCCCCATTAGTTTAGGAAATTTGTCTCCTTGGGAAAAAGAAAGAGATGAAATGGCTTCTTTGCTTCTTGGATTTCAAAATATTTGCTTCATTATTTGATCTTATTTTCTTTTCATGCTTCTTCCTGTGTGCTATTCATGTCTATATATATATATATATAGTAGAATTTGTAGCTATCACTTTGTAATTAATTAAGGAAACTTGGCATGCAAGGTGGCATTTAAAATTTAAATTACAGTGTGCTGTGTTCAAAGGTAAAGTATTTAACATTCATTAGTTAGTAACATGAAACCAGGGGCTAGCCTCATGTTTTTGCATGATACTATGTATTCTTTATAAGCTAATAATATTATTTATTAATTGATTAAATTACGTAGAGGAATAATATATATACATAAAATTTAATTAACCTTATGGACCTACCAATGGAGTTGTGTGATTTTGACCCAGAACAAGACCTTGACAAATTATTAATGACAACTATAACGAGAATGTTCCATTTTGAATAAAATAATAAATTTTGACAACTAATTTGATTGGTGAGAAAGAGATCAGATTAGGACAATGGAAATCACTTCCACCCTTTCGCTTCCGAAAGTACTAAGAATTCATTTCATTATTGGATAAGGCTTAGCTTATTTATATAAAATATACTTTAGTATTTTTTTTATAATTTGAATTGGCGTCTTTCTTGGTGTTTGAAACGGTTTATTATTAGCTTTACCATGTCTGAAGTGTATTAAAATTTTTCATTTCATTAAAAGATTAATTTATATTATTATATTATGGCGACTTGCATTTGCTTGATATTAATATTTTGCTCCATCAATTGAAACATTGGTTTAGAGTTTAGACTATACGTATTTTATGAGTTTTATCTTGTACGAATTGTTTTAAATTTCATATCTCAAAATTTTTTTAAATATGTTTTCTTTAATTAAGATATGAAAAATATTCTGTGTACATAATATATACTTGCATTAGTTAACTGCTTTTCTTAAAAATAAAAAATTTAAAGTATGACGTAATAAACTAATTTAAAGATGAATTTGATTTTGTCGATTCGTGGTGGCATTAAGTATTGTAAATTTTTTAAGTTAAATTTTTCTAATACTAATTTAATTTATTTAATAATTAATTAATTAATTAATTAATTTTACAAGAAATTAAAATGTGATTATTAATATTACACATTACCAAAATTCTAATTAAGGGATAGTAATAAGTGGTAGAACTTGAAACAAAATTTTGGAAGGACAAAAAATTTAATAATAATATTTATATTAAAATTAAATTTATAAATGTAATTTTTTATGTTTGTAATTAATAAGATAATAAATAAATAATTCTACAAATAAAAAATACAAAATAATTTATAACGGTACTCTTTGAGTTTTTAGTGATTTAAAATCTTCAATAATTGAATCAGAACTAAATTTTTCAATAATTTATAATATTTATTGAATTTTTTTTATCAATTTATATAAATACAATAATATCAATACTTATTAGATATTCTAATATTTTTAATCGTATAAAAAATTAAATTAAATAAACAATAAAATATAAAATAATATTAAATTAAATAAATAAAAAATACCTAATTTTTTATATTTGAACTCAAAAGTAGAGGGAGTATTGCTTGTTGAATAGAGACCTGCGAAATGGGAATGGAGAAGCTGGCAACAAAGCAGCGTGTCCATGATTTTTATCTTTTATTTTATTAGATGATTTTTTATTTTTATTTTTTTTGTTAGATAACTTTTTTTTATTTGATTTGATTGTTAGATGATCTTTTTTTATTTTTTTGTTAGATAATTTTATTATTTGATTTGATTTTATCTTTTAATTTTGACGTGTTGTGAAAGTCAACAAAGATCTACTCAATTCAGTCCAAATCCAACATATTTTTAATGTTTAAAATTAAAAACTATTGTGCCATAAAAATAAGAAATAAAAATTAAACTTGAGTGCTTTAAGTCATAGTAAAGTATTTGAATCAACTGAACTATTTGTTTATTTTTAAAAAATTACTACTAATTTTTTTA
This sequence comes from Arachis hypogaea, assembly GCF_003086295.3. Lineage (NCBI taxonomy): Eukaryota > Viridiplantae > Streptophyta > Magnoliopsida > Fabales > Fabaceae > Arachis > Arachis hypogaea. The sequence continues at coordinate 124,906,274 of NC_092039.1, forward strand.
TAAAAAGTAATACTAGTATATTCTTTGAGTTGTTTTAAATTGTCAAACATTTTTAACTTATTATATTTGGAAATTTAGCAAGGTTAATTGGAGATTAATTTCAAGAACTATAGAAAAATTTTGGAAGGGGTATATTATATGTTATAATAATGGTCACAACCTGATGTTAATAAGTAGTGCTGGCAAACACTATATTATTATATACTCATATATGCATGCAAACATAATTAGGGTGTCTAGATTGAAGCAAAGCTTATTAATTAAGGGAGTAATAATTGAGGTTCAATGTCTGGACCCTTGGTCATGAAAATTGTTAAGAAGTCTGAATATGTTATGGATTTGTAGATTGGGGGATGGAGAGTTGTCAAAGCCTTTGCAGGTTCAATAATCGTTTCATTTGTTGGACGGATAAAATAGGCCACGGTGGTTCTTGCCCTCTCACAGTTTGTTACAACACGATGTTCAGCACCGATCAACCTTCCATTGCTAATTATCTACACATATCAAAACTTTCAATTATTACTAGAAGCAAAAAATAATTAGTAAGTAACAAACTTTTTTTATTGTGCCATCTTGTATGGACCGAGTAAAATCAGATTCGTCTTAATCTGATCTGATTTTAAATATAGACCGAGTCTATTTTTAAAATTCTTATCCGATTATAAATTTAACAAAACTTTATTACTTTTAGTCGATAATAATATCAGATCTAGATCATTTGAAAATCGGATCTATGTGAAATCTAAACTTAAAAAAAAAGGATAAAAACAATTTGCTATCAATAAAACTTAAAATACAGAATTAAAGATTGACACAAATTTATCTTATATAAATTCCAATTCATAATCTCTAAAATCAAATTTATATTTTAAATAAACAATTTTATTACATGATGAAGTTTTTATATAACTCAAAAGTAAAAAATTGTGTTTGATTTAAAAAAAATTAGAACAAGACAAATAAAAAAATCTATATAAATTCATGCAATAAACCATAAAAAAGTTTTTACATGAGAAGCGTGATCGATATTTAATTATTTATATATTTTTTATTAGTTTAAAATTTTAAAAAATATATTTTTATAAAGATAGATTTTAGTATGACTATATTACAGTGATTATATATACAACTGTTGTTAAAATTAAAATTATATAATTTTTGTTTTAGTTACACTTTTTTTAAGCAATACTTTTTTAAAGTATTATTTAATAATAAAAAATTATTATTTTAATTTTAACAACATACACTTTTTAAAACACTATAATTACTATAATTACCGTAGAATAATAATACTAGAATGACCCTTTCATAAAAAGTACATATGTAAATAAAATAAATTACAAATTATGAATTTAAAAATTGTATATCAAAATAATTTTATTTAATAACTAATTTGTTATGTTTTTTATTTTAAGAGGCTTAAAATTTTAAAGAAATTAATTACACCGAAACTACTGTATAAATACCAATTCCATCAGCATCAAACTTGAGAGAAGAAATAAAAGTTAGCAAGGATAGAATTGTGTTTATCATGTTACTATTATTTTTGTGTTTAGAATTGCATAAAGGTGGAATAAGTCAGGTGCAAACTTTACGTGAAGTTGACTGCACCTAAGTTTTCACTTTGCGTAAAAGATATAATTTAAAAATAATTAAAATATTATTTTAAAATTAAATACAAAGATAACAAGAAATAGTTAGAGAAATGAATATAATATATACCTGTAAGAGAAGTCCAATGTTAACTACAAAAGCATTTGGAATTGGTTCAACTCCAATCCATTCCCCATCTTTGAAAACTTGAAGTGCATTTATATCTTTCTCTTGAAGAAGAATGGTAAGAAGGGTAGGGTCCCTATGCTTTGGAGCTCCCAATGTTAAATTTGGTTCTGGGCATGGAGGGTAATGATGAGTTAGCAATAATGGACTTTCACTAAGTCCACCGTTGCAATATTCTCGATCAAGTCCTAGCCCTTCACATAACACCTCCAATATTTTCACTCCCAATTTTCTCATTTCTTCTGTATATCTCTCAACTACTTCACTGTCATAATCCACAATTTTTTTGTTAATTCCAATGATTAATTAATTTAAGAGTTTACTTTAGTTAGTAATTATTCTAAAAACATATGTTATTGAAATAAATTTTTTTAATGAATATTTTTTTCATAATAAATAATATATATATATAAACACACATGTCCTAAAATCGCCGCTAATTAAAATTGTGACAGTTTTATAAAATTATCACAAAAGAATTCGTGATATCTCAAATTTTAAAGGTTTTTAAGACTGCTATAACACCTTTTGTGGGCATTTAAATCGTTACAATTTGACAAAAAAAAACCATCATAAAAAAGAGAAATTCGTGTAGTGATACATACGTTATATATATATATTGTTTAGCTAATACTTAATGAAATTAAGGAAATTTCTTTGTTATTGTTGAGAAAAATGGAAACAATTCTAAATTAACATTGGTTGCGTTTCTAGAAAGAGTGAAATGGAATCAGAAATTTGATTTGTGATATATGATATGATATTTAAATGGAACAATCAGCCATTCGAAAAAAAAAAAATAAATAAAATTAAATCATTGTCAACCAATACATCAAATTCCACAATAATGAAAGCATATCTGATACGAATCGATGGATTCATATGAATATATAGTGATTGATGTGAAGGTTTTGCAATTTATATTCACTTAAATGTGACCTCAAAGAGAATATATTAAATAAAATTTCATTTCGTGATGAGAAGAAATTCAAAACAAGTAAATGACATCATATCGTCATCATCATTTCGTTCATCAAGCTACCAAAACCAAACCTTCAAACCTAGAATATTTAAGCTCGAATCGTATATTTGTAACTAAATTTCTAAGAATACTATTAATATTTTAATTATAGATTAATAAATTAGCAAAACCTACTATTAATAATGTTTTGGTTATATTTTTAATTAAGGTGAAAGTTTTATTTCTAATTCTCCTTCCGCATCAGCATCATGATGGAAGGGAGGTGATTTGAGAATCGGAGAAAATTCATTAGTGAAAATAAAAAGAGTAATTAAATATTTAAATTGACTCTTGAAAAATTTTAGATCAAATATTTTAGACTATGATAAATTTTTATTTTTTAAAAATTCTAAAAATTATTTTCGTCGAACAAATTAGTTTTTTCGTCACTTTCAACTAAATATAAGTCTTTAATACTTTTATTATAAGATGATTAAATGAAAAGAATATCATTATAAAACAAATAAATCTTTATTTTAAATAATAAAAAAAATTAATCTATCTGATGAGAATAATTATTGAAAAATTCTAAAGAATAACGGCGTAACTAAATATTTTTTTTAAAATTGTCTTTTATTTAACATTTAGAAGAAAGAAAAAATAAAAAGTATGTAATTTTTCAAATTTTTCGAACAACCGATACTAAAAATAGATATGAAAAATTAAAATAATATATTATTAAATTTAAAGGCCGACCAAATTAAAAACTGAAATTTAAAGGACAAATAATATTTTCGAAAGAAAATTTATTAGTGAGCAACGTATTTGATATAAAAACATTTTGAGGAATAATTTGGATGTTTGATGAAATAAAAAATTGGTGTTTAATAAAAAGAAAAGAAATGAATGATATACCGATATGTTGAAGGCTTTTGAGGCCAAAAGTGAATGAATTGACGAGAAGGTGGACAAAGGTGTCTCAAAGTATCCCTCCAAAACTGAATGGCATCTTTGTTATTAATCTCACGGCTTGAATACAGTTTGCAGCTTCCATTTGGATCCTTCGAACTTTCTCTCATCTTTTCCTCTGCTGGCATGCCGTGGAATTCCTTCAATACATTTATTGTATCCTCTATCAACTCATTACAAACTCCATGGTTGATAACCTAATTACAAAATCAAATCCATTACTTTCATCTTAATAAACAAATTAATATGCACATTTTCTTGTTTAATTATTCAACTCGTTCTTATAATTTTACTAAATTTATAATTAGATTCTTATATTTTTTAATTTAATTTTTATGTTATTTTTAATTTTATAATTAGATTTTTTTATATTAAAATATTCAAATTAACTGAATATTTTTTCTAAAAAATATATAGTAAAAAATTTAATTAGGTCTTAGTTATGGATATATTCAATTTAAAAAAAATATTCAATTATCTAATAAATTTTTTACACTAAAAATATCTAATTATAAAATTTAAAATAATATAAGAACTTGTTTAAAAGATAAAAAAATATAAAAACTTAATTATAAATTTGGTAAAATTACAAAGAACAATAAAATAATTAAATTTTTTGTTTTTCTTGTCATCACAAAAAATGAAACATGTGGCTAAGCCCTCATATTTCACTACACCACCAGGGACAAATAGCGGCGGTTTTGGGGGAATTTTGTGACAATTTCACAGTTATATATTTAGCAAAGTTTTATATAATCAAATGTAATTTTTTCACAGTTATGAAAATAATTTTACACAGGAAAAAAATGATATATTTGACTATTTGTGTTCATAATGTAAAAAATAGATAAAAAAAATAAACCTTACACCAACAATAATGCAAATAAAAATCAAGCTTATAAGTTATAAATATAGCAACACTTCTCCAAAATTTAAGCTGAATTAAACATCCACTCCAAATACATATATGTGAGATTATTCAAGAAGAGAGAAAATATTATGTAAACTAGAAAGTGGCAATTTATTGGCAATAATCTTGAATACAATAAATTAAACCTGAAAAAATCCATATTGCTCGGAAGCTCTCAAAATTTGACCAAGAACTTCAACATGATCATGGACTCCGAGATCCACCACCGGAATTGTCTTGCCGGAAGCAACAATAGCCGTGCCGGGTCTACTTTCCGGTGGTTGCACATAGGATAAGGGCACTGAGGAATGAAGATGAAACCAGCTAGATACAAGCATTTGATCCATGTTCTCCTGAATTTGTGCACCAATAATTTTGTGTGAAGCATGCATTGAGAAGTTTAATTCTTGCTTGTATCCCTTAATATATGGATTGACGAAAAATAAAAAAATATAAAATAAAAGACCACATTATAATTATTATGTATGAAAGATGAAATTTTTGACTATTTAAAAGTTAAAGGCGTCACTTAATATATAATTAATAATATATGTGTTGGTTGCCATGTGGGAAAGTTTATTATCATATACATAAAAGTATATGTACACTTTGACTTATAATTTTAAGACTTTAAAGTCTATTAAAATTATAAGGCCACCACCTCACCATCATGATCTGCTTCAATAAATAATTGTTATCAAAATTATTTATCAATTAATTGAATTATAATAATTAATAATCACATTGTGATTATCTCTACCCCAAAAAGAAAATAAACCATATTGCCATTATGAGAAATAGATATTTTATTGCTGAAAAATGATGAATGGTTTGTTTGAACTTTATTTCAAAATAATTATAAATAAATATTATAAAAAATGATAGAATTACATTGTTATCAATTGACAAGTTAATTCAACCAGTTATTGAAATTAAAAAGAAATCGATGCATTAGAATAATATAATATTATTAGTAAATAATAAAATAGTAGGAAATAGTTTGGCTTCTCTTTTTCTTTTTCTCCTAATTATTGATGCATGTGATGCACATCTTACTTTATTTTGAGAAATTAGACTGGATTTGTTTACAGATTAAGAAATTGAAATAGAAATACAGCAATATAAAATTATGTTTAATAAATAAATATAGACAGAAATAATGTGTCTAAAGATACTAAATTAATATATTTTGTCTATTTTGATAAAAAAAACGGAGACATTAACAAAAAACATAATTTATTTTTTATTTTTTTTTTGTTATTCTTGTTAATTTTTTATAATTATATTTTTTGTCCCAAATTTTTTAAATGAAAAAATGAGAATAAATTAAATTTTTATAATTTGTTCTAATTTATCATCAAACAGAATACAAGAATACAAAAATTTATATCTCTATCCCTTATCTCTTGTTTTCAGTGTTTTGTCTTATCTTATTCTTAGAAACAAATACGGTCTTAATAAGCTTGTACAAGTTATATATATAAAATTGGATAGTAATTATTTTAAAACTTTCGTCTTCGTATATACTAAGGTACTATATACCAAAATTAAATGAAAAAAAGGGTACATAATCATCATCATCATTCTGATATAATTAGCTGGGCACAGCCTTTGTAGTTAAGAATATTTATGAATGAGAATCGTATAATTCTTAATAATATATATAATTCATACAATAATGATGATCATTATGAACATAACTTATTTATCAATGATTGTAAACGAATTGTAACAATAATTCATTCTAAAAAGTAACCGACAACTTGCGGGTTTGGTAAAGTTCCATATATATTTTTTAACATTATTTTAAGTTTAAAGTTTTTCAACTGTCATTCGAGGAATCCACGGTATTATTCCTTGTCTTCTCAAACTTCTAGAGCTAACAACAAAAGCAAATCCAAGAGAGGATATGGAACAATGATTTTCAGCACAAAAATGATGACAACATGTTGCCTATCCTTTTGTAAACTTTCTTTATGCATGAAAAGTATATATGTTACCCAAAGGCATATCATGGAGAAAAAAAAAATTGCATGTCAATTACGATGATTGAGGTGAAAGATTTCATCAAAGCCCTATTTAGGGATTCATCATGGATTGTTTATTAACCTTAATTTGATCTATTTTTTAAAGAAAAAAATGAGTTAATTTATATTATTAATCGTCACTCTTTGATCAAGATAATGAGACTTATAAATAATAAATATTACAAATTTAAAGGTGATTAAAATATTACTTTACTCCTTTACTAACATTATCACTTTAGAGAATTTTTTTTATTTTATTTAGTTTCGATATTGAACTACTAATATTCGAATTTTATTTTGAGTTAAATTTTGATGCACTGAACTATTAAATTTTTGAAAATTTTTTAAATATTTTAAAATTACTGGTCTTCCAGTAATTTTAGTCATTAATTTTAATTAAGGTAATGTTAAATAACCAATTTTTTTAAAACCAACATCAACTAACTATTTTTTAAATTATTTTATAATTAAAATTCAAACATTAAAATGGATTAATATTAACTAATTAAAAGTTAATTTTTTATATTTTTTTAATTAATATATATTACATGTATAAATTTTTATAATTGAGACGAACTATTAAAACTGCTAATAAAATATCTTATTCTTTTTTCATTATTAAACATCCTCATACTGGAAATTTTTTTTCGCCACTAAACTTCTTATTAAAATGAGATACATGTAGATAGTTTTTCAATACGCAAATCATCATAAAAATAATAATATTTAATTACATAATAATATAATAAAATAATTTTGCAAATGTGTGCATCATCATAATCAAATTTAGCTTATATGATAAAGTGTGTTATAACATTTACTAATAATCAAATTTCTCAGGATCAATTTCAAAGCTCATCAACTTATATTATATTACAAACACACCATATAGAAGTTTACACAAAACGATTAGCTAGTATATATGGTAAGTATATATAGTACGAGTGTATCAAAATTTGCATATACTTGTCCTAAAAAATGAACAGGGAATACCTACATAGAGATCACACATGAATTTGGATTATATATCGATGAAAACTTAGGTGAAGTCGACTTCATATGAAATTGATACCTCAGAGTCATTATATATGAAAATTTAGTCAAATCAATCAAATCATTTAACGACTTTGAGGTACAACTTCATGTAAAGTCGACTGCACCTGAATTTCCACCTTATATATCTTGAGAGACACTTTTTAATTAAGAGGCAAAACTAGTTATGTAACTCTGATTCAAATTTGGGACCCTTGTGGAAGAAATTTGTACGAAACTCTTCATATGACATGGATTTGTATATAGTTTGTTGGGTGGTTCCGTTGACCAATAAATCATTTGCAGGTTCTATGATGCTTTCTTTTGATGGGTTCATGAAATAAGCAACAGATGTTCGTGCATTCCTTAAATTTGTCACAACCCGGTGTTCCGCACCAATCAACCTTCCATTACTAATTATCTGGGTATCAGTAAACAAAAACGTTATTTAATTAAATTCAGTTGTTTGAGAAGAAAAATAACTTAGTCGATTAGTTATAAACATTAATGACTAATTAAAACATTAAATTTAGAATTCCAATTCATTGAACCCGGTTTGAACCAGCTTAAAAACCCATTTTTATCAATTTGGTTAACCTCTTTTCAAAATTGGTTATAACTTATGAATCATTCTAAAAAATCGATTATTTAAAATTTGATTAAGTCTTTTTTAATTGGTTAACCAATTTATTGGTTTTTGATGAATGGCCTTACACTCACTCAATTTTAATATTAATATAATATTAGAACTTTTATAACTTAAAATTTTTTTATCATAAAACAAATAAAAAAAGATTTATGCAAAAGTTCATATAATTAATTAGAGATATAATTATTTATGTATCATTCTTATTAATTTAAATTTTTAGAAAAAAGTAATTTAACAAAAAAAAATTAATCACATACAAATTTAGCATAATAAAAACTAATATTATGTTGACCAGACTTAAATTTATATGGGTTAATTAAATAGTATATTGAGTTCAAAGTTAGACCCTATATTATAAAAATATGATAATAACAAAATTTAAGGGCAAAAAAAATGCTAGGAAGTGGGGAGAACAATATTATATTGATGAAAGCTACCCAAAATTAGCACAAATAATGAAAAATGAAAACTAAAATTTATAAAAGAAACGTTAATTGAAAAAAAAAATTACCTGTAAAAGGAGGCCAATGTTAACAACAAAAGCATAGGGAATAGGATCAACACCAAACCATTCATGATCCTTGAGAACTTGAAGTCCACGAACGTTTTTGTCTTGAAGCAGAATTGTGATAATGGAAGGGTCACGGTGTTTGGCTAATCCCAATGTTAGAGTTGGATCAGGGCATGGAGGATAATGATGAACAACCAATGAAGGATTTTCACTTAGTCCACCACTTAAGAAATATTCTTTCATAATCCCTAATCCTTCACATAACATCTCCAAAATTTTGAGTCCTAGTTTTCTCACTTCCTCGGTATATTTCCCTACAACCTTGCTGAAAAAATGGCAAAATTTTAATTTTGTTTTTAGTATTTTGAATTTAAAAGGATTTTTTAATTTCTTTCTTAGAATGTCCATGTGTCTTATTTGCGATAAAAATTATGCTTAAAATAAAAATTGCGATTTGTTCTATGCATACTCATATGAGCTTTGTACTTCTAATAAAAAAAGGAGCTATTGAGATAAAAATGGTTAATATTTTTATTTGAACTAATTTAAATTAATATATATTATTTTTTAAATATTATAATAATTCTATTATAAAAAATGACTAAATACTCCTATTATATATATATATATATATATATATATATATATATATATGAAAATCCTAATAAATTCTAACCCTATAATAATATAGAAAAAAGAAAAGGATTAAAATTTAGAGTTCTCAAAAATATATATATAAAATAATAATAAGAGCATTTTAATCATTTTTTATAATAGGGATATTGTAGTTATTTTTTATAAAAAAAATATTAATTTAGACCGATTCAAGATATATTTTATCAATTTTTTGACAAAATCAATTTATTTAATATAATTTTAACCAAAATAACATGGTTTAATCAATTATATGTATTGAATTTTAATTACTAAAAAAAACTTTAAAAAAGAACATTTTAAACATTTTTATGCTAGTGACTTCCTAAAAAAAATGAGAACCTATAAACATAACTTTGTTATATTTTCACTACAACAATTATATTTTCCCCATAAAAATTTAGAAATAAAAACATAACTTAAGATAGAAGTAAAATTGATCCCAACTTTTAATATTGTATGTGGACCATTCAATTTTTAATGTTTTATGAGGAGGGGGTTGATTATGATAGGCGATGGTGGTATATTAATTCAAAGTTATAGTATCTAAGTAATTGATTAACCTCGTGGAAAATTTAATTAATATATCGGGGTGGATTTTTTAAATGATGTTCACGTTAATTTCTACACCATTTCACTATCATCCTATCTATTGTGAGCGATCGATGACTGTGATGCGATTCAAGTTTTCTTATGATGCAAGCAATAAATTTTAATTTTATATATTATACTATTATTATATGCAGCCGTAATCAATTTAAACACATAAAATCACCTTTATCAGATCCAAATTAATGAAATTGACCACGTCAAAGACAGGAAGATACTAAAAGTCTCAAACTTTTCTTCCAAAGTGAATACCCAAATAAAATATGACAATAAAAGAAGTGTTATTTGAGAAAATCTTTGGGACATTCTTACAAAAATCAAGTATGTTTGTTAAAAAGAATAAAATCATATAATAATCGAAAATTGAAAAATTTAAACTTATAAACAGATTATCATATATATAAGTAACTTTTATTCTAAAAAATATAAAACTTACGTTTTGATTATTGCTATTAGGCATATAATAATCATGTTAGTATTTGAATTAATCCATTTATAAAAGCAAACTAATGATAGAAACAAACAAAAAGTCAAAATTTATAAGGTCTCAATTAAATTTTATATTAGGTGTATATAGTAGTTAGTATAATAATTGTGATGATAAGCGTGAAATATGGAAGTTTATTAAAATTTACCGGTAATTTGATGGTTTATTAGGCCAATAATTCATGTATTCTCCTGAAGGAGGACAAGGATGTGTTAATGTGTCCTTCCAATAATGAACAGCATCTCTTCTGTGGTTCTCACCACTTGTGTAGAGTTTGCAACTTCTATTTGGGTCCTTTGAGCACTCATTTAACTTCTCCTTTGATGGCATGGAATGAAATTCTTTAAATATGTTTAGCACATCATCCATTAAATCTCTGCTAACTCCATGATTGATAACCTACTTCACACATGGATTTGGATTAATTAGTCATTATATAGATATTACTCTCTTAAATTCAAATGGGAGTTAAAGAGATTATTTTGAATTTAAATACTATATTATGAAAATATGTAAGATAATGAGATTTGGTAAAAATATCAGTTGTCTAATCTATAATCCCAATTTCAACTAGACAAAGCACCAATAAAAAATAGTTGTTGTACAAAATGACAATCATTTTCAATATGTTTGGCGTATTCATAAAAAATATTATTATGGACAATCTGAATAACATTTCTGTTATCACAATAAAAATTAGTAAAAAAATGACTATATAATTTTTAAATCTTCAAGGAGCCAACAAATTATAATGATTTAGCAAAAACATCAGCTAGAGCACGATATTCTGCTTCTATGCTTGATCGAACAGTAAAAGTTTATTTTTTAGCACATCGAGAAATTAGAGAGTCGTCAAGAAACAAACAATAACCTGTAGTAAAACAGTGATCAGTGGAATAGATCATCAGCCCAATCAACATCAGAATATGCTTGAAGGGTTAAAAAAAATTGAGCAAAAAAATGAAGTCTCTAAAACATAGTACCTTTAATATAGCGAAGAATCCTAAGAACAATACTATAATAAGTAGTATGTGGTGCTGATAAAAATTGCTAACATGAACAACCTAGGCAAAATTTGGTCGAGTAATAGTTAGGTAGACAAGACCATCAACCAACTGCCTATAGAGAGTGAAATTATCCAAACCAATTCTATCCATAGGAGTAAATCGAGCATTAGGCTCAAGAGAAGTAGATTTTGTGTGACTATCAATTATCACAGCCCTAGCAAGAAGATCAGATGCATACTTTGCTTGAGAAAGATGGATATCATCATTTGACGAGATAACTTTAAGACCAAGAAAATAACTAAGTGATCCAAGGTTTTTCATTTCAAAGTGGTTGTGAAAGCTTGCTTTAAGATCAGTCATGTCATCAACATCATCTCCAGTAATGATCATGTTTTCAACATATAATAGTAGGAGAATAATACCCTTGTCACTCTTGCAAATGAAAAAAGCATTATCATGAGAACTGCAAATGAAACCGAGTTTTCAGACAGTATTATTAAATCAAACTTTTTAAATAATTCTTGAAAAGCTTGCTTACAACCATAGAGTGCCTTGCAAAGATGACAAACTTTATTAGAAAAACAAAAATATCTTGAAGGAGGTTTTATGTAGACTTTCTTTTTTTAGTCACCGTTGAAAAAATTTTTTTACATCCATCTGACTTAAAGATCATAGAGTGCCATGTCAACTGACACATTAGATGCCACTTCAGCAATGCACTAACACATGACAGTACAAGAGAGGAGGATATGACACGTCAGATTGCTGAATCAGTGGAAAAATGACATCAGAAAACACGGATCAGAAAACGGGTCGAATCTAGATCCATTGGTTTGCAAGTAATCCTTGTCAGCAAGATCAGAACCATTTATTTAGTACTCTGATAGAATAGTATAGACGAAATAAAATCAGAATCGTTGATCTTGTAAACAGACGTGACAATAGATAATAAATCTAAAAAGCTGATGGAAAAATGGAGACAACAGTCTTTTGGAAGTGTGTGTAGACGTGTGTAACCTCTGATAGTGATGGTTTTGAGTACATTAGACTCGTAATAATGTGATCACAAGGATAGGTCGATTAGTGAAGACAAAAAATGATAGAAGTTTTATGAAACGAAGCAGAAAATAATGATAATAGAACGAAATATACAAAAGAGTTAGGTGGCAAAATTTCTTCCACTGAATTTGAAAAGACAAGAATAAAAGAATGTGATAATTTACAAGAAATAATATCTAAAGAATGATCAAAACGAAAGAAAAAACACTAAAAAAACTATAAAAAATAAATTACTTTTAATACCAAGTTATTAAGACATAAATTGAAAGAAATGTGTTTATTAAATTTCTTCCCCTCATGTAATAATTGGTATGCATATTTATACTGATAATTATAATTATAATACTAACAATAACTATCTATACCTACTGTACTAACCTTTAACTATATTAATTTGATTCACTAATATTATACTCTAATATCTAATTTACTCTAAATATTTTAAGAATAATGTTACATATCTAAATTTTTTTATGAATCAGATTTAATTAAGTTAAACAATAAAATTTAGAATAATATTAACTATAACTAAATTTTTGTTAAGTTAAATCATACTAATTTAATTAGATTTGATTAATAAAAAAATTTGGATTTATAATATTATTTATACTCTAATACCATTTAAAGCAAAATACACATGAAATTGTGGCTAGAATAATACAATATCATTTAGCCATATTTTTAGAGAAATTAATATTATTTTAATTTTTTCCTGTAATTGATTAATATTTGTAGTTTGAACGTGAAATTAATAGATACATATTACTATCATTTATTATCACACCTTTTAATGCGACCACCGGAATATGATGCAATATAACTTACCTGCTCCCCTAAGATACCACCTAGCCATACTTTTTACCACGTATGAAAATAAGGGACCATTTCTTTAAAATAATTGGTTATTTGAACAAGTTGATACATTAGAAAACAAATTTATATGAATGTTATTTCTCTTCTCTTTCTATTTTGTTATATATAAAATTAGTAAAATTAAATTACTCTTCTCCAACTTGAATTGACATTAATTGAGCCTCGCTCCCTCCTCTGATCATGACTTGATGAGATGTTGAATTAATTATGAATTAAGTTGTAATTTCCTATTTAGTATTCAGTCTCTTTAATTCAAACTATGTCGTATGTGTGTATGCTTAGTATGAAATATTTCTAACTTGCTTGTTCCATGAAGCCATGCGTTACTACGTACTTAATTGTGAGGTAGGGGAAAATGGAAAAAAGAAAAAGAAAAAAAAAACCTTGAAAGAGAGATCTTGGATTTATTATAAAGGTGACTTCTATAGTGTTTATAATTTGGTGTCTAATTTTTGTTTAACTTATTTTTTATGGTAATTTTTGAATATTTAATAATTATTTATTTTTATATTTTTTAAATTAAATATTAATTTTTAATCTTTTTTGGTAAGTTAAACAAACACTTTTAGACATCATAACAGTCACCTTATCATAAAAGCTAGCTATTCATCAATAGCTATAGGTTCTATCTTTGCTTAAAGTTTGTATTAACTACTTTTTTTATTTGTTACTGTACCAAAAATTAATCCACCGTGATATTGAAATTCATTTAAAAGTTTGTCGTTGGTATAAAGAGATTATACCATTTGAGCATGAAGAGACTATGCCATTTGAGCATAATTCATTGGCATTTTTTTTTACCAAAAATAAAGAGACTCGAACTCATAATCTTTTTAGTGAGTATAAAGAGATTATGTCATTTGAGTTATAACTTATTAACGACTAATCCAATTTAATTAAGTTTGTATTAACTATATAATCTATTATTTCTATTTATAAAATTTAGAACATTAAAAAATTTATTCATAAAATAAAATTAACGTTGTATATATTCACAAAAAATAAATAAATTAACATTTTTACGTATAAAACTTTCAAAAGGGTAACAAATGTGCCTATGAACAAAATCAACACTCAAATAATTTTGTTTATAGAAAATATATTTTATAAATATAAAATTAGTTTCATTCATGGCAAAATTTTTTAGTCTTGAAAATTCTCACAGATAAAAATAATAGTTTAATCAATATAATAAATATATAGAATAATTAGGTACACGGTAAAGAGGAAATTAAATGAAAGAAATGCATGTATGTATATATACCTGGAAAAATCCATACTCCTCAGAAGCTTTCAAAATTTGGTTTATGATGATGTCAGCATGATGATGATGATGTCCCCCAAGATCGATGACCGGAATGGTGTTACCGGAAGAGATGAAGAGTGTACCTGGTCTAGTTTCCGGTGGTTGCAAGTAAGATGAGGGCACGTTTATGGAAGATTGATGAAGATTAACCCAATTAGCTAGGAGCATCTCATCCATGGCTTCCATATATAAATTAATTAAACCCTATTAGCAATAAATAAGAGTTTAATTCCCTCAAGCTATTCGCCTTAATTTCTTGATATAATAATATATATGTATGGCTTCGGACTTTATGTCTGAAGGATTATAACTTCTATATATACAGAGAGAGATGCGAATCTTGCAAATATTTATTTTATTTTTAATGTTATTATTCTATTATTTAAGTGAATAATATATATGTTTAATTCGATAGTCACTATATAGAACATGTGTGTCTGTAAGACTCTATGTAATATACAAATTGGAAATACAGTAGTTATATTAAACACTTATATAAATTAAATGTCATATAGTAGTGTATCATAATATATTATAAGAGAGAGTGTGTATTTAATGGTAAAGTGAAAATAAGTTAGGTCAGACTTTATTGTTAATTGGTCAGACTTATCCTATAGTTAATTAATTTAAGTCTAACATATAAACTGTTATAGATTTTTTTAAACATTTATATAAATTAAATGTCATATAGTAGTGTATCATAATATATTATAAGAGAGAGTGTGTATTTAATGGTAAAGTGAAAATAAGTTAGGTCAGACTTTATTGTTAATTGGTCAGACTTATCCTATAGTTAATTAATTTAAGTCTAACATATAAACTGTTATAGATTTTTTTAAACATTTATATAAATTAAATGTCATATAGTAGTGTATCATAATATATTATAAAAAGAGTGTGTATTTAATGTTAAACTTCAATTACAGGTGAAAATAAGTTTGGTGAGACTTTATTGTTAATAGGTCAGACTTATCCTATAGTTAATTAATTTGAGTCTAACATATAAATTGTTATATATTTTTGTTTAAATATTTAGGTTCAGTGTGATAACCAATTTAATTAAATTTTTTATAAAATAATTTAAATAATAAATGACTTTGTTAAAAATAACTTATAAATAAGTTATTTTGTGTTTGGATTTTTAACTCTAAAGTGCTTATTTTATAGAAATGTGATAAAAAGTAGAAGTATTATGAGAGAAGTCATTTTTTTTTAACTTCTCTGCTATAAGCTCCTAATAGTTTATTAGAAAGTTACAATTTAATTTTAAAAATTGTACCAGACATTAATACTACTACTTTTCATAAGTCAAAAGTTAAAAAAATTACTTTTAAAGTTTTTCAAACCAACCCTTAGTCTGGTCTGATTTAAAAATTGTTAAAAAATTTGATTTTTTTTTATAAAAATAAAAAATTTAAGAATATTATTTAAAAAATATTTTTTAAATAAAATTTAATTATATATAATATGCTAAATTTAATATTTATAAAATTTTTTAAAATATTTAAAATATATAAAAATATTTATAATAAAATATAATAAATTTAAAATATTTAATAATTTTATTATTAATAAAATACTATTTAATAAATTTAAATCTAATCTACTAATATATTAAATCTTTTACAATAATTTAAATTTAAGTCTATTTTATAATAGACCAGACCAAAACCAAATACAAGTCAAGCCGTAAACTTCTTAGACCATTTAGCCTATATCCAAACCCCCCCCCCCTCCCCCCCCAACACAAACATAAATTAGTGATCAAACAACATGGTTTTTTAATTAATGCTCACACGAATCCATGTTTATCACTGACATATGTACCTGGTATTCAGATACAGTAAATAAAAGTATTGATTTAAAAGAAATTTTCAGTGATGCTACATGTCCACATGTTTTATAATTAAGTTTGATACAAATCCATTAAAAAATGTGTGCTATCACACGTCTTTTTTTTGTGCTTTTTTAATATACAAATTTTATTAGAGAATACAAAAATTTATTAATATAACATAAAAAAATTTATATATAACCCATAAATTTTTTATACGAATATATTTTGTTAATTTGGTGATTTAATATTTTAAACATATAATTTTATAAAAATTTATATATTGTGTATATTTTATTAATTTTATGTTAATATTTTAAAATTTTGTGTGTTATATACTAAAATTTCTATGATGTGTATAAAAATTTTTGTATTTAATAATGTTGCTGATAACATATAGGAGAAAAAAAAGACATGTCAATATTTTATTATTTTTTATATTTAAAATTTTATTTTATAAAAAAATAATAAAAATAATAAAATCTTTTTACTTTTTCTTTATAAGATCTTAAAATAAAAACATAAAACTAAATACATCCTAAAATTTTAACACAAAATATATTGAACGTAGAATAATTATTTATTTATTTTTAAAATTCAGAAAAGAGTCTTAATAAAGACCACTAAGTAAATAGATTAAATATAAAATTAGTTATATATATATATATATATATATATATATATATATATATATATATATATATATATATATATGTGTGTGTGTGTGTGTGTGTATTCACACGTTTATTCACTGTTTTTAAATTTTATCTTTAAACGATCATTTTCTGAACCTTAAACATATATGAATGATGTAAATAGGCAATTCGTTGGAAGTTTTTCTCGAAAAGATTATTCATGAAACTAAGTAGTAGCGGCATTACTTAATCTAGCACAAAAATAAAATTATGAAATAGGAGAAGGAGGCGCAAAAGTTAATTATATTATAATCTATAGTTTTGTTGGGTAAATGCTTTGAAAGGAGAAGACATTATGTTTACAACAAACAACATTCTTTTTCTTTCTTGTTGGACATGCACTATAAATATGGAGCCCAGCAAATTAAAGTAGAAAAATAATGATGAACTGACAAACTTCATGAATTTGGGGGCATAATTAACAAGCTAATTTGACGTTTCCCTAAATATTATATACTAAGTGATTTAGTTTTCTTTTATAATTAAAAAGTGTTTAGCAGTGTAGTTACTTGGAGATGATCTTCTTAGTGTAGATATAGACTTTTAATTGTTAATTAGAATTTTTGACAATTAAATTAGCCTAAATCCAACAGATAGAATAAAATAAGATGTATTTTATGTAGATGTTTTATTTAATATTTATAATGTATTAATCGATTTTTTAAAAAAGATCTTTATTAAATCTTACCTGATCAAATTTGATGGAATAATTTATTCAATTTGAGTATCTTATGGTAGTTTAACGTTTTCAAAAAAATACATCTGGACTGAAAAAATACTTGAAATCCATTTAGATATTCGATTATAACAAAACGTATTTAGAGAAATCAAATATTGACTAATCATCTCAGTTATTCACTTAAGTAATTACTAAAAAATATTAAATATTTAAATTATATTTTTTGTATGTAATAATTTATTAGTCAATAATAAATTTTTAAATAAAATTTTGATTTATGATAAATTATAGAAGCAAACATTAAAAATTAGTATGTTTAAAAAAAATAAAAGAATGGATGAAACCCAAAAGTCAGAAACAAACTTTTAAGACAACTTTAGAATTATGCACATTTTTCAAATCATACCTAATCTAAAACATGAAATGATGAAAATTGACAAATTAACTAGATAAGAAGAGAAAGGGTAAAATCAGTTGAAAAACATCAAATGATGACTTGGTGACACGGTTGAAAAGATACACAACTAGTTGTTCATATATAGTTATAATTAATAATAATCAACTAGTTCATGAACCTGGATGCTTTTTTGTAATGCTTCTATATATATAAATACCACTATTTTTTAAAAGCTAGCCATCTTGAAGCAATTTTAATCTGACAGGTGCCTAAATTTTGTTCCCTAATGCTTTGATCTTTCTGTATAACTACATAGGGACCAGACAAAGAAAAAGGAACACCGTGCATTATTATTCTTTTCACTACTCTTTTAATTATATGGATTTGACTATGGCAAAACGGATCTTTTTTAATTTCTTCATGGTTTCAATTATATGTATATTATTTAAATTGAAACATTATATATTAATAGTTAATAGTCAAGCTAAGTAGTATTTGATATCCAAAAATATTTAATAACAAAAAAAATAATTAAAAATAGTCAAAATTTTATTTTATTTACTATTTATTAATTATTTTAATAATTAATAAATATTAAATAAGGTAAATTTTTATTTTTTTTATCTTTTTAATTTTATTACTATTAATATTTATCTTTAATAAGAAGGCTGTGGACTCGTTCAACAAGGTGTTTACTTTGACCTTGTGAGTTTAATTTCTACTATGAAGATATCTTTAAAGAGCTTGCAAAATGAAGATAGTTAGTTTATTATAATAAGTTTGGGCATCTATCCAAGAAGATTAGTAATATCCAGCTGATTTAAAATAAATTTAAATGGACTTAGAATCAATTTAAATTGTGACACTTAATAATGGAAAAATAAATACTAAATAATTAACAAGACTTACATTTTGACAAAGAATTAAAGTTTTTGACTTAATAGTAAAAGTTCAATAATAATTTTGTTTTGAGAGCAATCAAAGATATATTTTTCTAATAAATTGGGTTGGTCTAGTAGTTAGCTCACTAATCTATTTAACCAAGTGTTGAAGGATTCGAATCTCGCATTGTACATGCAGCAACTCATAGCTAACGGTAAACCCTTAAATAAAATTCAGATATACGACAAATTAATTCTTGACCTATTGAATTAGAAGATATTTTGAAAACCCAAAAAAAATATTTTTCTAGTATACTCTCAACTTTGACATTCATTATTTTTCCCTACTTTTTTAAGACTCATGTAACTTTCCTCTGCTTTGAGGGTTAATCATTTTATGTCATGGAGTCCTTTAACTAATAAAATGATAATGCGTCGGTTTAGGCCTTACAAAAAAAACATATGTTTGAGATCTCACATGCATGGAAAAGGATGAGAAGAAAGTTAATATGTAATTTCTAATAAAATAATTACTTCACGACGCTTAAAATTAGAAGTATTGGCTTTGTTATGCTTGAAAGATTCTAATTAACTTTCGATGTTTTCATGACAGAAGCAATGTTTCCATCAAAATTATTTCGCACTAGGTGAAATTTTGCAAAAGTTCTTCACTTAACTTTTTGAGCTTTTTGAGAGGGAAAAATAATAATAATAATAATAATAATAAGGCTTTGAATTTTCAGCTATTAGTGAAAAGAGTAGATTGTCATTGTCAACATAATACTTAAATAAGAATAATATAAAAAAATCATTTTAATTAAACAACAAAGTGAATGAGTAGATTTTATTATTATTATTATTATTATTATTATTATTATTATTATTATTATTATTATTATTTTCATGACCCAAGGCAGAATTGAACATTTGCCATATGTTGTAATCAGATCACTTAACAGGTAAACATAGGTTGGTCACGTTATTGTTATTATTATATAATAAAGCAATAAATTAGAGGCCGGCAGCATTTTTTGTTGATATAATTTTTATGTTGGCATTGCATTTGGCGGTGTAATAAGATATATTTTGTATAATACTGTTTGTTTTAGGTATATTAAACGGTTTGTTGCTTATTGAATGGAAATATTTGAAAGTAACACTATATGGTCATTGCATAACCTATATCAACAAACTTATGTAATTTTTATTCAACTTTCCACTTATAATTTCACATCAATACTTGGTGAATTCAATTTTTAAATAACGCTTAAACAAATTTTAAAAATTATGTACTATATAATGCAAGGTCTATTAGAAATGAAATTGGTCTAACTTGAGATGTATCGATTAATTCTTACTTTTATTAGAACGTAAAACCTGATTACAACTTAGACTTATATATAATATATAAGGGTGATCCAATAATAATCTTTTAATATAGTATATATATAAAATAAGTAGACTTTACCTAAAATTTTGTTGTAATACTATATATAAAATTGTCACACACTTTTATATAAACTTTAACTAAAATGAATGTTTCTTCCATCAAAGTTTGACCACTAAAATTAATCGGAAAATGACATAATTTTAATCAATTAAGATTTAAAAAGAAAACTTAAAGAGATTAGTTGAGTAGAAAAAACAGTGTTTCCTTTAATCAATTGTTGAGAATTCAATTCTCATCATCTTAGATATAAAAGAATTACAAATGGTGTAAAAAAAAATAATTGAAGGTCTATAGAGATATAATAATAAAGATGGTCTAAGTAAATAAACTAATAAGGTGAATCATATAATTTTCTGATGAATCCAAATCATATAAACAGCTAGTTGCAAGAAGAAGTAGCTTTGGTCGTATATAAAATTATTAATCACTATTAAATAATTAAATGATTCCTTTGCCTCGAACAATTTATGGTGTATATATCATAATTCATAAGACATCAGGTCAAACTAGGATGCAGTCCTAGTGTCAGCAATACATGAAAGCAACTTCTAACACGTCTATTTATTTTTTAAATCTAGTTAAAGATTATTAATTAAGTGTTTAGACTTTGGAGTCATAAAATGTATAGAAATTATATTGAAATTAAATGAAATAAAAAAATAGGCTCAAATTAAGAATACAGAATGCATTTAAAATTACTAGAAAACATTTGTTTCTTCTGTCTCATTTATGTTAAGAATAATAAAAAGTATTTTACTAATAATTTTGAGTGTACATTAGTATTAACTTCAAAAATTTCTTAGTATATTATGTGTAAAGGATGGCAAATGTATAAAGATCAAGAAGAATAGTTAATACTTATTCTTTAGTCTTGATATATAGTTTAGGTTTGACCGCTAACCAAGCAAAAACAAAAGTTTGGACTTGCACTTTTAGTTACTGAATAATATATATCAATATAAAAAAAAAATACAAGTAGAGTACAGATACATTAATTTTTTATTATTTGCTTGTTTACTTAATTTTTAGGTTTCTTTGTATAATTTTTTTCTTCTGTTCATTGAGATTCGTTGTACATACATATTCTTATTATCTCAATATCACTTTATGATATTAGAGCTATACAAACATATTTCCTACAAATGGTAATCTTCTACAATATTTTCAGCAATTTTTCTGCCAACTTCAACAATTTACCTTCCCAATCTTTCTCACGCGAAGCCAATTTTGTTGTTGTTGGAGAAATCTTCCTATTGCTTGGCAGTGGTGACCAGATTTGATATGTTTTGGGAGGCATTATTACTTTGGGAACTGCTGCATGAAATCGTGAATATTCTGAAAATGTTCTTTGATAGCAATGATAGTGTTAGAATATAATTAGAATCAATTAGTATTATTTATTATATTTGAATATTTATTATAGGAGATTACGTCTTTATTATTATAATTCTCTTAGTACCTATAAATATCCTTTTATATTGTATCATTTCAGACAATTTGAGCAAACAACTTGAATACGCTCAATAATACACAAATCCTTTCTCGAGTTTAATCTCTTGCTTTTAACATGGTATCATCCTTGAAGATGATAGGTTGTTTTTCTTGCGGTGAAATTATCGTAGTTTTTGCATTTTTTTCTATGCCATTTTTCTTTCTTTTTTGTCACTCCTTCGATGCTTTTTTACCTCACCGACTAGCCTATTGTCTCTGTCTTGTGTTTTTTTTCGAGTTGAATGATCAAACATCATTGTCATTGCTTACCTATTCTCATGAAGAAATAATATTGTTTTCGCTCTCTCTTTCGCCAGTTCCGTCTACGTTCTCTCGTGACAGTTCCGTCTAGTTTCGTTTGTATTTCTTTGTGGCAGTTCCGTCTACCTTTCTTTCTCACAGTTCCGTCTGCGCTTCCTTCAGATAGTGGCAGTTCCGTCAGCGCTTCTTTCAGACAAGGGGCAATTCCGTCTGCGCTTCCCTCAGACAAGCGGCAGTTCCGTCTTCGCTTTCCTCAAACAAGCGGCAGTTCCGTCTGCGCTTCCCTCAGACAAGCAGCAGTTCCGTCGTGCTTCCTTCAGACTAGCGGGCAGTTTCATCTGCGCTTGCTTCAGACAAGCGGTAATTCCATTTGCGATTTCTTCCGACAGTTCCGTCTGCACCCATTTTATCAATTTATGCCATTTTTTTTCTCTTTATTTCATTGTTTTAAATAAGTTTCAAACTCAAGTTGTCACTTGAGTTTGAGGCGGGATGTTAGAATATAATTAGGATCAATTAGTATTATTTAGTATATATGAATGTTTATTATAGGAGATTACGTATTTAATATTATGATTCTCTTATTACCTATAAATACTCTTTTATATTGTATCATTCCAGACAACTTGAATAAACTCAATAATACACAAATCCTTTATCCAGTTTAATCTCTTGTTTCTAACAGATAGGAACTGTTTTCAGCTTCTATCCATATTAATGGATATAGCTCGGAGGAGGAGGTGTTCATGGCGGGAATCGAGTTTCAGAGTGAATATGTGTTGAATATAGTATCAAGAGCCTAACATTGATTCATAGTTGAACCTACATTTAACAATGCTTTATCTCTTTCTTCAATTTTCATCTCCAAATCTTTTCAAAATTCTATTCAAAACAAGCTTGGAGAGAATAACTTCAAGACATGGCAACAACAACCTTTCGCTACAACAAGGGTATTAAACCATTCTTCTACTTTAACCCATGATAACAATAAAGAAGTCTCACGGCCTACAAATTCAGCCCAACAGAATATATAAATTCAGTTACAATTTTAGCTTTTATCATTTTATCTTATCTTTATGTTACCTTCTTATCTTATCTTTGCTTTTATCTTTCGTAGGCAATACTCTATATATATTTAGTTTTACCTTCATAATTCAATCAATCAAGAAATACATAACAAAACATTCTTTATCTTTGCGTACTCTTTATGTATTCTTTCAATTTTATTAAAGGGGACAAGATTTGGAAAGTCGTCTTTCAAAGGAGTCAATTCCATTGCAATTTGCATCAACCACTGACAAACTCGCTGGAAAAGAATCACCAACCTACAAACAATGGCGCCAAGAAGATAACAATTTGGTTTCCTTTCTTCTTGCATCTATGGAACCCGATTTTACAACCAAGATAGTCGGGTGTGCATTCTCTCATGAAATTTGGAGCAGAATTGAAGATTACTTCACCAAATCCACCACATACAATATCAAACAGATCAAAAAACATGAATTGTTAGTTTTAGAGTATATTTCAAGGATCAAGACCTTGATTGACTCTCTTGTTGCATTGGGAAGCCCTCCTTCATCTGAAAAACACATTGACATCATCTTAGATGGATTCAATGAAGACTATGAATTGTTTTTAACCATTGTTAATGAAGCTAGAGATATATTCTCTTACTGAAATTGAGAATCTGGTCATTTCTTATGAAGATATGTTTGCCAAATTCAGGAAACCTGAATCTCTTTCTATGCAAGCAAATTTGACGCGGTCTTCTTTTGATGAAAGAAGAGGAAGGGGTGGTAGATTTGGACGAGGTAGCAGATGTTTCGTTTCATCCAATCAGCCACAATGCCAAGTTTGTGAAAAACTTAGACATGTGGCATGGCATTGCTTTCACCGATTTGATCACAACTTTCCTTCTCCTTCTCAATTCCAAACAAATCGGTCTGCTACTCAAACTCTTCAACAATTTTCAATTTCAACCTCCACACCGAGTTCTTCCATCCCACCTACTCCAAAAGCAACATTTCATAACCCTTCTATTTACACAGCTGTTCCATCCACCCTTTCTGATGAGGCATGGCATCCTGACATATGAGCCTCTCATCATGTTACTAATGATCACTCCAATTTACTCACTAGTGCAGAATACCAAGGATCTGAACAAATTCGAGTAGGCCATGGGACAGATATGTATATTGCTCATATTGGTAATTCTTTATTACTTGCTAAAGATTCTAATCGTTTATTTCGTTTATGTTCTTTAATTCGCTCTCCCCAATTAACCAAGAATCTGATTAGTATTGGTAAATTTGCTGAGAACAATCAGGTATTCGTTGAATTTCATGCTTGACATTGCTATGTCAAATGTGAGAACTCTAAGAAGATTCTCTTACAAGTTTTTGAAATCAAGGAATTTATTAACTTCATAATGCTATTGTCCCCAAATCTAGAAAAAATGATCAACGACCTTTGTTATTTTCTATTTCTTGTAATTTTGTTAATCTTTGGCATTTAAGATTGGGTCATGTTACTCTCAAAATTGTGCATCATATTCTCAATAGTTGTAATCCTGATAAAACTAAGAAAACAATTCTGGTTTCAATAAAGTTGTGTGTGAACATTGTGCTTGTGCTAAAATGCATAAACTTTTTTTTATCTACTTTTACATTTAATTATCCCTTAGAAATTGTTTATTCAGATGTCTGGAGACCAGCCCCTTAATTTTCCATTTAGGCTACAGATACTATGTTACCTTTATAGGTGGTTATTCAAAACACACTTGTCTATTCTTGCTTGTTAATAAAAGTCAGGTTCTCAATGCTTTTATACAATTTAAAGATTTAATGGAGAATTTGACAAACCACAAAATCAAATGCTTCCAATCTGATAATGGTAAGGAGTTTACGAGCTTGTTTGGGCGCCATTATTTTGATAAAAAAGATCTTTTTTCAATAATTTTTTTAATTTTTTAGTGTATTTGGTAAATTTCTAGTAGTAAAAGTAAAAGTACTAGAAAAATAAAAAAAATCTTTTTTGAGAAGCTGTAATTTACATTTTTTTAAAAAAAATCTTTTTTCCTTAAAAAAATGATGTTTTCGTGTAATAAATAAACAAAAAATATTTTTATATTGTTATACCCAAATATAATTGATAAATAAAAAGATCTTTTTACATGAGATACCCAAACATAAAATTACTTTTACTTTTTCATAAGATCTTTTAAAAAAAGATAAATCGAAAAAAAATTTTTTTCTTAAAAACTCGCCCAAACAAGCTCTACATCTAATGCGTTTACTAATTTTCTTGCTGAATCAGGTATTTCTCATAGAATGTCTTGCCCTTACATCCCCGAACAAAACAAGATAGCAAAAAGGAAGCATAGACACATCATAAAGATGGGTCTAGCTATGCTCTCCACGGTCTCCATGCCTCTATTGTACTGGGATGAAGCCTTTTTAACTGCCACTTACTTGATTAACTGATTGCCTTCTAGAGTTTTAGAAAATCAGTCCCCTCATGAGAAATTATTTAACACTAAACTAGATTATGAATTTTTAAAAGTCTTTGAAAGTGCTTGTTACTCATACTTAAGACCTTTTAATTCAGTCAAATTTGATTTCAAATCATAACAATGCGTCTTTATTGGTTATTCTGCACAGCACAAAGGTTATAAATGCCTCGCTCCCTCTAGTAAGGTGTATATTACTCGCAATGTTATTTTTTATGAAACAAATTTTCCTTATAACTCTTCATTTCTATCTCAGACTAATGCTGCACCACCTCTCATATCAAAATTCACTCCCGTTAATACTACCACCATTCAATTTCTCCCTTACCTGTTAGTAGGAAGAAACACATTTCTCATGGCATGAATTCTGTCTTGGATCCTATGTCTGAATACCCTCCAGTTAGTTCTTCACAAATAATCATTGATACTCAACAAAATCAAAACCTTTAAAGTAATGCACCTCAAATCCAAATTCTCATTTTTGTCATTGAAATACTTATTCCCTATCCCAAGGAGTACCTCATCCATTAACACCCACCCCATGAGTATCAGATCTAAGACAGATGTCTTAAAGCCTATAACTCACATTGCATCTTCTACTATTATTTAAAATTCTGATCCTCAAAATGGTTCAAAGCAATGAAAGATGAATACAAGGCCTTAATTAGAACTAATACATGGGCTTTAGTTCCACCCCAACCAAACATTAATATTATTGATAATAGATGGGTATTTGCTGTGAAAAAGAATCCTAATGGTAGTATTTAAAGGTTCAAAGTTAGACTTGTGGCAAAGAGGTTTTATCAGTCACATGGTTTTGATTTTCAAGAGATATTCAGCCCAGTTATAAGACCAACCACTGTAAGACTTATTCTAACTATAGCTTTGTCTCAAAATTGGATTATTTTAAAATAATTTAATTTTAATAATATTTTTTTAAATGGTGATTTGCATCAAGAAATTTACATGCATCAGCCTTAAGGCTTGGAACAAGGTTCTCCACACCTTGTATGCAAACTAAATAAAAGTCTCTATGGTCTTAAATAGGCTCCTAGAGAATGGTTTATGAAACTCAGCTCAACTCTCCATTCTTTGGTTTCTCTAATACTAAGTCTAATACTTCTTTATTCATTAAGAATGGACTAACCTACATTATTTATCTGTTATGCTATGTTAATGATATTATTATCACTAAAAATAATGTTGTTGAGGTCTAATTGGTGATTAACAAACTGTATAATTTGTTCTCACTTAAAGATCTTGGATAATTATATTATTTTTTAGGCATACAAATGCAATATCCTTATCCAAATCAGTTACATCTTTCTCAATTTAGATACATTGATAATTTTCTTTCTAAGATTGGGATGAGTTCTGCTATTAGCATGCCTACCATATGATCTCCTCCCTTCAACTCTTGTCCACTGGCTCAGAAAAATTTGAAGATCCTTCCTTGTTTCATTCCATAGTAGGAGCTTTACAATATGTACCCATAACAAGATCCCACATATCATTTGCAGTATATAAGGTCAGCCAATTTATGCATTCATCCTTTGCTTTCTCATTGGAAGGAGGTAAAGAGGATATTGCGATATTTACAAGGCACCAAAACTCATGGCTTAGTATTCAACAGGTGCAGTGATATTCGGCTGTATGAATTTGCTGATTCAGACTGGGCAGCAGATTTAGAGGATAGAAAATCTGTCTCAGACTTTTGTGTATATTTAGACACTAATTTGGTCTCTTGGTTTTGCAAGAAGCAATCCACAATTAGCAGTTCGTCAACGAAGGCAGAATTTTGAAGCCTAGCCGCTTGCCAAGCTAAGCTAGAATGGATAAAAAACCTGCTTCAAGATCTGCAAATTAAGCTAAGAATGACTCCCACTATATTCTGTGCTAACATGTCCAGAGTGATGTTAGCATCAAATCCAGTCCTCCACAATAAGACTAAGCATTTTCAATTAGACATTCAATATGTGAGAGACAAAATTAACACTAAGAAACTTCATGTTGTGCACATTCTAGGGAGTGAACAAATTGCTGATATTTTGACTAAACCGTTGTCAATGGCCACATTTGATTAGTTGAAATTCAAACTTAGAGTGGTGGACAATCCTCTCTTGAGTTTGAAGGGGGTGTAGAAGATGACAAATGTACAAAGATCAAGAAGAATAGTTAATAATTATTCTTTAGTCGTGATACATAGTTCAGATTTGACAGCTAATCAAGCAAAAATAGAAGTTTGGACTTGGGCTCTTAGTTACTGAATATATATATATATATATATATATATATAGGAAAGTTATCAGGTGTACCTAGGAACATCGGTGTTCCAGTTGTTTTAACCGTTGATTTTAATTAATATATATTATATATATTTTTTATAATTTAAATCAACGGTTAAAACAACTGGAACACCGATGTTCTCGGTACACCTGATAACCTTCCATATATATATCAATGTAAAAGGAGAGAGTATGAGTAGAGTACGGATACATCCATTTTTCATTGTTTGCTTGTTTATTTGCTTCCTGGGTTTCTTTGCATAATTTCTCTCCTCTGTTCATTGAGATCCTTTGTGCATACATGTTCTTATCTCAAGATCACTTCATTATGAATAGAGATAATATTTAATTTGATTTCTAAATTTGCATGTGAGTTTTAATTTAGTTCCTGTATGAAGTTTTAATTGTCTCTATTCAGTCTCCAAACTTTGTGAATGTGACTCATAATAGTTTTCGGCCAGGATAATTTTTGACGCACAGACGTTAACGGAACGCTAACGTGGACAGTCAGATGCTACGTTGTAAAATGACGACCTTTTGTTTTTGCGCTCAAATAGCCCAAAATTAATATTGTAAGTAGTGTTTGTTGAAACTTTTCCTCCTAAAACAAGTGATTCGACGTCATTTTTTGGTTATTTAAGTGTCAAAATTAAAATGGTACTATTTTACAAGTTTCAGCATGGCATCTGAACTCTAACTATTCATATAATGCTCCGTTAATATTTGTGGGTCAGAAATTGTCTCTCAAAAACTAATATGAATTATATTTATAAAATTTTGAAACTAAATAAAAATAATTAAAATTTTAAAAATTAAATTAAAATTCATGTATAAATTTAGGACCTAATTGAAAATTAACACTTGTGAATATTAGTATATGTGAAGAAATAGTATAATAGATTTTAGAAGAGTAATTGAGTAATGTTGAGGCACCTTAAATTTGTTGCATTGTTGAATCATATATATATACCAAGCAAATCTTATAAACAAAGGGAGATTATTATCTCTAAACTTAGCTTGTAAATAGGCAAATGATTAAATTGTTATCAACGGAAGAGTAAACATTAGAATTTATAACATGGCTAATTTTTTTTATCTTTTATTTTTCAATGACAAGTCTTTATTGATGTAAACAATATTAAATTATAATATTAGTACGATTATTTTGGTCAACAATAATCGTAGCACAAAAATAGAATTCCCCAACAAAACAAAACAAAACTCCTTGATTTTATAGACTACTTATTGATATTCAGCCACAAGTTAGTTATGACAGCTGGCATTAAGTTAGTTATTAGTTGTTATTAAGTTAGTAGAGGACAATATATAGGTGCAGTTAAGACAGTTACTTAGAGGCCACGTCACAAGTTTGTTGATTCTGTTTTGCTAATTCTGGTGTAATAACAGAATCAATAAGAAGGGAATGCAATAATACAAACACACAATTCAGATTTCTTTCAAAGTTCTTCTTTCTCACTAACTCTATTACTATTATATAAGCTGCTATTAATTAAGAGTTAATCAAGACATAATATACAAGAAGATATTTTGGTCACTGCATTAACAAATTTTCATCAAACACATCATATAGTTTATATGAACCAACTGCAATATATATAATAGCAAAAGATACATACATATGTTACATATATATATAGATGCATTTTTTCTAACTGAGTTCTTTTATTTACAAATATAATATATTTATTTAGCTTCAATTACGTTAAAATTAATGTATACACCTAATTTTATTGTATGACTGACTGAATATAATATGTGTATGTTTAAATTTCACCTTATGTATGCAGCAATTTATTATTGACCAATAATAAATTCTTAAAGAAATTTTAGATATATATATGTGACGAAGTAATTCTTGACTGTCAAACTAAAAAAATACTGTGAAAAACATCACCAAAAGGTAGCTTGGTTTGGGAGCACATATTTGGTGAGGTTGTTAACATGTTCTTCAAAGCCCTGTGGTACATCAAAGTCCCATAAACTAAACCACAAGGCATCATAATCTGCTGTTGTAGTGTCTGGCCATGAAGGTGATGACAAATAATCTTGGTGCATCAAAGGGAAGCTTTGTTGCTGCTCTAATAACATTGTTGGATTATTATTATTAGGGTAAATAAACCCCATATTATTGTGTTGATCATTGTAGTAGTTTTCTTTTGTCTCATCATCATAGGATTTGGTATTTTCATTATTATTATTACTTTTGTTAGTGTCCTCCATTACTACTTGCTCTTTTGTCACCTTTGATCTCCTCTTTTTTAGCTTCTTGTTATGCTTGGAATCCTCTTTCTTTTTGAAGTGGGTTCTCCAATAGTTCTTGATCTCATTATCAGTTCTACCTGGCAAGTACCTTGCTATTGTAGACCACCTATACAAAAAATAGAAGTGAAATAATAATTATTACATCAATAATTTAACTCATAAAAATGAGTCCATTTGATATATAAATGATAGCTAGAGAATGGATACATCTATATATTATTACACATAAATATGAGTTTAATTTGATGCACTAATAGTGTAAAGCGTTTTATACAGTCATGCAATCACATCTGTTTTTTTAATAATTATTTACATGATCAATATAAAAAGTAGTTATTTTTATTGATGTGACATTACATAATTAAATATATATATAAAATTATTTTATACTAATAATGCATCAAAATTAAATTCACATAAAATAAAAGTATAAGTAAAGTGAGTAAGTAGTGTGTAACGAATTTCATTACTTGTTTCCCAAAATAGCATGCAATTCAAATATTATTCCTTCTTCCATTGGTGTTAATTGACCCTTCTTGAGACCAGGCCTCAAATAATTCACCCATCTCAACCTGCAACTTTTGCCACTCCTATTTAAACCTAAATAATTCAGTTTGAAAAATGACTTAAATGAGTCAATATATAAAGGAAAAATAGAAATATAGGAAAATAAAAAGATAATTAACTACTATCTTTTCAATCAATATGAACTAAACCAATAATTGAAATTCACTTATCATTCTTCTAAGTAATTTTTTTCACCAATATATTTCTTAGAGTAAAAACTCACATGTAATTATTTTTATGTAAAGTTAATAGTTAAAAATTATTAAATAATAATTTAGTCAAACTTATCAAATTATTTAATGGTTCTTAAATTAGAACTTCGCGTACAAATAATTGCATACAGTTTTCATCAATTTTTAGAGAAATATTTTTAATAGTGATAAATAAAATTATTTTTTATTTAACATAAAGTTAAAGAAGAATTCGACAAAATATCTTATATGTAGTGGTAAATAAAACTTTTTTTTTTTTACCTTTTCTCTCTGTAATTTCATTAAACATGTCTATTTTTTATGCATGCAGCATAGGGTGTGATTTGATCTTAGGAAGAAAAAAAAAGTTTGTATTATAATTTGAGAATCAAAATCAAAACATATACTAGTTTAACTTAATTAATTACCTGTGAACTTGGCCACAGAACTCCACCTACCCTCCCCATGCAAGGTGACATATTCAGTGAGCAACTTGTCCTCTTCATGAGTCCATGGCCCTTTCTTCCACCCTCTCTCTGAACCCATTATCATAACCACATGATATTTTTTTTTTCACTTTCACTACTATATCTTACTTTTTAATTTGTCTATGATTTCTATGACAAATCATGCTCAATCTCTTGCTCTCAATATATACCATCTTCTTATGGGCCTTTTTAACAATTATTTAATTTAATAATAATAGGCATTCAGAATGAGAACTTTGAATCAAATTTTTCTTTGTTGTGATGTCATATGTTTCCTCATTCTTCTCTCTAGTTTCCCTTTCGAGCCCACAAGAGATAAATCTTAATATTGGTGCTTCACAGCTTCATTATCTTCTCCAATGAACATGGAGCAAGTGGATCAAACAACTCTTGTGTCTAAGTACGGAATTTTGTAATTAATTATTAAGTACAAATATTCACGCGCAGATAAAGGAAGCATAAATATTTTATAAAAAAAATATAAAGTTACCGAATCAATTTTTCATCCAATATCAATTCATTTTTTAAAAATTATTTTATTTATCTTAAATTATAAATTTTATATCTTAAATTATAATCTCTACAAAAATTTGACTAAATAAAAACTAGTTTCTTACACTTTTTTTTATAAAATCATTTTATTTTGTAAGTTAAATTAAAAGAAATAATATTTGCATCACTTTTTTGTTTATTTTTCTTTTATTATATAAAATACATTTTTTTTATCTTCTTTCATTTTTTATTAATTATTTTTAATATCAAAAATAAAAAATGTAGAAAAGAAATATACACGTAAAAATATTGCATATAACATTCTTCTTAAATTAATACACATTTCTATTATTAAATTACAAGCTAATTTTATCTAAAATAAATTTCAGAGACCAGCACTTTTATTAAAATTTAGATAATATTTAACTATAAAAAAGTATATAATTTTATATTATTAAAAATATTAATGATGGCTACAAAAATATACAGATTTCTAGAGATGAAGAATATATAACAATAAGTAAATAACTCATTTTGTATCTCACACCATAATCTTAAGCCAAGGGAAAAAAAATGGAGTTGGCTGTTGCTGTCCCCTTGAAAATGGCTTTGGAAGGTGGAAGCAATGGTTATGGCACAGGTGTATGATTAAATTAAATTAATCCTTAATTCCACGATTTAGATTGCATAAAGATCAGATGAATTAATGAAATGTATTATCAAAGCATGAATGATTTATGTAATTTTTATTCATCCTTGTTTTCTGTCAACCGTACGTGGGTCGTGTGCTTTAAAATTGTTCAGTGAAACTAACCATTAAATTTGAGCATAGGATTCCAATTAAGGAATAATGGGGAACAAAACTTTGTGAAGGGTTAGTCACTAAGTTAACACGTGGCCTTCCTACTGTAATTAGTAGCATATAGTTTATAATTAATTTGGTATATCTTATTAGGACAAAATTCAAATGCTTGACCCATATGATTTTGCATAAAAGCTTTACCCTGGAAATAGGTAATGATAGTAACTGAAACAATTGAATATTGTAAAGGTGTTTGCCAAAAAGACATAGAGAAGAAACTTCAAGATCTCATAAAGTTTTCAAAAACTTTATGTGTATGTATATATATATATATATAAGATTTTTAGATTTTTTTATTAATAATGCTAAATGTATTTTAAAAATCAATTATAAAAATATGTGATTGTTATCTCAAAAAAGATTTTTGTTATATTTATTTTGATAACTAATTATTTAACTAAAAAATATGTAAATCAATATAAATAAATATTCATAAATACATAATAATTGATTTAGTAAATTTTATTCTTTTAAATATGTTTATTTTTAAAATATTATTAAATATTTTTTTTAAATAATAAAAATAAAATAATATAATATATATAATAATTATTAGTTAAAATAAAATATAAAAAAATTATTTATTTATTTATTTATTTATTTGGATCCGTAGATATGCGAATATCTACATAAAATTCGTAATTCAATCTGATAATATTGTAGATCGGATCAGATCCGATCAAATAATCTTACGAATAGATCAATATCTATAATTTTTATATCAGATTCAAATAAATAACTTAAATATGTAGATCAAATCCGATATATGAATACTCTAAATATAGAGTGAGAAAAGAAAATAATGAATAACTTTATGT
The DNA here is from genome assembly GCF_003086295.3 of Arachis hypogaea. Lineage (NCBI taxonomy): Eukaryota > Viridiplantae > Streptophyta > Magnoliopsida > Fabales > Fabaceae > Arachis > Arachis hypogaea. Next base: position 124,940,289 of record NC_092039.1, read on the forward strand.
GTGTAATTCGCTTTTGAAGATATAGACAATGGCAAGTAATATATAATATTATGGCATATTGGTGTACGTGTCAGGCAAAGATAAGATCAAAATCCTTTTTCCCAAATCTAATAGTAATGACTAATGATGCATAATCAACGACAATTGACTTCAAATATTTGTTCTCCACACAAAATGTTTGGCGCAGTTTATTGAGAAACTTTTTTAGTTGTGGAAGAAGAATATGCTGATCTTTCCAACTAAGTCCATATACAGCGTAAAGTATGTAAGATTTGATTATATCTCCAAACATTACCTGGCTTATCTTCTAGACGTATCTACCCATATGTTAATTCCTGCCACAAATTAAAAATGCATGCCCCCCATTTTTTAATTATTCATCTTAATTATAAAAAATATATAATATATATAATTAAAATCAACAATTAAAATCTAAAATAATAATCTATTAGTATACATAATTTTTTTTTATACATACATAACAGAACTTATGTAACATCTAATAAGATTTGCTAGGCTTAAATGTATATGATGAAAAGGCATTACTTTTGTATATGATCGTTACAATAATTTCTTCTACCTGTCATCAAAACCTTAAATATAAACAAAAGCAACATTTGTAACAACATATACATAAGTTACTGAAGAATAACTCACAATAGTGTTTTAACTTTAATTTACTGATTGACTTAAGTAAATGTTAGAGATCGAACATAAATTTCGTACTGTGTATAATAATAAGTGAGAGAAAAGATAGAATATTATAAAAATATAATAGATCATGCGTTTATTTTACTAATTCATTTGTGTAGGTTACACAGATTAAAATTCTTCCAAAGAATATATGTATATTACGAGTTATAATTTTATTAGGTCTATTTAAAAAGGATTGGTATTACAAAAAATTGAGTTATTCATCTGATAATTTGTATTAGTTGGTGGGGTTAATATTAAACTGAACCAGAGATGGATCCAGAAATTTTAACATGGATGGACCAAATTTTAAATAATTTTTTTCATCCCATAAAAATAATTAACATATAGTCATTAAAATTAGTTTTTTAAAAGATTTATCATAATATATATATATATATAGTTTTTTTCACAATTTGTATTTTTAATATGATGATTACATAAAAGAAATATAACAATATCAATAATACATTATAAAATTATAAAATACAAATAATTTATAGCATGTTTAGTTAAAAATTATTACATATCTTATTAATTAAAATTTCTTTTAAAAAATATTAATAAAAAATAATATATATAAAACTATTAAATTACCTAATATTTTTTTTATTTTTTAAACACATATATCATATATAAGTAAAGTTTTTTAAAATTTTGGGAGACAAAGTTATTGATCATAAGAATAAGATTTGTGACTTATGTAAAAAAGAAAATGAGAATAATTTTCACTTCACGTAACAATTATGGTATGCTTGATTATATACTTATAATAAATTATGGACTATTTCAAAAACAATTAAACAACACTTTAAAAGGTGAGCAGAAACTTATAAAAAAAGACTAACGGCCGATTAGGGATGTTAATGGGACGGGGCGGGGGCGGGGGCGGGGGATGCCTCCCTGCTCCCGGTCTCCGCCCCCATAATTAATCCCTATCCCCACTCCGATCCCTGTCGTGGGGGGATAATTGTCCCCATCCCCATTTTTCGCATTCCCCGTATTTTCTGCGGGACCCCATTCTCCATCCTCTTATGTTTAACATTCATATGAAAATTATAATAAAAAATATCAAAAAAATAAAAAACAAACTAGAAAATACTATTACAAACACACAAACATATCTATCTTATCTAAGATTATAAGTCCACAAATACAACATAGTAAATTATAGTCCATAAAATAAAATCTTAAAATACAATTTCCATTCTTAAAAAAACAATAAGATATAGTCTTTAACATCAAGTGAAAACTGGAGAGAGTTGGGGCTGTGGGAGAGAACAACGTATGGTGCTGTGGGAGTTTTGGAGTTTGAACAAAGTGGAGATGGAAGAGAGTTGGGACTGAAAATAGAGAGTAGATGGTGCAGCAAATAAAACAGTGAGTAGGAAAGACTGAATAATAGGGTTAGGGTTTTTTAATTGGTGAAATTACTAAAAAATACTTATGTTAGAAATAAAGTAAGGTTATTTAAGAAATTTCAAACATTCGAAAAATTATCGAAGATGGGACGGGAATCTCCGCTCGGGTCTCCGCGCCTGTCTCGAAAAAATTTTACTCTCCTATCTCTATCCTCACGGAAAAAATTTCCTATCATCGGAGTCCTATTTAAGACGGTATCCGCAGAAATCCGTCTCTTGAGAATTTTTGACACTCCTAACCCCGACGAGAGAAAAGGTTGTTAATTTTATTGACCCACATGCATCATGACCTATTGACCTTTAGTCTAAACTTAACCTAGTTTAATGGTAAGAAATAAATAAACTGATGTCCAATATTAAAGTTAGTTAGTGGACGTAAAGGTATATATTGTGGCTGTGGTCAATAGATTTTAGTTTGAAATTTTGTAATTGAGTTAGTTGTTACATTGCATTTGCATTAAAAGTATTTAATTAAGTTATTGTCAATATTTTTTTAAAAAGTATAAAATATTATTGAAACATTTGCTTTGTATTAATAAATTTAAAATATTCTAAAAGTAAGTATAAGAAGATTATTACATAATTATTAAGTTCTTTCCTTTCTTTTCACTTTTGTGTATTCTCTTTTTGGTCTGATTTGGGTAGAGTTTTTTATTTGATTTTGGTAGTTTTTATTATGAAGCCCAAAACAAATTGGGTAAGAAAAGCCCAACTATATATACCATCCGGCCCACAATTTATGCATACCAAAAATTTGCCCTGACAATCAATTCCTTGACCCAAAAAAAAATTCAAAGGTTTTCCACCATACCAATCACACCAACCTATGATTAATTATAAATTAATCGGTAATACTATATGACCAAGTCATTTTAGTAATTAATAAGTTCAATTAAGTTAGTCTAATAGTTTATTGATACAATAAATATCAATTAAAAAAAAGTGACGCATAAGATGAAAAAAAAGAATTAATTAAACTTGTTTATAAAAATAATTTGTTCGCTTGGTATTTCTTTAAATTTAAACACTGGTTGTTTGCCAGGTTTAATTAATGTTGTTTATAAGTTAATTATTTTCCATAATTGATAAGCCTTTGAACAATATTCTTTCCCTATTAGATCAAGCATCCCACGAGGTCCATCCATTTTTTTTTCCTCTACCAAACAAATCATTGATGCTTGTCTGTCTTATCATATCATTGCACCTTGTAGCAAAATTAAAAGCTATTTTGAAAGAGAAACATGATAACCAGTCTTAATTAGCAGGAACAAAGTAAAGTTAAATAGACGGGAATTTAAAAAAAAAAAAGTGTAAATAGATTTATCATATAATTAGTATAAGTGTACAACACTGTCACAAGCATGTGCATGATGCATCTAAGGAAAAAATAATGGTTCTTAGACGGATGCCGATTTTGGATGTGTGAAGCATGAAGAATATTTAGGGTTTAAAGGTCATTGTTGACCTTACAAATTAATAAGGTGTTCCCTCTTGTATCTTGTTTGCTAGTTGTATGTATATATATGGGAACTATTTAATTATCAAGCAACGACAGTCTTTTTACTACATTTTTTTTTAATTAGGATTTGACATTTGAAGTCTAAAAAATTGATAGGATTAGGCAAATCAACTTTTTTTTTTCGATTTTTTATTAAGGTGAAACTCAAGTGCAGTCAATTTCACATAAAGTTGATAACCGAAAATCGTTAAAATAAAAATTTAGTTAAATCAATCAAATCATTTAACCGATTTTATATCCATAGCTTTTAAAACTATAGTGATCCAGGTTTATGTCATTTTAAGTTCATATAATAATTTACTTTTAGAAGTTTAAGTAATAACTCTTAGTACAATAAATAAATAAAGCTATGCAAACAAGTTTTCTTAAGGCATTGGTTAAAGTTATCAGAAATTATTTTAGTTATGGAGAAAAGAATGATGTTTTGTTTAAATATGAATTTTTGGGGTATTTTACAGAATTGTGGGGTATCAAAAAAGTAATCCAATACATTATCTGCGTGTTGAATGGATGTGCGCCACGTGACAACACGTTACCTGTGTGTTGCTGTGATTGTGCTACATATTCAACACGTTAGTTCTGTGTTGACTCAGTACGTTACTTACCTGTAACGTCCACCACCTGTATATACACCAAAAACCTCTATTTTTAGATAAAGCATATCTCTAAAATCCATATTAAACTTTTTTAACCTAAAGTTATCACTAGTAAAAAATTTAATTTTTTTGAGCTATTAAATTTTTTCTATTAAACACCTTGACTAGTTTATGAAAAAAAAAAATAGTTCTTGCTTGAACCAAAATTTTATGAAGATGTATGCAATGGGAAAAGTAGTCTCTAGCACTTTTGGAAAGATTTGAAGGATATATAGTCAAAATCATGCACATGGCCTTTGGGTATGTGTGGATTATTGGCTTATAATGGAATCCTAGTATAATGTATATATGTCATTGCATTTAATTTGCTAAAATCATTGATTGATATATAAATATAGCATGTTGAATTAAATTGAGAGCAAATGCTTTAACAAATATATATTCATTAGTGATCAATTTAGAAATTAAATGGTTTAACTTGAAGTGAACACACAAGCACACATATACTACAACCTTTTAACTTATTTCCATCATGCAAGAGAGTGACAAGCTAATAAGCTAGCCATGTGCTTAATTGGAAGATGTTCCAATGCTTTTGGAAACAACCAACATGACTAGTATAGAAAAAACATAAACTTATTTAGAAAAGCAACACATATAAATATAGAAACAACAAAACTATATAATTTTATATAAAAATTATTAAATTTGTTTAAATTTTGAGCGAATTACATAGTTAAATAAAGTGAATTTTAAAATTACTCAAATAAAACCATTGAAAATTGGTTATGTTTCTTTTTTGTAATTAATAAATACTTTTTTTTATTAAAAATAAGGAGATTCGAACCCGTGACTTCTTGAATGAATATGAGAGACTATGTCATTTGAATTATAACTTATTGACTTTTCAAGAGCTACTTGTTGCCTTGTTGGTAAGGTTTATGAAGTTTCTGTGATGCTATAATATAAATTGCAAAAAATTACAAAAGTTTATATTATATTTTAGTTTGTACACAAACTGTGATATTTTAGAATAATTTGTTTAAATTTTAAAAAATTTACACCATGTAGCGATTTATATAAATTAGTTACAATCCTAAAATATAACTAATTTTTAAATATTGTATTTGGATTGTTTTAAAATTTACTTTATTTAATTACGTAATTTGTTCTTAATTTTTTGTCACATCAAAGTTAAAGTAAAAAAACCTAAAACAACAATAGAAACATTCTTTTCCTATCTATATTTAAGTGGTTTTGTATATTTTTCTCTCTTTTTCTTTATGGAAATGGAATAGGACAGGGATAGATCGATAGTCAGAGATTAATGAGGTGTGAATGGACTATGGAGGTATCATTTCATCATCAGCAGTGTTACATAGTCAGAGAAAATCACCAATAATTAAATGAACAAAATTATTTTAAAATTATATTAATTAAGGCTTATTATTTCTTTGTCGATTCTACGTCGTCGTTTTTTCCTCCTGCAAGGCTTTTACATCCATCAATTGGTGCGCAGGCTGCGTCACCTGGCACTGTACATATAGACCAATAGTAGCTCGACACGTTTCTGCTGTGACACTTCTTTCCTATTATTGCACCCTCAAGACCATTGGAAATTGATGAACATCTGAATTGAAATGTTGTCATCAGATGATGCCACTTTTTTATCAGAAAAAAAATTATTAAAAGACTAAATTTTAATTACAGTTACTATTTTAACTTAAAGTATTCTTAATGAGTGTTTCAAAATATAAGAATATAATTTTAATGTAATACAATAGTTTTATATGTATATCAATTTAGATAATATTATATCAATACAAATAATTATAAAAAAATAATATAATTATACAATTATATATAAAATAGTTTATAATATCAGTACATTAACATTACACTTTTTTTTATATTCGAGTAGTAATGATGCTTTTTTTAAATATGGACTAATGAGATGTTAATGTTATTTTCAGATGTGGAACCGTTAAATTAGAGAAATGGAAACAGGGTTATTCGATTTGTGATATGTACAGAAATCGAATTGTCTGATTTGTGAGAGGTATGGAAATTAGATCGAGAGATTTCTATTAAAAAAATTAAAAAATTTGAAATACAAAAATTAGACCCTTCCATTTATGTACTTTCTACACTTTTAAAAAACACAAAAAATTACAATATTAAAGTATACGGTTCTGCTACGTTACCAACAGCATATCTGCCAACTTCTGCCAACTCTTATTTATAATTGTGTTTTATGGAAGTGTGTTCATGGATGTGTCTAATAAAAATGTCTTTTTTATAACTGTGTTTAATAGAAGTGTTTTTATAGATATATTTTCTGGATGTGTCTCTTTATATATGTATTTAAAATATATTAATTATTAGACACATATATGAACACACTTTCATGAAACACAAATATAAATAAGAGTTGGCAGAAGTTGGCAGATAATATGTTGGTAACCTATACTTTTCCTAAAGTATATCACTTCTTTTATTTCCATAAAAAAAAGCATTAATATTAAACTCTTAGATCAAATCTTTATTCAGAATACTTATTATATTGCAAGACTAAAGAAAAGAAAAAATAAATAAATAGAAATACAGAATTAAGATAAATTTTTTGTTGGGGGTATTAACTAGAGGTAGTTATAACCCAAACCCTAAAATCCAAAATTACTTCTGATCTCCTTTCGTTTGACCTAACCGTACATGTTTTTGCAGCTACCCCAAGCAATCTATACTATTAGAGTATTAGTATCACTGTGGTTTGGGAAGAAGTACCCAAATTATTGGCATTTCTTCTTTTTATTATTTTTTTATTTTTAGAGATAGGGTATAGTTTTGGTATAATTAATGACGGCACCATAGCTACAAGAAATGGCAACTAGCTAGGTTGGTATGTATAGCATCCAAATTCCAAAATGTCTAAGTTTAAAAAGAAAATAATAGACTATGAGTTGGCATAATAATTCACTCAGTTTATATGGAAATGCAGCTTGGAAGTGATATTTTTCCTTTTCCAATATGATCTTGGTATTCAATTATTCACCATTCATGTTAGCAACACATGGGTTCTAATTAAGTTGAACAAAGATGGTTATTTAGCTGATGTCTGGTTGCCATTTCATTAATTACCACAAAATAGTGATCATCAAAATGGTGGTTAATATTTAAGAACATTTCTAATGGGCATCAATAATAGTTAGTTATTTATTAGCCTTTTTTTTTTCAAAAAAATAAGGAGATTCGAACTCGCGACATTTTAAATTAAAATTTTAGTCAAATGTATGCATATTTTATCATTTATTCATAGGCACATAGAATATTGGATATACCTAAAAAAATTACTAAAAAAATTTATTTCTATAAAAAAATCAATAAATTTTATTTATTCTTTTAAATATATTTATTCTTAAAATATTATTAAATTAACTTTTCTTAAATAACAAAATAAAATAATGAAACATATATAAATAATCATTATTAATTAAAGTAAAACATAAAATAATTATATTATTTATTTATAATTTAATGCAGATCTACAAATATGTGCGTCGGATTCGCATATACAGATGTGGGATTTTGATCCTCTAAATTTTGAATTTCACTTTCAAAGATAAAGTGTGATTTCTCACCATTTATTTTATAGGTGGGACTAACAGAAAATATGAAAAAGAAACCTTTCAAATATGAGAGATCACACTTTATCATCTAAAATAAAAAATTAAAATTTAGGAAATCTAAATTCATAAATGTGATATCTACGATTCAATCCAACTAGAGTGCAGATCAGATATAAATAATTATCATAAATTTACTGATATAATCTTATACATGAACACCCCTAATAATATTTACTTCCCTAATAATGTGGTATCATTATTCCTTTGTTTTACATAAAAGTAGTGTTTTCATCATTACCTATATATTGTTTCCATATCATGAGACAAACGCAATTACGCACTATATATCCTTTACCACGCTCAATTAAAAAAACTAATAAGGAATGATTAATTAGTACGTAGCTCAAAAATTAACAAGAGGATAAATTCCCAGGGTGTTCAAATTACAAACTCATACGTACTCACAAGAAGATAAATTGAGAATAATTGTAAGAATGTTCAAATAAATTAAAAGCTGATACATAGCTAGGTACACCTTTGTCGTGTTATATATTGATCAATAGCTGGTTACATCCAATTACAATCTGACAAAATGTTTAATGGCTTTAATAATTAATATAATAAAACAGAAACGCATGTTATTTTTTTCTAATTTTTTCCAGTGTATATATATATATATATATATATATATATATATATATATATATAATGTACATTAAAACATATTCAGAAAATAAATAACATGATTGAAGGTATATAATTTAGTGCATAACTACTCTGCTCTACAAATAATTAGGTGCAATTTCCTAAATAATTTCCTTCAGCTAAGAAATTAATTCACTTCATCATAGCTTAGGCATAAAAGGTGATAGGTGCTAGAAATTGTTCTTTCAAACCAGTAGAATTATTATTGTATACACTTGAATTCTCCCTCTATTATTATTTCTCCAAAAGATTCCAACCTATATATATATTGTGAAGAAGTAATAATTCACCGTAAAATATCTTGCTAAACAATTTTCAAGCATCAACAGTCACAACAATTACATTTTTTTAAGTTAAAAATTTAAATAAATTTAACATAAATTATTTTATTTACAGAAAATATACCTTTAAATTCGTTAAACACACATATGTAAATGCTTATATTAAATTCTATCAAAATAATTCTCATATCAATAATAAAATTCAAACTCAGGTCAGGTAATTTTCACACCAATTTAAGAGTAATAAGTATTTAATTCGATCTTGTATATTTTTCTTAAAAACCTGCCGAATTTTAACAAAAAAAAAAATAGCCACAATTATTTACTTTTAAGATACAGATAGTTTTTAACCTAAATAATATTTCTTTTTATGAAAACAGGTTATTTGATCCTTCAAAACCATATCGTTTTGAGTGAAAATGATCTATATATCTCAAAAAAAAAAATTGTTCTATCATTTATTTTTGTTTAAAATTCTATCATCTATAATTTTTTTATTTTGTCCACCATATATTCCAGTCTAACATCTAATAACTCCCGATATTTATTTAAATAGATTAGTAAAATTCGTTTTAAAATTATTATAAATTTAAGTTCTATTTAAAATTTGTAGTGTAGTATATATGTACAAAATTGAATTCAAATTTTTAATATTTATTTAATGAAATACTAAATGAACCAAATTGGTTGCACTCTAAAATTTAAGAATGACTGAGTGAAAAAAAGTGACTGCAGTGCATTACATCACTACTGGAGCTGGAATCACTTCACTCACCGTTTTAATTTCCCACCATACAAATGACACAATCACTAAAACATTGTTTTCTTTACTGATCTCGTTATTAACTTGCATGAAACAGAATTAATGCAACTATGTAATCCATTAATAAAGTGACACGTGTGTAGATCCATTTTAAGGTATGTGACGAAGTTTTGATACTCATGCCTCTATACAATACAAGAAGAAGAAGAAGAAGAGAGAGAGTGGAAAATGACATGCCAAACGATACAACCTAACACGTACCTCACCACGCGCCACAAACAACGGCAAACATGCTGGGGTGTTTTACACGCGCCATGTATGCGCTTGCTCAACATGTATCCTTACCAAAAATAGCTTAACATGAAAAAGCATGGGAAAAAGAACTTTGCATGAAAATAGAAAGTACCTATAACCCTAATAAGCCCCACCCAGTTATTATTTTTCTCTCTTTCAGATCGGAAATTAAAAAAAAACCTCACATATAGATATTTTTATATAAAATTAATTATAAAAATTTGATTGAATTATAATTATTAATTTTACATAAAAATAATTATCCATAAATTTTTACTAAAAAAATTTTATGATAAAAAAATAAAGAAATGATATTGTATCTATTTTGATTGAATAACAAAAACAGATAAAGCCAATAAATTATAATTCAAATGATATAATATCTCCATACTCATCTAGAAGTCGCAAATTCGAGTCTCCCTAGCTCAACATTCTTAATCAGAATCTCAAAAATTAAATCGATATACAACCTAAATTTTAGAAACTATTTGATAATTTAATCCATAATTTTTTAATTTAATTTTTTTTGTATGTACAAATAAAACATGTGGACTAAAATAGAAAAAGCTAAGTTAGAAGAGAGAGTAGATGTAAACAAGACAATACAAGAGAAAAAAAACTCATCACAATATGCTTTTTGGATCAGTTTTCTCTCTCTGGTCCATGCCCTTTCCTCTTATAATTCTCTCACTAGGGTTTCAAGTTTCAACTTGAATAAGTATCCAACTTTCTCTTGTTTTTCACAAATTTGGTTGCACTTGGGTACTGCTCCAGAAAAGAAGCACCATCAGGCAACCCCAACAAGAGGAGAAGGAAAGGAAGAAAAAAGTGAGGGAAGAAACAGATAGATATTGGATAGAAATAGAAACAATATATAAATATAAGTGACAAAAAAGAAAAGGGGCGATTTTTAATTTTAATTTGTTATGGGGAGGGGAAGAGTTGAGTTGAAGAGGATAGAGAACAAGATAAACAGGCAAGTCACATTTGCAAAGAGAAGGAATGGTCTTCTCAAGAAAGCTTATGAGTTATCTGTTCTTTGTGATGCTGAGGTTGCCCTCATCATCTTCTCCAACAGAGGAAAACTCTATGAGTTTTGCAGCAGCTCTAGGTATTCATCTTTCTTTTCTTCTTTCATCTCTTTATTATGTGTCTTATGATGAGATCTAGTGTTGTTCTTTGCTAATATATGTTCATTTTTTGGTTTTTAATTTTCTGGGATTTGCTTGATTTGATTGGAGGAATGGTTATCTACTTGTCTTTGTTTTTTTTTTTTTTTCTGTTTAATATAATAATATGATTATTTTTGTGAGGTTCAGCTTGTAAGCTCTTATGTATTTCTTGAGAGAATTTGATTTCATATTTAGAGTGTAATGTTCTTATATGTATCAGATCTGGTAATATAGTACATGATCTGGTTAGTATATATATTTATCTGATAATCTTGTGTACTTGTACGGTTACTTTTTGTGTTAGATGATTGTTGTTTATTGTTGACTATTGGCTTTTTTTTTTTGTCACTTTTTTTTGGGTTTGACTTTTTTTTCTATTTAAAATCTAACTTTTTATACTAAGCAGCAAGTGTTAGATCAAGATTTTTGCTTTAATTTCACCTGGCCAATTAACCTTATTTTTTTGTTTTAGTTTCCATTTTATTTTAGTTTGTTAGTATTTTGCTTTTGTTTATTTTTGTTGGAAGTTTGGTTATTAGTAGCTAAGAGAGTTAGCACTTAACAATAATGCCTTGAAATGAAATTTTTATAAGCAATTTTTTTTTGTTAATTTGAAGCATCAAATGTTAATGAAGTGTTTTGGCCAGCTCCAAATAAAAAAAATTATATGATCTTTTTATTTAAATTATTTTTACTACATTTGAAGAGAAAAGAGGGAGAAAGAGGGAGAGAAAGAGACAGAGTAAGTGATTAATTTGTAATTATTTATTAAAAATAAAAAATAATTATAAAAAAGCCTTTTCTGTAACTAAGGGTAAAAATTTTTTACTACCATTTCAGCTCTTCCAAGTTATAATTTCATTTTCTCCTTAACCAACATTTTAATGCCCTTTTTTTACCTGATCTCAAATCTATTTCCATGTAACATTCTACATATTTATGATATATACCTCACCCTTTGTGTTTTAATACCATTAATCCACAATATCTGTGAAATAGTTTTTATATATATATATATATATATATATATATATATATATATATATATATATATATATATATATATATATATATATATATATATATAAAGCACAAAGATGATACTCACTGAAATTCATTTACCAGAAAGCTGGTGACACACACATGTTTTTTTTATTGATATAAAGATAACTTTGTTTTAGAAAAATATAATTTTTCAAAATTTTTATTAATATTAAATATATAAATGATATAAAAATCTTTAACATTTATATTTTTAACAAATTTTTTATAAGCAGAATTCTATACAAATTTATTTCTTGCTTCTTTGTACAAAATTTTTGAATGCTTTTCTCTCTTTGAATCAAGATGAAGCTATGCCTAGCTAGATATTCGATATCAAAGACATCAAATAGACCAGGGAGGATGAACGGAAGAACCTTTTGAATTAAATTTCGTTACTTTATTATTTTTGTTTATTGCTTTTATCTTGGATGATTGTTCTTTCGGTGGATAGGACATTAACTGGCATGATTTGATTGTTGACATTAGTATTTACACCAAAATATATAATATTACTTAGCATGTTTAGTGATAAATATCCAACTATCTATATATTAAGCATAAGCCTAATCTAATTAATTAATTTCCAGCAAAATAAGGTGCCCTTCTTAATATAGCAAAAAGCTAGGATTAACTTTTCCATGATTATGGCACAAGTTTATGTAAACATAATTTGTTTACTCTTATCTTCGTTTTAATCTTCAAATAAAACATTAATTACAATTTTATCCTGCAAATTTCATCCACAATTTGAATGAATATAGCCTCTTACTGCTTTAGTTTCTTCCTCAGTTCCTCCATTGATTACAATCACTTAAAACATGTATGCTATCCTAAAAATAAAAAAATATTATGTGCAGACTAAAAATTAATTATCAAATATTATGTATAAGTATATGTATAGTTTAATTTGTTTTTAATGAATATTTTATATTTTAATTTATATTAATCTATGCTAATAACTAATTTTGTATATATTAGTATAGTTAAAAAAATTAGTAGCTAAACCAATTAGGGCAGTTAATTGGTTTGAAGAAGAGTGGGTTATAACTTGGATTTGATGGGGCAATGATCTATGAGTTATAGATATTGAGTGAAATCATAGTGTTGCAATCCAAGTTGTAATATATATAATGCAGTTTTTGAAGTCCACCAATATGAAAAAGAAGAAGAACAATTAAATCTGAAACACCAAGAAATGAAGAGTGTGTTGGAAATACATAAACGGTTTGTATTGGTGAAGTGCCCTACAAATTTTACCCTATCAAATAAAAAGATCCTTGTTTATAAAAACCTTTGCTTGATATTTAGAAAGCATATCTATTAATAATCACTTCTGATCTTATATTTTTTATTGGAGGTGATTCCATACTCATAACTTTTTTTCAAGATTATCAAAAATATTATATTGGAAAATATTATAATAAAGTATTTTAAAAAGTTTGTTTGTTTAGTAGTGCTACAAATAGTTAGAAATTGTTTTTATTGTTCTCAAGAATAAACTATGATACATTTGTTTTGTTGCGCAGATTTTTGGGAGAAGATATTTAATAATATTGCTGAAATTCTTCAAACCATTCTTGATACTAATATTTTAAGTTCACTTCATTCTTATGATGATTATGAAGATAATAGTTGATCATTTAATGTTACCTCTTTTGTGTTTCTTGAAATTCAGCATGCTCAAAACACTTGAGAGGTATCAGAAGTGCAGTTATGGTGCTGTGGAAGTTAGCAAGCCTGCCAAAGAACTTGAGGTATATAATTAAGTTTCTATTTCTATGATCATTATATATTTCAATTTTATTTTTTTTTCATTTGTTATTTTCTTTTGTAACAGAATAGCTACCGTGAGTACTTGAAGCTGAAAGCAAGATTTGAATCTCTTCAAAGGACTCAAAGGTGACTTTTACATATATAAACTACTCCTTAATTATAAAATTTTCATATTTTTCATAATTATTGTACTAATTGAATCAGTAACATTTTATTAATTCTCTCTTACTGCAGAAATCTTCTAGGGGAAGATTTGGGCCCATTGGGTACCAAAGATCTTGAGCAACTTGAAAGGCAATTGGATTCTTCTCTGAAGCAAGTGAGATCCACAAAGGTATAATAAAGTCATGATTTTTGTGTAAGAAATTTGCTAATAGCAATGTTCATTATGTATAAAAATGGCAACAATTATGAAATATAGTGACACTAAATCTTGACTAACTGATTATACGTCAAAATTCTCTAAGAGAATTTTGCTGTATTTGGAATTGAAATTAAAGAGTCATAATGTTGAATTAGGACTTGCTCTTAGATTAAGAAACTCATTACTTTAAGTTTTCTTGAGAAATGTTCATGTGATTTTTTTGGTTATCTTACACTTCTTGAAATATTGCATTATTTTTCAGACACAATTTATGCTGGATCAATTAACTGATCTTCAAAATAAGGTACATACATACATGCTTCTGACACAAGCTAATGAATTTTGCATCTTTATTACGTGTGATTAACAATTTTTAAGCTATTGATTTCTATTACAGGAGCAGATCTTGGTAGATGTCAACAGAACCTTGAGCATGAAGGTAACTTAATTCATACCATTGTCCACACTAATAATCTATCTTTTCTAGAAGATGATGATGAAATTCATGCTTACAATTTGTTAAATAGTTGGATGAAATCAATTCAAGGAATCAATATAGGCAGCAATCATGGGAAGCTGGTGATCAAAGTATGCATCAATATGCTGCTCCACATAATGCTCACTCATCTCAAGGCTTCTTCCGGCCTCTGGAATGCAACCCCACTTTGCAGATTGGGTAACAATAAATTAAAACATTAATCAATATAATAAAAAAAATATTTGTTATGCTTATTATACATCTAATGCCGTGTAGAATCTAATAATAGATGATGAATGAGTTGATCAGTCATTTAGATAAATAAATATACTTAATATAAATTTTTAATATATGATTTGTTTTTTTATTTTTTTATTTTAAAATATTTATCGTTGATGTATCTACAACAAATAACAATAACAAAGTCTTAACTTATTAATAAATAATTTAGATATACATAAAAATATTATATTATTAATATTTCTATAATTTAAATATAAATACGGTACTCCAAGAGTACTCTCATATATATTTTTATTAGGATAGAAAATTATACATTCTAATTTATTAGGATCATAAATTATGTTTTTTAAAATAGAAAATATTCTCTAAACATGATATAAATGATACTGTTTGATTCATACAACTAACTGACTTCATCATATGAGATAATAAAACTTTGTTATTGTCGTTGTTTATTGTTGATGTGTATACTATTTAGATATAAAGCATCAAATTTGAATTGGTTATTTAAATAAAATAATGTTCTAAAATGTTTGTGTTGTAATTATGCAGCAGTGACTATAGGTACAATGGAGTAGGGTCAGATCAAATAACTGCTACAACAACAACTCAAGCTCAACAAGTGAGTGGTTTCATTCCTGGATGGATGCTTTGAGCTCATCACTATATTCACCTTTTGCAACATTAAAAGGAAAAGCCAAAAGAAAAAAACACCTCACAAAAAAAGGAAGGTGGAAAATTAAAGCCAAATGCTTCTTTATTTGGTCATGGCAATGTGTAAATGTTGATTGTACTTTTTTTTTCTAGTGTTATTTTGATTTTGCTACTATAAAACAGACCGTTATGACTCACTTCATCAAACTATTGAACAATTAGCCATAGACTCCTAATATGGCATATTCTAAGATTTTTAATTATAATATTTGAGTATCTTTGAAGCTCTTTTGTTGTGACTAAGTTAGAAATATTGTGACTAAGTTAGAAATATGTTCAATGTGTACGTGTTTGGCATAATTGACTACTCTTGCACAATTCCTTTCTATTTTCTAGATGACCAGTATTTTTCCTTAGTTTATCTGATTTTGTGTAGATTTCAATTTTGGCAAACTTTATCTTGAGATATTATTTATTTACTTTGTGTGTGATATTTTTTTTATCGCTGCCGATATGTTTGAGAGGATAGGAAACAATAAGAGAGAGTGGACCCAGCTGGGCCGAAATATGCCCAAGGATTGTTGGGCTTATCTGAAATAATCCACTCATTATAGCCCATACATAAACTAACCAAAAATAAGGAATCTAGGTAGCGTTTGTTTTCGGAGACAGGACACGGAGACATGGACAGCACATTCTTAAAAAGTGTTTGGAAGCAAAGACATAGACACTGAACATATTGTCTCCGGGACAGTTTTTTATACTTTTGTACACTCTTTTACGAAGGACAATGATGGACACGGAATTTGGAAGAGGGACACGAACTGTTTTTATGAATTTTTTTGTCCATAGTGCTATTTTTTATTATTCCACTGTTACCCCTTCTTATTTTTCCTATTTTGCGTTATTCTCAGAAAGTATTTTTTTTACTCCATGCTCTTTTTTTATCTCTACGTTCTTTTTCTTTCTCTTTTTTTTTTCAGGTACTCTCTCCTTTTTATAAAAATTTTTATTGGACTGGATACTTTTTTTTTTCTTATCATTCTTACTTCAACATCATTTTAACCTTATATTATATTATTTGATTTGTAATAAAAATAATAACAAAAACAATTAGTCTGGAGACTTTTAAAAGATAAATATTATAAAGGTAAAATTGATATTTTAAAATGCTAAAAAATAATTTATAAATTGTAATTGATTTTATATAATTTAAAGAAAAATTAATTTTTTGAAAAGAAAAATAAAATTTTAGATAAAAAAATTAATTTTCTAAATAAAAATAGACTTTTATGTGAAAAAATTAATTTTTTTCCATTTAAAAATGGATTCTTTTTTTTAAACTGATTTTGTATTTAAAATTAATTTGGCTTATTAACCTAAATGAAATTTTTTATTAATCAAACTCATATTTTTTTTTGTTAATATTAACCATATGTATTTTTACATATTAATAATAAATTTAAAAAAAATAATTATATTTATAAATTTTATTTTAATATAAATACTATTATATAATTTTTTATTAAAATTTTTTACTGCTTCAAATATTTTTTTCAAGTTCCTACTGTCTGTACTCCTACGTACTCTCATTATTTATTAAATTAGTTTATACTAAAAAATTTGGAATCATATGGCTATTTTAGTCATTTTATATAATATTTTAATCTTGTCCATATGTATCCAAACATAATACTGGACATTACATTAGTGTCCTATCCATCTTATCCAAACACGATACACAAAACATAATTTTTAATGTCTCTATCTTATTGTCTTTGTCTCAGTGTCCTGTTCTCTCGTGTCTTTACAAACAAACGCTACCCTAGTTATTGTTTGTTAATAAAAAAAAGAGAGAGATTAGAAGGAAAGATAAGCAAATTTTAATGTAAAAATAGGAGAAAATACTTAATTTGGTCCTTCAAGTTACACTCAAGTCCCAATTTAGTCATTGACGTTTCAATTGTCTCAATTTAGTCCTTGAAACTTTTCAAATTTTAATCACATTAGTCCTTGCGATAATTTTTATCGTATAGTCAATTAAAAAGTTTAGGAATTAAATTGAGACAATTGAAACTTTAAGGACTAAAGTGTAACTTTAAGAACCGAATTGAGTATTATCTCGTAAAAATAATTTTTTATTTAGCAAAGTAAAAGTATTTTTTTATTTGAATATTTCATGTAAAAATAATTTTTTATTTATTAATTATATTTAGGTACGATAATATAAAAATATTATTTATTTATTTATTATGTTGAATAAATTTTCTTTTGAGTTTAAAAAGATTATTTTTAAAAAATGTAAGTTGCATCTTATAAAAAAAGCTTTTTTATTTTTTTAGTAATTTTATTTTTACTACTAAAATTTTATTAAATACATTAAAAATTTTTTTTAATAATTTAATGACATCTAAATAAGTACTTAAAAATTAATTGCTATTAAAGATAAAAAAAATAAAAAATAAAAAATCTCAAACTCTAAATTCAAAATTTTAAATTTTAAATTTAAATATAATAAATAAATAACTAAGATTTATTTAATTAACAAAAAAATTTAGCTCTTCTTATTTAGCCAATAACGTTTAAGAATGAGCTACGCACCAAAATATTCGTTTTTTTTTCCTTTTAACTAAAAATAGGAACACTTGAATTTCCTACTTTTAGATGAATATGAAAAAATTATGCCATTTGAATTATAATTTTTAACTCTTTTGAATAATTGTACAATAAGTATAATTAATAAATTTCAAATTTAAAAAAGTAGTCCATTATAAAAAAAAAATTATAGAAAAGAAGTTCGCTGAAATTAAATTGCACAAGTAACTTGAGCAAGTCTTAGAAGTTTTACGAAACAGTTTTTAATTTAACACACATTATTCGTATCGGTGAATTCCAAATCAGTATTATTATTTTTTCAAGCACTGCTTTTAAAATTTTGCTTTTAACTAAAAAACAAAAGAACTGCTCTTTTGTATATAAAATTCAGATATGAGATCCAAACTGCTACTTGGGATTGGACAAGGTTCTCACACACATAAATGAGTCAATCTTTACTCTCTATAAACACTTTATTCATTTGCTTGTGAAAAAGCTGAAAGTTAGGGTTACATTTTAATACGAGTAATGATAGCACCTTAAAATATATTTCTAAATTCTTTCTAAGTTAAAAATTGAATTAAATACTTTTAATGTGTTTTAAAATATACAAATTATTTTTTCTTGCATTTAGTATTTAAAAAATATGTTCGAGAGAGAACTCATTAGAAAGAATAAATACATTAAAGCATTAATAAAGTTAAAATATAAAAAATACAATTATTAAAATAATTATGTTAAATATATATAAAAAAATCAATTATTAAACTAGTCACCTGTATATATAAAATATATATTAAAATATAAAATATATATAAAAAATATATGAAATAATATATGTATAACGATTGATTTAATAGTTAATCTTTTTTATGTAGATAATATTTTTATTATGCTAAAAAAGTACAGCTTTTTAATATACTTGATAAAACAACTTGCAACTTCTTTTGATTTGAGAATTGTTCAGCTTATTGAAGAAGGTGCAAGGAATTGGTCCCGGAACATGCTTAATTTCATGACCATTCAAATTAATTTCATGTCCCCATATCTATCATCATACATTTGTTCTCTACATCCCTAGCTTAGATCCCTAATAATAATTTCTTCATTCAATATATATATATAGTAAAATAAAAGAACCAAAGCATGCATATCTTTTTCCGGTTTAAATTAAAACAGGACCACTAATAGTGTATTCTTTTTATACTAGCTATGTGGTTTTATATATATTAAGATTGTACTATTCCTACTATTTCATATTTGTTGTGACTTGAAGGACCACAAGAGCATATCCTCTTTTGTCATAACAAGCATCTATTCCATTTCTAAGTTTATGCCTGTTTTAGTACATATAGACATTTTTAATTAAGCATATTATATCCACTATCTTATCCTTAATATAGGGAAAAGAAACCGGATTAATTCCTTCTTTCTTGACCTATAGGTTTTCCGATTCTAAGAATCTAGTTTACTTAATTACATTTTTCACTTGTATTATATGAATTTAATTTTGATATACTCACAGTCATATTACATTTTTTTTAATAATTATTTATATAATTAATATAAAAAATAATTATTTTTATTAATATAACATTACATAATTAGATGTACGTATAAAATTATTTTACATTATATTTAATTTTAATTTGAGTATATATACAAATAACAATTGCACATGTTTCCTTGTGTTAATACTCTTTTTAAACCTTAAACATATTAAAAATATATGCACCACCTTTAATAGTCAGATTCACAAGCTTGCCCTTGTTGTATGTATTTTTTTAAGAGTATTTAAAATTCATAAAAACAAAATACTTTTCTTTAGATATTTAATTGAAAGTATTTTAAATTTAAAAGTTTCAAAAAAGATTCTAGCTACTAAAAATAGGGGGATTTCAATATCCATCTATAATGAAGGGCTTTCAATTTTTTCCTTATTCTATCTAATAAATCATAAAGTTAACTAATTTTTTTATGAATAAAGATAAAGTTAACTAATCTTTTCAAACAATAATAAAACTACAACTAATATAGTTACCTCAACTAAACAAAGTGTTATATAAAATAAGAAAATATAATTATAGCATTTAAATTCTCTTATATTTTTGAAAATACATTGAAATTTAAAATATTATATTTGGACACACCTTTAACTTTATTCAAGCTCACTTCTTTCCTTGATCTTTTTGGACGCATTAAAAATTAAAAAATAAAAAGAGGAAGAAGAAAGATTTAAAAAAAAAAGAGTAAGGCAGTGGGTTGCTTAATTTGTCTGGGGGAATAAAACAAGATTCATATATTCATATATACTCTCCTATTTTTAGGAAGATATTTATTCTTTCTTTATTTTTTAATCTCAACGTGCATTTACCCATTTTGCCCTTTATACTTTCTAGTAGGTCATTTCATTAAAGAAATGTTAAAATATTTTGGTCTTAACAAAATCTTAAGAGATAAATTAGCCTCTTAATTTAAAGAATTAAATTAAGAAAATGAGAATTGATGCATATATATATATACGACAAATATCAACAATGCATTCTGAAGAAAGGTAAAGAAAAATTAACCTGTTTTTAAATGATAAAAGAAAAGAAAAAACTAAAAAATAAAACACCCTAAATCTTAACTCTTAAATTTTAAAACTTAAATTCTAAATTAAAAACTCTAAATTCTAAACCATAAATACTAAATTCTAAATCTTAAATCTAAATTATTAATATAAAATATAATAAATAAAAATTAAAATTTATTTAATTAACAAACAAAACATCTCTCTTGTTTAATAAGAAAATGTTTAAAGATTGAGAACTTCTATTATTTTAATTATGTGATGAAATAGTCTCAAAATTCAAAATAAATAACTAAATTAAAATAGAAATATTATCTATTATCTTTATTTCAGGTTCAATATATAAAGTTAGATAATCAACAACTTGTAGTTTAATTTGGATAGATGGGCATAATATATATTTATAAATTTAAAAGGTAAACAGAAAAAATTTAAACACTTTAAGTAGAATACACATGGTGTCTGATAATATAGGGTGTTAAATTGAGATATCATGACATAACATCGTTTGTAGTTTGTACAGACAGCAAAGACAGAAATGCACGTAGCTGAGTCATGCGCATAATGTTTTGTTTTGTTTGCTTTTTTTTTTTCATTTTTTAATGTTAAGAAAACATTTTAAGTATTCACTGATCATGTATTTTAAATATTCTATTGATTTTAATTATTAATTTCAATAATAAAATATATATAATTGAGTAATAATAAAATATACTTGATTAATTTAATTATTTAAGCATAGCTATATGATGGAGATTAATAAATAAAATTATTAGAACACCATGAAACATTAAACATTTGAAATACTTCATTCCTAATGTTAATACTTATTATAATAAAAAGTTGTAATTTTTTTATAATAAATACATTACAGAATAATAAAACATTTTTCTGAGTAAATATATAATTTAAATATATATTTTATTTTTTATTTAAAAGTTACAAAAATAAATATAGTTAAAACTCTTAAAAATTATTTTTCTTATACCGTTACTCTCTCTAGAAAATGATATTATTGTATCTATCTTCAAATTTTATTGTGGATTTTATAAAAACATTCATCATTATTACTCTTGTTCCTGGGTAGATTTTTTTTTTCCCCGATAAGGTCCCTGTGTGCTGTGTAGATAATTGTCCAGTGTATATCTCGTCTTACAGAAAATTAAGTTTGTTTTTACTTTTTCAAAAGAGGTATATATACTTGACAAAAAGGGTATCGAGCGTGGATATATGCAAAAAATATTATTCCAATACTTAAATTAGTATATATTTAAAAGGTATAAAAATTGTATAAACATAGAATGTTATTGAATAATTTATAAATATATAAAAATTATAAAATTAATTATATGAGTATATCTTATTATATTAGAAAAATAATTTTTAGCGATTATTTATTTTGTTTTTAAAAATAATAAAAACAACCATTAATATATTTATTGACAATTAAATATTAGTCATTTTATGTTTTGTCAGTAAAATTGTAAAAATATTTTTAATGACTATAAAAAATATATAATTACTATTAAGATATTAATTAAAACATATATTGGTCATTATAATATTGTAACTAAAAATTTGTCATTAAAAATAATTTTTATTATAATGTTTATCGAAAACTTGAGATATAAAAAGTGTATTTCGTAGACATAAAATTGATAAATGATATTTATTTTATGATCGTTTGGTCATTAAGATAGAAATTATAATTATTAAGTTGGTTGATCAGTTACAAAATTAAAGTTGACATAAATAAAGATGAGTTATGACTCATAATATATAATTAAGATTAAGTTTTAGAAAAAAATGATTACAGTTTTAAGTTTGGTCTATCGATAATATGATGCAAACTAAATTTAAAAAATAAAATAAATTATAATTCAGTAAAAAGATAATATGAATAATAATATAATGAATCCAAATTTAGTCGGATTAGTATATTGGCACTTATTTTAAAAAAAATTGAGTGTTCAAAGTTATTTGATTAAGACAATTGTGTGAGAAAATATTTTTCTATTTGAGAATAATTTTTTATGATATGCCGTATAACATTTGATTGTATGTGAATTGAAAAATTTAAAGATATTTATATGTTAACAAAATTAATTGTTTTAGAAAATTTTTCGATCCACAATAATTTATTGATGAATTTTTTATTTAAAGCAAATAATTATTGAATATTTGTTTATAATAAAACTCTTATAATATAATAATGTGAATTGATATGAAATGTATAGAATTGTATATATATTGAAATAAGATATCATGTAAAAATAAACGAGTTAAAAATAAAAAAAATATACTTAAAAAGTTGTTAATTGTAAAGAAGTATTATGTGAATGACGCATGCACAAATAGAGTTAGTAGGTTAATTATATTAGTTAATTTTAATAAGGGAATATAAGTTTCATATTATTTAGGACAGTGAAATTTGTGTTATATTTTAGTCTCACATCGTTCGAGTCATGAAGACTTTTTCTTTCCCACTAGTATAAATAACTTATGTACCTTTTATTTATGAAATAGAGTTGAAGTTTATTTGAATATGAAATAAGTTGTGTGCTTATTTTTTTTAGACTCTTTAAAAGTAAGATGTGCATCCTTAATTTGGCCAACTAAAGTGAGTTTATGGCTATTTTTACCATAATAAAATTATTAATCTCGCCAAAATTGATGATTCAAGCGATGTCCTGATGTCAGTAAATATCATGTAAAATGTTAAAATAATATACATTTAATATAAATTATTTAATTTTATTTGGTAATGTTTCAACTTTGTTTTTGTAATATTTGCATTAATAATTTTTTTAACAAAAAACTCTTAAATAAAATTTAGGTTTATAATAAATTAATTATAAATTAAAAAATTTCATGAAAAATAAAATAAAATAAAAATTTATATGTCATTAACTTCATATAAAATTAATATATGAGAATCGTTAAAAAATTTAATAAATTTATTTAAATTATTATTTAACAATTTTCCATTATCAATTTTATATACAACTACACGAGTTTCTATCATAAAATAAAGAGAAAAAAAACATGAGTGAGAGAGGACGTGGAGGAAGAAGAGAGTGGGAGTGTGAGGGGGGGCGCCGTCAACCAATGAGAAGCGAAGGATGAATGCCACAAACACAACACACACTTGGATCGATGTAACCCCACATCATCGTACGACTCCTTGTCTTCTGTCCCCACCCCCCCATATAGCCATGTCAGTTACATATATGCCACTGCATCACACAAAATCATCCCTCTCTCTTCTCACTCTCACTCTCCACCAATCACAACTCGACAACGCTTCGTACCTTAACTCTTCCAACCAATCACAACTGGACAACGTACTCCCTCTCTACACCAACCCTACCCTCTCTCTCTCTCCCCCTCCCTTTCCTTTTCACCCTTTCATAAGCTTTCATTCTGATTTTTGGTCCCTCCTCTCTTTCCCAATTAAACCAACATAACTTATTAGTATCAGTAATCAATTTTATAATTTTTACAATTTAATTTGAATGCATACTGTAACTTTGATGTATTGATATTATGAATTATTATATATATATATATAAATATATTTTTTTTATCACTAGCTATTTTCATGCAACAGTTAAGTGTGAAAAAATAATTATTATTTTATTCATATGATAATACCTAATAATTAAATATAAATGTAATTTCTTTTTATATTATTAACTAAATGAAAATTAAATTCATGTCAATATAAGTATATATTGTTTTATTAATGACAATGTTAAACTTAATTATTCCCTACTATTTTAAAAATTACTAAAATACATATAATTCAATGATTACAAAATTGTTTTATATGATCAAATATAATAATATACAAGCTTTAAACTTGTCACTAACTATAAATGAAGTATTGACATAAATATATATATATGAACATGAGACTCGATATATATAATGAGGGGCTAGAGATATAATTAACAATGTAATAAGCAACTCTATTTATTACTTTTAATCTTTTAATATAAATAATTTTATGATATGATATTAAAATTTTTATGACTTAAAATTTTAATTTTTTATTTTTATTTTAAATAAAAGATAGTATAAGATAAAAAAATAAATTAAACTTACAAATTTAAATTAATTTTGATTTATGTATTTCCACTTATTAATTTAAATTCTTAAAAAGAATAATTTTATGAAAATAAAAAAAAACACTAACATGTAAATTTTTAAATCTTTGTAAAATATAGACGCAATGTATATATATTCAAAATATTTTAAATAGAATATAAAGATATATTAATATTAAACTAAAAAGAAGATAAGTTTCAATGTTTATATATCCGCGTCCTTTTAGATTTATTTTATATCAGTAATATATTCTACTTATAAGTTATTTATGGGTGCCAACAATTCAAGGTCACACACCAATAGTTGACTCTAGTTTACTGTATCCAATTAAACATATTTAAATTTATTATTTTTCATTTTTTTCTAGAAACAGTTAAGTATGCGAAATACATGTATGAGATAAAAATATGATGGATCGAATAATATATATACCGATATCTGAAAAGCAAAGAATTAAATTAAGCGACCCTGGTTCACATACAGCTATATCATCATTAATTAATATATATATAGTTGAGAATTAATTAAAGTAGAAAAATTGGAAGCACAAAAATAGAAAAAATACGGGTCCATGCTGTGCTATACATAGACACCATCCACTTATTTTGGTTTCATGCTTTTCTTATTTTAATTGAATTTTCCTTTTCCGTTCTCTACTCTTCTGTCTTCTTTCATTCAGGTGAATAATGCTCTCTCTATTCTCTCCTTTCTAGGGTTTCCATCTTTAAACATAATCCCTTTCTTTAAACATAACTGCTTCTACTTGTTCTTATTGTCTTTCCATTTTTGTTTAGAAGAAGAAGAATTCAGATTGTGAAAAAGAGGGGAAGATGGGAAGAGGTAGGGTTCAGCTGAAGCGGATCGAGAACAAAACAAGCCAGCAAGTCACGTTTTCGAAGAGGAGAACGGGGCTTCTCAAGAAAGCACACGAAATCTCTGTGCTTTGTGATGCTCAGGTTGCATTGATTATGTTCTCTACCAAAGGAAAACTCTTTGAGTATTCTTCTGAATCCAGGTTAGTATATACCGTGTTATCTAGATTATTTTTTTATTAGTTTAATGTTGATGATAATTAATTATTCGATATTTTTTTTTAATTTTCTGTTTTCATTCATTTAAAAATTTTTAAAATGAGAAGAACTCTTTGTTGTTTGTAGTTTGTTTCCTGCCTTTGGATTTTGATTTTTTAATTTGCTGAATATATATGCTTTGTTTTAATTAATTTATTTTCTCTTCATTTTCTATATATCTTTCTTTTTCTTCACCTACCTAACCCCTAAACTCAAGACATTAGAGTATTGTGTTCTATATAGTAATTATTATTTAATAAAATAAATATAGTAGTAGCTTAGCAAGTATAAGTTGTTTTTATTACTTGGGTTTCCACGCCAAAGTGGTGTGTGTTTTTTTTTCACTCTATTTTTGGGTCTGTTATCTCGTTATGGAAGATTTCTTTATTGCTTTTTGATGAGAGGTTTTCTCTTTAGATGGTGTTATTCCGTACAATATATATCCTTCTTCCCAGACATGACAGTGCCTTCTACTGCTCCATCTAAATGGATGCATGTTTCATATATGGTGTCATGCTGAGCGACACCTTCTATTTTTATACATTTTTTTTTATATTTATAATTTTATAAAACTCCTTTTTTTTTTCTTTTCTATGACCCAGCCATGTGTATATGATATATAATAATATAATGGAATACATTATACATGTCAAGTAGTCATTAATTCACCTTATTATTTTTCTATAAATACAACATTATTATTTAAATCTACCTTACTAAAGTTTCTTATTTCTTAATGAGATTCAATGTTGTTCTGGTCTATGACATTTACAAATTATATAATACTGCTTGTAATTGTGACTATAAATTCTTCTTAGAAAAATAAACTAATATTTTTTCTCAAAATTATGATTTGAGTTCAAGAGCTGACTTTTTTTTATTAATATTAGTCAATTTTTTTAATTTAAATTTTAAATCTAAAACCTAATTTTTCTAGAATTAAAAAATAATCTAGTAAAAAAATTAGTTAATATTAATTAATTAAAAACAAAATAATTACCTGTTTAAAAACTTTTCGAGTTACAGAAATAGCATTTAAGAAATTAATAAATAAAAAAAATTTGATGAAGAATATATGTTAGATAAAGAATGAAAATTGTAACTAAATTTTTTTAAAAAAATATATATATTACATATAATGTTTTCATTGTTAAATATTTTTTAACTAGAAAACAAATTATCTTCACCTTTCATCTAATTTCTCATTTTACCATAGTATTATACATAATAAGTATCTAGTCTTAAAGTCAATTTTATTAAATACTTTTTATGATAAAAAAATTACAGTTAAGTATCACATCACTGAAGATGTCCTAGATTATATATTACCCTAGGTATACTAGTGTGACCTTTGAAAAGGGTGATTCAACTCTGATTTTCTCTTGACCTGTAACCTAGTAACGAGTAACGTGTCTAATTTACTTTGATACACCGAGCCTAAAACCTAGAAATTAAAATGACCGTATATGTAATTCCCGGGAGAGAAAAAAAATTATAGAAAAATATAATCTCATATAAGAGTAGCAAGAGAATATCTGAAAAAAGGGTTTAGTTCTTCCTTCTAACCTATATGAAATTATGAATACATATTCAATATAGTTTATTTAATCCATTTATCAAAATGAGTATCGTCATCATACTATATAATACTATATTTATTAAAGTAAATAATTATATTATTCAATAGTAATTTGTATGTAATAAAATAAGATTTTACTATGCTTATCTTGTGTCATGTGAATTCAAAATTTGACATATCTACAGAGGATTATTACTGGTGTAAGTTTATTGCCCTAAACTAAAAAAGAAAAATGTTCATGCACTCTAATAGCATCCATTGAATATTCAGGGTTATCAGGGTAACTGTGGAGAATTTGATGGAAGTGATTAAAAAATAGAATAATAGTTCCACTCCTTTTTCCTGAAGTCCAGTAGTATAATGACTAAGAGTCATTTAATAATGATGATGGAGAGAAGGATTTGATTTATTAATCTGCTAAATAAAATTAAATGAAATTCTTGGTGGATTTTGATTTGGGCCCCGGAGAGACAGAGAGAAATTTCTTTGTTCATAACAAAACACACTCTATTACTGAAAATGCTATCAATCTATGATTTTACAAATTCTTACTTTTATCTGACCAAAATAAAAAAAACACCACTTCTGCATCTTCTACCCTATATTTTTTTTCCTTACAAAGTGATGAAGATATTGTCATTCATGTTATTTTTTTATTAATTAAAATTTTTAAAAAAATTAATATCATGATATGGTATTAAAATTTTATGAGTGAAAAATCTAGAATTTGATCTTTATTAAATTTCAAAAAAAAAAAAAACACAAGACAAATAAAATATGTAAAAAAGATCTGCACAAAAATCAAACAATTAAAAAAAAGTTTTTTAAAGAAATGTTAAAAATACAATTATTTATATTATATTTTTTATTAATTAAATTTTTTTTTAAAATGATATAATAAAAAAAATACACTTTTTATATTCTATTCCTCAGTCTCATCAACTTTACACTAAGGAGATATGGATAACAAAATATTTTTTTATTCCATATAATTGAATTATGATATATGGGGACATTAGCATATCCAAAAGCAGTACAATTTGCACAAAATAATTCACTACTTAAAAGTTCATATTTTTAATTCTTTAGTGGAATGCATTGTAAATGAGGACTATAAATAAATACTAATACATTTGTCCCGTTCATGTCTAATGAATGCTACTAATTCCTTTGGTAAATCTTAGTTGCTGCCCTTGGGTTTTTTCGTTCTTTCTTTCTTTCTTTTTTGGAATAGGGTGTTTATTCATAATTAAAAGTAATAATTAAATGCTTTTTCCATATGTTTATGAAAAGTATATACCTTTTGTTCTTCAGAATATCAAAATGTATATAAAATATTTTTTGTTTAAATATAAAAATCGTTTTAGAAAATAAACTTAATCACAAGAATATGCAAATTGATTCAGTTAATAAAGATAGCATTGCATTCATTGATCTTATATTAATATTCTAATGGCTATGAGCACAAATTTTATTAATGATAGTGATTTATTTGTTAACAAGCTAAGGTTTATAATTATAACAAATTGATTAACATAGAAGTAATATATAGTAATCTATATTTTCTAGCTTAATTGTATTTGTAGGGGGAGTAGTTACATTTTACCATTTAACTTATTCAGTTTTACAAATTTATTAATAAAATATACACATGTACAGTTGTTAATGCTGAAATCTCCAATAAGCTTGATGATCCGTGAAACTACTTGTTCAAGATCACATGAGTAGTAAATTCTCATGATGTTTAAATGTTAATAATTACAAGGTGTAAAATATTTAATTTTTTATGTACACAAATAATAAAGTTGATAGATAACTTAATATTTTATTATTTAATTGCAGTACTAATGGCCAAAAAATAAAAATGAATACAAAAAGTACAAACCTACATCCTAGTTTTAAAGAAAAAAAAGTATAACCTATAATACCAATCTTAGTTTCCTTCCACAGCTCTTTATTCTCTAGTTGTAGCCTGAAATGATAATTAAGACTTAATATTTTGTCAATTCAAAAAATGCTTATGTACTTCATATATGGTTACTATCTATATAACATCAGAAATCTGCATAAGTAATTATATTTTCACATACAAGCAACTATGGAATATGTGATTCACCACAAGCAAATTAAATAAACCTTTTAAGACTATGGAAGAAGGATATATATATATATATATATATATATATATATAGAGAGAGAGAGAGAGAGAGAGAGAGAGAGAGAGAGAGAGAGAGAGAGAGAGAGAGAGAGAGAGAGAGAGAGAGAGAGAGAGGCTCTTGTAACCTTTTGATAGCTTTTTTTTTCATAAACATACTTTGAGTTTGTTTGAGGGTCATTAATTCAATTATTGAAAAAAAATTATTTTTTGTTTTTTAGTATATTTAACAAATTTTAAAAAGATAAAAATACTAAAAAATAAAAAATATCATTCTTTAAAAGTTATAATTTATATTTTTTAAAAATATTATTTACTTAAAAAATAATTTAACATAATAAATAAATTAAAAAATAATTTTATATTATTGTTTCTAAACATAATTAATAATAAAAAAATATTTTACATAAAATATCCAAACATCAAATTATTTTTATTTCTTTAATTTTTTTTCTTAGAAACTCCCAAATAAGTCTTTTATCTAGAAGATTACTAATAATCCAGTATCATTTAAGCTGGTTTAATAATTTATTAGTGTAATGAACAACTAGGATTTATAATTTGAAGTTTAGTTAAGATATCTTAGGATCAACATTGATTGAACTATACTTAAGTAACTAATTAGAATGTGAGGATAGCTTGTCATGTTCTATAGGGTGACTGGTATTATATAATTAATGGAGGTACTTAGACATAACCAAGCCTTAGCTTCAAAAGCAAAAATTAAAGAAAAGGGAAAAAGAAAAAAGGAAAGAAAAAAGCCATAGCTAATTAAGTCCTTAAAACTGTATATTTTACTTAGATTTTTGTACTTTAAATCATATCCTATTTGGTAAGTAAAACTACTTTATGGATTAAGTGTAAACATACCTTATTTTAGAGACATTCTCTGAAGAAGATGAGCTTCTGGCAGATACATACTAACTACCACCACTAAGATAAAACAAAAGCAAGAATGAGAAAACTAGAAAGAAGAAGATGTATGTATATATAAGAGATTTTTAGTAGTGTTGAACATGATGGTGATGATGAGGTGGTTGAAAATGAAGTGAAATAGTTGTGGTCAAGGCTTTGGATTCTCTCTCCAAAATGGAAGTGAAAGAGTGGATTCAATGAGGTGGTTGAAAATGAAGTGAAATAGTTCTGGTCAAAGATTTATGAGCTAAGAATACAAGTGTGAAAAAAGATTATTTTAAAGTAAGAATAGTTTTTTTTTTATCTAATTTGATTATGAGTGTTAGAAGCTAGTAGTGAAAAATGAGAAATAAGAGTGAGTCATCACACAATAATTACTATCAAATGATAAATAAAATAGAATAAGATTTTATTACTGAAGCATTTATCCTAGTCTGAACACAAGTACTGATTCATTCTCCACTTTTGTACTACCAACATGTTGATATACCTTTTTTCTTATATGATTCAAAGAATTATAGCTTTCTGATGGTTGAAAATCTGCATAATACTCTTATTTGCATCATATAAGTTTCTGTTTAATTACTAATTTTCATTCTAATTAGCCAACTCTAATCATAAACAAGAAGTTAGAATTAGTTATTAGATGCTAATGATGAAGCCTGGAATAATAGTTTTGGAGTGCAATAATGTTTTTATTCAATAATGCCCTAGCTTAAATAATTTCCTAAGGTACTATCTTTGTATAGAGACATGTTATTTAAACATTTCAATTGAATGCCACTTACTTAAATCAAAACATCTCCAATATATGTTATTATTATTGCAAGTACTAAATAAGTAAGATATGAAATTTCTTAAATAGTTGTTGACTTCTACAGTATTTCATATTCAGCTTATTAAATTGATGTTCACAGTCTTATTTATGTGAATAGTGAATTTCTATGCAGCACATATTATTTTAGGTAGGTCATTTCATTTTACACTGTTATCTGAGTACAAACATCATGTTTGTAGCATGGTGTTATTTTGTTCTGTCAGTAATTCTCTTACCCCCTGCAATACAGAAGTTGTATGTTGATATTATGTCTTTGTTGATGGAGGTATATATTAGGGTTTATAAATAAATTTTTATTGAACTTGTGTTTAGTTTATTCGTTTATTGAAGTAAATGTTAATTTGAGTGATTAGCTTATTTATCTGTTTAAGTAAATATTAGAAGTTTAAATGTTATTTTATATATAAAATAATTCATTAATAAAAAATAAATATTTAAATAGAATTTAAATTTATGACAAATTAATCTTTATTCAGCCGTTATAAAATTACGATTTAATAATTTAAAAAAGTGAAAAGTGTCTTCAAAAATATTTGTAAAACAAAAAAATGCCATATGATTGAGAAAGATCTTGTTGTCAGTCTCATTTTAATTTAGAATCTCCATAGTTGGCTACATATATAGGCTGAAATAAAGGCCTGATCCATTCTTGTACCAACACAGCAAGATCAACATAATTTTGAAAGTGATAGATATGATTTCTTTGAATGCCATAATTATCTAATATATAACTCTGCTGCTTTGCAAGCCTTAATTAGTTTTAGGCTCAAATATGTAAGATTTTTTATCTCAAAAATAAATAAGTTTTCAATTAATTAAAAATATAAAAATAATTTTTTATTTTTTAAAATATGAAACATTTAAATTCTTTTAAGAAATTGATTTATCTTTATATATTTTAGATGAAAAGACTTAAATGTTTTCATATTTTAAAATGTTAAGAATATTTTTATATTTTTAATTAATAAAAATTTATATATTTTTAAATTAAAATATTAAGGATTTATTTATTTTATTTTTTATATTTTTATTTTGATTTTGGAACAGCATGGAAGACATTCTGGAACGATATGAGAGACAGGCTCATGCTGAATTTGCTAGCACAAACGATGAGCCACAGGTACACTTCTTATTGAGGATTCTATCTTTTAATAAATGAGTCAAATGATTGTTAATTATCCAAAGAAAAAAAAATCTTAGTATGACTTGTATGGATCTTGTTGAAATTGTATTTCAATATTAGTTATAGTAATAGTATATTTAAAATATGATATGATATAAGATACAACTTTATAAGTGCTAAACAAATAAAAAAACAAAAAGTATATGTTTGATTTAAATTTAATTTAAATATAAATTAAATATTTGAATATACCATTCTAACTAATATTTAAATGCTATTCCATCCTATCTAACCATAATTTCCTAATACAAAACCTAAGGACTCCCTATTAATCCTTCTTATTGTTGTTCTCCATGCTTGATTTTTTTGTGCATATTGATTGGGATTTAAGAGATGGAAAGAGCATGAGCAATGGTAGCAAATTAGAAATACTAATTTGGATAATGATAGCTTCTTGCACCTCCATATGATAATTAAGTTATTGTTCTTTATCCAATTCACTGATTACATATTATATCAATGGTGTGATTGTTGTTGTTACTCTGAAAAAGAAAAATTGAATAAAATAAAGAATTGATGTGTTATGTAATTAATGAATGAGAGAAAAAAAAATAATGACTTACTCCATCCAAAATACCAATTTTTTTTCAAAATTATTTTATTTATTTCTTAATGTTCTGATAACTAGAAAAACAAATGTTAGCTTCTATTAATATATGATTCAACACTTAGACTATTGTAACAAAAATATAGGGAACAAAATGGAAAGAGAAATGCATTTGTCTTTTACCTACATAGCTATAGTGCTAACTATATATGAGACACTACAACATTTCTATATTTATTATTTGGTCAAAGATAAGTACGGAAATTGAATATATTCATCATTGGTTAACAAGCCAAGTATGCATGTCATTTTGATATGTGATCTATTGAATTGACAATTTTTTTATTTTTTATTTTATTATTATTATTATTAATTATTATTATAGGGAAACTGGTCTTATGAATGCATCAAGCTCACCGCCAAAATTGAAGTATTAGAGAAGAACATTAGGTACTTTAATTTGTTCTAGCTTAGATAATTTCTTCATGTGATAATTAACATGTA
The DNA here is from genome assembly GCF_003086295.3 of Arachis hypogaea. NCBI lineage: Eukaryota > Viridiplantae > Streptophyta > Magnoliopsida > Fabales > Fabaceae > Arachis > Arachis hypogaea. The sequence continues at coordinate 124,973,983 of NC_092039.1, forward strand.
CACATGACATGATTGCACATATAATTTAAGAACAAATTTCTCTATATTATTCTGAAGAAGAACATCATTTCATTGTATGCAATTTACATTTTTTTTCACCCCCAAAAATCTTCATTCCAATTTTCTACGGCAAGTTAAGAGGGAAAAAGTCTTGGCTCTATTTTTTGTTCTGTTCCCTTTTGTTTATAACTTCTTAAATTAATATATCTAGATACAAATTATTTTTATATTAAAAACTTTTCTTTTTCACTGTGGGAATCAAACAAAACTACTAGTGACTTAGATGATTAGAGAGTGTCAAATTAAATCCAACACTGTGTATTATGGTGAAAATAAAAGTATATATTAAATTACTATTCTACCTTAACTCATCACAACAATAAAAAAGTCTTGGGGTTCATAAATTCAGCTCAATAGTTACAATTTTAGCCTTTATTATTTTATCTTATTTTTATTTGTTTTAATCTTATCTTTATTTACTTTTATTTTTCGTAGGCCAATATTTTATATATATTTAGTTTTATCTTCATAATTTACAATTCAATCAATCAACATACATAAAAGTTCTTCATCTTTTCTTCTCTTATTCTTTCATAGTTTTATTAGCATGATATTTATTATATCGATTATGATATGTGTACACTAAAATCAGTCATTAAAGTCAAATACCAATATAAAATACATATTGAAATATAAATATACATTAAAAATAAATTAAACTACACATGTATTTATATACAAATATATTGATGACTGATTTTGGTGTACTAATAATATTTATGTTATTATATATCCTTCAATATATATAGGAATTTTGTGGGAAATGATCTTGACCCTTTGAGTTTGAGAGAGCTTCAAAGTTTGGAGCAGCAGCTTGATGCATCTCTAAAGCGTATCCGAATAAGAAAGGTGATGATCATGAACACTGCTTCCCATTTTTCACCTTTAGCAAAAGTTATATAAAAATATTAAAAATTAGTCACCAAATTAATTATTATATTGTATATAAATATATATTATTTTACATTTTTAATATAATTTTTTTATTCAAATATATATTTTACAAATGACAAAATAAATTAGTGTCTAATTTTTTAACCTATATATATCACAGTTGAGAAAACAGCATCTTAAATTACAATAAAAGATTTGCATATTTGTAAACTTCTTTTAATTCTCAGCAGATCTTTAACAGAATCGTCAATTTGATTTGATTTTTGCAGAACCAAGTCATGAATCAATCCATCTCGGAGCTGAACAAAAGGGTAAGGTTTTGTGTTGTTTGGTAATAATCTTATTCAGTGCATTACTGAGCACACTGCAGAAAAGAATATTTTTGATATTACTACTGAGGAACTGAAACTCATGTATGCTGTGTGACAAAGACATGTCAAGAGTAGAAAAAAAAAACAAATTCCTAAAAATACATATGTAGAAGTTATATGTAGAAGTATAGTTTCTATTTGTAGTATTGTCCTTCAAAAGGGAACAAGTTATATGAAGTTAATTAATGGATGTAATCATGTAATTTTACAAGTCATCATGCATATAAGGTTTCTTACTAGGTTTCTTACTTTTCTTTTCAAATAATAAAGTTTAGAATTTATTAGTTAATATTTTACAGTAATGTTAGAAGGATGAAAAGAACAGATAGAATTTATCTTATTTAATATTTATTAATTATTACATAATTATTAATGAATATTGCATAATGACAGGCAAGGCAATTGCAGGAGCAAAACAGTTTGTTAGCAAAGAAGGTAGAAGAGTCACACATGCACATATTTTATTTATTATTTATTTAAAAAAATTAGAGCAATAAATTTATTAGATTATTTATGATGAGTAGATGAAAGATAAAGAGAAGACAATGAGTGAAGGTCCACAAGTCTGCCTTGAAACTCTGGGAAAAAGTACACCTAACATCAACTTGTCTTCTCAAGATCACCTACCACCACAAAGACTAGTTCCTTGTCTAAATCTCAGGTAATTAATTAATTAATTATTATTGCTTCTCTCTAATTATGCATTTATTTATTCTAACATGAAATTTTAATTAGAATCATGATTACATATATAAAGAATGTTATCTACATTGTTCTAGTGTATATTTTTTTATATTTTTATGTTTAGAATTAAAAATAATTGACAAAAAATAAAAAAGATAAATTTACACTATAAAAAAAATACAAAAAAATAGTATAAAAATATTTCTATATATATATATATATGTGCGGTGCTGGAAGATACATTGAAATATCCACTGGTAAAGCAAAAGAAGCCATTTTAAGAAAACCACTATTTGGGTTAGGGCAAACCAAATATTGTGAAATTTATCATGATCCATTGATCCTCCTTATTTGACTAGGTTGCATTAATTTTGCATTGATCTCTTAATTATCTTAAGCTTTTTTATGGATAAGTTACCGTGACATCTAATAAGAGTGTTTAGAGAAGAGTTAGTTAAAATTTCATCAATTAAATCGGACGTTAGATAACTTAGAAAGTAACTAGTGTTTATGAAAATATAAATTTTTTAAAATTATTTTTATAAAAATATCATAAATGACAAAAGTTTTTTTTGGCTAAAAAGATAAAGATTTTCATAGATAAAAAATATTAAATAATAAGGTTTTTTTTGTTATTATTTTCATTATGTAAAATAGTTTAATTTTTATTAATAATTAATTTTAATATTTATTATCTAAAATTTTAAAGAATTTAATGTATATATTTTTATATTTGATTAGGTGTTAAATCTATTGTACAAATAAAAATAATTAATTTTTATGTTTGTATTTAAAAATAATATATTCTCTCTCTAATAATAATGATAATAATAATCATATTTTTATATGAATAATATTATGAAATATTTTTAATTATAAATTTAGTGCATTTCTTATCATTTTATAAATTTATTTTAATTATATTATTTTGTTAATTTAATTTTTTATAGAATAAAAATTTAAAGAAAGAGAAAGATAAAAAAGAAGACTTAGAGAAAGATAATTTGTTAATTTTGAAAGAAAATATTTTATTTTATTTGTAATGAAAGAATATTTTATCGTATATTTTAATTTGTTAAATTAATAAAATAAAATATAAATTATAAGGTATATATAAAATAGAAAGGGTTGAGAAAAATAGAGAAGAAAAGAGAGGTATATAAGAAAAATTTTTTTTGGTGACTATATAAGAGAATGGTATATAAGAGAATGGAGGAAGAGAGTTTATTAGTTTTTTAAGAAAATATTTATCTTAATTTTATTGAGAGAATTTCATATGATATATTTTAGTTGTTAAATTAGTAATATAGTATAGCTATATTTTAATTTCAATTTTAATTTAATTTTAATTATAATTAGAGAATGTCATGTTACACATTTTAATTATTAAATTTGTAACTAGTCATTGATAATAATATATAAGAGAGATAGGGTGGAAAAAATGAGAAAGATACAAGAGAGAGAGAGAGGAGGAGGAGGAGAGAATTTTTTAATTTTAAATGAAAATGTTTGATTGCAATTATAATAAAAAAGTGAGATATGACACAATTTGATTTTGATACTAAAATTAGTAATATATTTATAAATATAATATTTTTATTAGCCAAGACTTTTTAATTTGTAACTGGCATACTCCTAGTTAATTTCAAATAGTACCAAGATTTTTCTTTCTTGTACCACAAATTTTCATAGAGAAAGTTGAGATTATTTAATCAGAATTCAATAAAACATGGAAAGGAAAATAAAAAAAAATGTAAGATATAAAGTGATGATTTTCATGACCACAAAATAAATAGAAATGTTAAAATTAAATTAATTAAAATGTGGTGCAGTGGGACAATACTGGAAGAAGCAGGTGAAGCTCAAGATGGTGCTGGTGGCAGCACTGTAATCCCACCATGGATGCTTCAACATTTGACAAGCTAAGTTATAATAATGGATATAAATGTTATTATGTGATGTGACCTGGCTATGTTATATATAATGATGAATGTTTAATTCATTCATCAATCTAATGCTAGATTCGAACTTGCTGTACAAGCTGTAATCTTCATATCTAGAAATTAATATGGTATGGAGAATATTAAGCAAGAAGATCATTATTGAGGTATATATATTAGGGTTATGGTTATTGTATGAAACATGTTGCACCACTCTTGGTGCACTGATGAAGCAAGCAATTAATATATAATCAAGAAATTATTTTTGTGATAAAATTTGAAACATTTTTAGTCCACAAATAAAGCAAGCAATTATAATTACATTATGTTGTTAACTACTATATATATATTAGTGCCAAAAAGGGAAGTGTTTGGATTCCCTGGCCTTATTTTTATCCAAGAGCAGGTCAAAAGTTATATATTTCTGTGCTGTTGTCATAGTATATTTTCTTTTTGGTTTTCTAATAATAATAATAATAATAATAATAATAATAATAATAATATTTAGATGAATACGGTAGTACATCGATACACACAAAATACATGTATTTAGTGTTTCTTTTTAAAATTGAGACAGATACATAATGCATAAAACACAAAATTTGACTTTTTTATTTCTAATTAGTTTTAAAATTACCAATTTTTATCCTAACTGAGTGTGGTAATGATGAAGTATATTAATTATTAAAGAAGATAAAATTGACATAATTTATGTATTTTTATGTTTATGTATTTTTATGTATTTGTGTATGTATCTATATATCTTAAAGACACTAACCAAATGCAGTTTGAGGACTCTCGTTTATGTTTTACATTGTTGTTTATCGAGTTGGATGAGTGTAAAAGGATTGAAGGAAAATTATTCTACTTATACTGTGTAAAACTATATGATTTTGCAGTTACTAATCAGGATACATCAATAGGTGTTTAGAAATTTAATTTAAAAAATTTTAGATAAAGTAATATTTAATTTCTAAAAATCTTTAAGAAATAACTCCAATAGATTGGTTATCCGTTGTTTTCAATGCAGACTAATTTGTTTTAAAATGATCATTTTAAAAATTTATTTGTCTTATAATGAAATTTATTAAAAATTTATTTGTTTATCATTCATATTAAAAATTTAATTGAAAACGAAAAAAAAAACTAATTTCTGAGTAATTCATATTAGTGAATAAAAATGAGTTAAAAATCAATGTTCAATCTGAAATCCGTCTGAGACAAATTTGAGTGTTTATTCATTTTAATAATATTAAATATTCTAATGTTATATACATTTAAATATTTATCCCATTTAAATTTGCATACAATTTTGCCAATATTCATATCTTGAGAATGCTTAATGAAATTGCAATATATGTATGACACCTTTAAATCCAATCAACACAAATGGCAATAAAAGAAAAATAAAAGTCCATCAAAAACAATTGAAAAACCATAATCTTCATTAACAAAATACTTATCACTATTGTTTGCCTTCTTGGTTTTCTTTGGTAAAAAGCACAAAAAACCAAGCTTTCAGCTACAACTGAGATTCTGAGTGCTACAATTTACTTTAATACAATAGAGGCTAATCCATCATTCATTTGTCATCCTTATTCATTTGGATTACAATTGAAACGATGAACATTAAAGATTACATAGTTACTTTCATTCAAATAATGATTACACCTACTACATTACAAGAATGCACAAATAATGATTAACAATTTGTTTCAAACTTTACTCTTAGCATCCTCCTCTTGTTCAAGATGACCACCAGAAAGCATATACTCTCTGCCATGAAGAAGTTGCAATAACATCAGCATGTGAATCACCATTGAAGCATCAAAAGCAAATAATGTGTAAGGAAAAAAAAAAAAAAAGCAATTGAATATGTCATGATACAGCATTTAGTTTCTGAAGAATACTGACTAGAAAAGCCACAACTCAGTACAAGAAAAATGCTCATTCTTTCTTATCCAGATATGTTGATGCAAAGATGAACCAGCAAAAAATAACAATGATAGATAAAAAGGGAATGCAGGGATAAATGTCACCAATTATTATGGAGGGCCTTCTTTTTTCCCACAATCATGAATGGATTTTGAACTCAAGTTTCATAAAGTCAAGGACAACAAAGTCAATGAAGCCAAAAAGATATTAACAGATAACTTCTAAATTGATGTTCTAACATAAACATGATTGACAAGTAGAACTCTCCTCAGGTTCAGTTTTGCATAGCTTAGAAACATTTTGACTCTTAGCACGGTACATAAGCACCAGCAAGTTGTGTAGTTCTTCTCATTTTGGCATCACAAAATACTTTCGCGTACCTGAGTCTCACGCAGAGGCGAGCCAAAGCATCTGATCCAGTTCTGGATGCAATATCCTCAACCTTGGCGGCATCAGATAAAGTCAGAGTCTCTGCGAGTATAAACTCGCACAACTCCTTTAACGAACAAGCATCAGTCAATACAGCTGAATGACCCCCACCAGCAGCTAGTTTTCGGACCTCCCCAACACACCTGTGATTTGGAAATTTTTCACATAAAAACCTATGCAGACATGAAGAATGAGGAGTTTACTTACGCTACAGATAGATGCAGTACCAGTCAACAGGCGACGGGTACCAAGCATATGTAGATTTCTCGTTGGCTGCCTGACCGTAACTATTGTAACCCCATCCATGAATTCGACCGTCCCTCATTGAAATAAGCGTGTGGGAGTGTCCACATGCGACAAGCTTCACGCCTTTTGGAACAACCAAAACTGGGATGTTCCGGAAAAATGTACGAGAGTCATTAGCAACGCACGAGAACAACCCAGTTTGGGGGCCAAGGCCTAACTGCCCGGATTGACCGCCACCCCAAGCGTAAAGTGCCCCTTCCTGAGTCAGAGCACACGTGTGTACACCGCCGCATGCCAAATCCTTTATGAAAATACCATCAAGGGAAACCACCCTCCTTGGCAGTAACTCTTTATCTCCATACTGGAGTGAAGAATGTCCAAGCTGGCCCATGCTTCCTAGCCCCCATGTGTAACTGAAAGGTGGAAGGAAATAATACAAAAATGCGAGTAAATATTGTCAAAGATGGCAAACATTCATAATTATTCAGATAAAGTATTTCTCGATTTATCAAACAACCATAAGAAACTACACAAAGATCAAGTATGTTCTGCAATTACGCACATTCATAAAGACAGAACGGGGGGAAGCAAGGAACTTAAAAAAAAAATTAGTATATCGGTGAAGAAACATTAGATTGATTCAGAAAAAGCATGCCTGCATGTTAGCAGAATAGTAGACATTGCTCCAAGCATTTTCAAAGCAAAAACAAAACAACTCTAACAGGTACAGATAGACATAACATGGTTGGCCCTGCAAATCTATAACTACATTCAACTTTAATTTCTCATGGTATAACTAAGCCAAGGGAATAGAAACTTGCATAATATATGCAGCATTTCCATTGAATCTTGTCTCCTGATGTGAGATTCCCTAATGTGTCATGCGGAAAACCACAATTCTCATGCTTAAATTTATAACTATCTCCATCTAGAAATTCCTTCAAATCACTTACACCTCGCCCTTATCAGAAATGGCCGCAGTGTGGTACTCCCCGCATGACACTTTGGTAATCTTTACAAGCTCGGGGGCTTCATCAAGAAACTTAGCGTAAGAACTTATAATACGGGCCCCCTGTAGTCCTTCACAAGTGACACCTCGGCCAAGTTGACCATACTCATTATAGCCTGGTTTAGGGAAACAGTGAGAAAACCCTGATTAGTAGACCGGCGAGAAATCCACTTTGTGAACACTCAAATTTATGTTCCTACATTCAATACTTAGTAAAAGGCTACAACCATGTCATCTCTATACATGCAATGATCACTTCATTGACATGAAATTTACAAACATAAACAAAAGTGAATTTCTAAAAAGAGAGTTGAGAAATGTGATATTGAATCACCCCAAGCTTGTAGCAGGCCTTCCTCAGATAAAGCAACCACATGGACAGCTCCACAAGACACTTCATGAATAATCTGCAAATATGATCATATGAACGAAAAAACAGAAGGTAAGCAAATTATAAAACAATTAGGGGAAATACAATAAATCTTGCACGATTTCTACGGATGAAATATTTATATCAATCTCTTTAGACATTTATACTTACTGTATTAGGTTTGAAGGCCCCCCAGAATAATCTAGGAAGATTTGATCCCTGGAATAAACAAGCAGATGATGATGATTATGAATTAGTAATATATTACGAACAACTATTCAAAGTTATATAGGTATTACCTGATTTTGTCCCCAAATCCAGAGCCTCCCAGTTGAAATGGTACCATCATTTTCACGAGGCTCTGCAATGCAAGCAGAACAATGTGCTCCGCAGGACACAGATTTTACGAACTCTGACTCTAATTGCTTCACTTTCTTTGGATATTTCCTTCGCTCCTCAGTTCCATCACCGAGTTGACCAAAGTCATTAGCCCCTGGAAAACATCATATGCGTAGTGTTAGCCTCTTATCACCTCTTGAATATTTAAAGTAAGAAACATTGCAAACAGCAAACCAACAATAGTTAAAATTGTCAATCATGAAAACAAGTTCTTCTAAAGATGCATGATTTTTATGCAAACTGTTCCAGTTTTACAATAGAACAATATGTCATTGACTGATGCATGTAGCCGTTATACAATCCTAGCAGAATAAAGCTTAGTGTTTTTGTTAACATTCATAGCTTATTGATTACTCATCAATTGCAATTACTGGCCTCCCGATAAGGCAAGTTTTTCCTAGAAAAATAAATCCAATCCCAAAATTAAAATACTTTTAGTTCCTTTATTTTGAAACATGGCTATAGAAACGAATGCACAATCCAATCAATTGGTAAAACAAACAATGTGTAATGAGTGCACACCCCAGGTGAAAAGTGAGCCATCAGAGGCAATTGCTGCTGTATGCTCGCGACCACAAGCAACGTCCAACCAGCGCGCATTGGTACCTGCTGTACATCCAAAAAGCGCAGGAGGCAGCTGTTTCGGAATCCTCAACTGCTCCTCTCTCCCCTTTCTTCCAGTTTGCCCTGATTGATTGTATCCCCAAACATATATGGCACTCTTCCTTGCAACATTCACAGGTTTAATGGTGCCAAAGATATTATCAACATCCATAGCTTGGTCTCCTTATAGATCCTAACAATACAAAATGAAGATAACATTTCCATCAATAATCATAAATTGCAATCAATTAGTATAAATACACTTAGTGTATGCTGAAATTAACTAATTTTGACAGGTCTTTTGCGGCGAAATAAAAAAAGCCGGTTATATACCGAAAATTAACCTTTTCTAAACATGTCTTTGCATAGACACCAGAAATAAAGGTTGTAGAACACATGATAAATTCAATGCTTAAATTAAAGCAACACACAAGCTAGGCCAATGCTGAAATTATATCCCAAAATTCATTCTTCATTACCTATCAGTTAAATTTATGTAAACATTGACCAAAAAAACAAAATTCTGCTTCAATTATTACGCAGCATAAAAACACAAGCACTGGTGCCCAAAAAAAAAAAACAAATTTTTTCATGGAATTTCATGATTAAGTAAAAAATATGAAACCAGCTATGAAGTAAAGCTATTGGGACGAAGAAAGTTGAAGTTTTGGGAAATGGGGGTGGGTCATAATATCAAAGATCATTGCTTTACATCGAAGCTTAGTTTGAGAAAGAGAGAGAAGCATAATAACATACCTTGAACGAATGAGAATGAGAAGAAGAGTTGAATGGAAAGGAAGGAAGAAAATGAATTTAGAATTTGAAAGAATTAATGGGAAGAGAGGTTATAGCGTAAACAAGTGTCGCAAGTTTGGGAGGAAAAATGGAATGGTTTTCCGGTTATTGATCAAAACCTCTCAGAACAAAAGCCTCAGGAATATAAGAATTTTCTAGATTACATAATTTATATTAATTATTATTTCTATTTTACTCTTTTTTAAAAAAGATATTTTTTATTTTGCCCTTTTTGTCAAGGAACTAAGGAAGCATGTGAATGGTGAAATAAAATGCATGCATCCATTTCATAATTATATATTCATTTGGGAATGGATGCATCCATTTCTGATTTTTCCCCTTTTTGTTTGCTTATATCACAAGATTTCTTTCTCTACTTTCCCTTACACTATGTTTGTTTCAAAAGAATATGAGAAAAAAAATATAGAAAAAGAAAATAGGTGAAAAATCAAAATTTTCATTGTTTGGTTTGTCGAAGAAAATAAAGAGAAAAAAAAAATGGAGGTGAGATGAAAATCAGCAAAAGAGGAAGAAATAATGATACAATTACGGATTTACTTTCTCTTTAATAAAAAAATCAAAATTTTTTATTTCACTTTTTTTTTAAATTTGAAAACCATCTCTTGTATTTTTTCTAGTTTTAAAGTCCTTCTAAACCTCATCCTTTCTTTAAATATAAATAAAAAGGTTAATAGTGTAACTTATGAATAATTTTTATTAATTTTTTATTATAAAATTATTTATTTGTATATATTTAAAAAATAATGATAATTTTTTGTTTACCATATTTGAAAAGAAAATAGAAGAGAATAATCTAAAAAAATGTTGTTATTAACAAAAATAATATGTTAAAATCTTAAAATATAATTTGAATGACTTTTTTTATTAAAAAATAACTTGAATATATTAATAAATTATAAATTATATATAATATAAATAAGGTTATTAAAATAATTTTACTCTGATATAATTTTCTTTTTTTTAATTTTTTTTATCCAAATAAAAAAAATTCTTTTTTTATTTATTTTCTCTTCATTCAAACAACAACAAAAAAATCAATTTTTCTTTTTATTTTCTTTCCTCTCATTTTCCTTCCTCTTATTTTTCTTCTTCTTATTTTCTATCCTACATCCAAACAATGCCTTAAGATTCTTTGACTCTGCTAAGATTCTTCCAAATTAGTGGTTAATTAATCAAAACAAGGGTATAATTTATCTTAATTAATAGTAGATATTTGGATTATTTTATGTTATTATTAACAATAAAAATATTATATCTATAAAAAAATTAATTATCAAATTAATTTATATATATTTATTATTTAACTTATTTTTAATATATATTTTATTATTTTTAATCGATAATTAATTTTTAATATGCAATTATCTTGATTTACTTGACAAAAAGAAAAACTTTTAAGTCACAACTCACAATTCAATAATTTTTCATCATCCAATGACTAAAAAAAACTTCAAGTTCTACAAATGTCATTTATTTTTTAAAATAGTCAATTGTCAACACATACTATTTTTATCAGCTAAATAATTTTTGGTTGAGATATTTGTGTGGTGGTAGGTGAAGAAGTCAACCTCAAACGACGACTTTACAGCACCTTCGGAAAAGTCATGAATAAAAAGGACAACATAAAATGCACGTTAACATAAAATAAGAATTCACGTTAATATATTTAACTGTCATAAAAATCAAGCTGAAGCAAAATTTCAAATACAATTCCAATATCTCTCTGAATCCTGGCAAAAGTTTTAAACTTTGGAGCTGCTTCTCCTTCTCTAAGCTTTAGAACACTCCTACTCCTACCCTTCAAGGTATTCTTTCATTTATTTCAAGTGGGTTTTTCATTTTGATCATTTGCATCATAATTCTGTGATGTTTAAGCCCAAAGGTCCTTCCTTTTTTTTTTTTTTCGGTATTGAATCGTGTTTTGTTGTTTGTGAATCATTCGAATCATGAAATTCGTTTGGGGCACTTCTTGGTGATATTCGCCGGAATAAAAAGAGTACATAGCAAGCAAATATTATCATTTTTTATTGACATTTGGCCAGCAATAATTTACACTCATTTACAGGAATTTTGCACACAAACAATATATAATTTATACTTATTTTTGCCAAAGTTTACACACATAAATCATTTTTCAGAGTTTGAACACATGAATTGGTAAAATTTATTTTGTTAAAGACAATTTAGTATTTATGATAGTTAAATGATGGTCAAAAGTACTAAAAATTACTTGCCCCAAGAGTTTTTCGAATAGAAATTCAGGGTTAGATAAATCAGAGTGTGGTTTTAACTCTATGGAAGTCAAAATTTGATTTTGATGTAGCTTAGCTGCTTTTTATACTATATACTTGATTATATGCAAATTAGTGATTTATTTAACAAAATAGTTGGGGAATTCTATTGTAAGATCCAAACTGTTCAAAGGGGCTATGGATGAAGTAGTAGAAAAGTTCTTTGAATACCTAACTTATCATCCTTAGATTATGATGTGGTCACATTCTAATCCCCAAAAACTTACTGCAGAACTGCAGATACAGTAGGATCATGGCTGCAGCACATAGCAGCAATGCTGAAAAGAAGATTGTGAGAGTTGACATTAGCTCTGATACTGTATGCCCATGGTGCTTTGTTGGCAAGAAGAATCTAGACAAAGCCATAGCCGCATCTAACGAGAAATACAACTTTGAGGTATAAGACTCTACCTCTGCATGCGTGCGCGCGAGCGTATCTGGTGCATGCTTGTATCAAGGGAATGTCTTTGGGTTGTCTTTGTTAGTTTATTGTTCACACTTTTACTGGATGTGCAGCTAAGATGGCATCCCTTTCAACTTGATTCTAATGCCCCTAAAGAAGGCATTGACAAGAAGGAGTATTACATAAGAAAGTTCGGATCACGATCTGAACAGATGGCGGCACGGATGTCAGAGGTTTTTACTTTGTTAATCACCCTTTGAACCACATTTCTTATAATTGTTCAAATTGTTTATAATTCATCTGATCATAAAGTTTTTGATAAAAAACCATTGTGCCAATTTCGGTATTTGGCAGGTCTTCAGGAATGTTGGTCTAGAATATAGCATGTCTGGACTCACGTAAGATTAAGATACAATGCATCAATGGATAAAATACAAGAGCTGACTCTTTCTCTTTCGCCATTAGCATTAGATAAGATGCGAGAATCAAATCAAACGGGTCTCACCCCTCATTCAATGGTGAAGGGGATTGAGTCAGCTCAAAGTACAAAGAAGAATAAGCATATCTAACATTCTTAATTCATCAGTGAGGTTTAAGAACTAATAACATTGTCATAACTTTTCACAGGGGAAACACTATGGACAGCCACAGGCTTATATATTTTGCAGGACAACAGGGTCTTGACAAGCAACATGCTCTTGTGGAAGAACTTTGCCTTGGCTATTTCACTCAAGGAAAATACATTGGTGACCAGTAAGTGTATTTTTGTTGTGAGATCAATTAAGTCACAGAAGTTAATGTTGGGTAGTATGTGTTTATGTGTTGATCTATTTTGTTACAAGCTCAATTCACATAAGCTAATGGAACTTTGTCTATATAGCTTAAGCCATTGTAGACTCCTTAAGAACTAGTACTGCTTCAAAGGGTTGTCCATCAGTATGAATACCCTTAACACTATATGGATGCAGGAACTTTCTTCTGGAATGTGCTGCAAAGGTTGGTGTAGAAGGTGCAGAAGACTTTCTTAGGAACCCCAACAATGGATTGAAGGAGGTAACCTTTCTATAATCAAACTCACTCATGCTTGATTTAGATTCAGGGTATTGCCAAAATATATTCCATTTATGATACTTCGGTTATTAGGTGTTCGAGGTTCTAACTTCCAAATGCTTAATGTGCCTTGTTTTTGTTAAAACATTAAAAAACTTAAGGCCTTGTTCCAGTTTTCATTTTCATTGTATTATGTTTTTAGGATTTTATGAAAAAGAAAAAAATAGTGAAAACCATGAATACGATACTATTATGTTTTTTGTTTCCATTTTTTTCCTTCGCAAGTTCCTAAAATAGGACACAGAAACCAAACACACCCTTAAGTCTTGCAACTGTGTTAGATTGCACATTCTTGTAGTTTTCATGAACGACTTTGCAAATTATACAAGATTTCGTGGCAACTGATCTTGCTTTCTATTCCATGTCTCTACATAGGTTGAGGATGAACTCAGAACATACTCATGTAACATTGGAGGAGTTCCATATTATGTGGTGAGTGTATAGAAATCCAAGTCAGTTTGTTAAGATTACAAAGGGTCATCACTCATCATTCTCATCATCGCCACTTTCGAGCAAATTGACTCATTTGAATCATATTTTGCAGATTAATGGGAATCACAAGCTGAGTGGTGCTCAACCCCCTGAGGTCTTTCTGAGAGCTTTTGAAGTTGCTACAAGTTAAACTTCTCAGTTATGAACTTTCCCATTTTGTCATACACAACCTTGTTCTTGCAAATAATACGTTGGTCTGTAACATGCGATCTATACTCTACTGTACCAAATATGAAAACATTCCATCTTATCTCTTCTCCATTGTAAATCATTCCTTACAAGTTACAACTATTAATAACAAAGTGAATGATCATGTCTTTGCTGGTATGTAATTGAATGCACACTATACTTGTGAGTTGTGTCCTACACCAAAAGTTGTCACATGTTTGGTTTTATTGCTTAAATTTTACATTCACTTTTCAGTCAAGAAGTTTCCCTTGCAGCATTTTGATGATGCAGTACTTTTTTTACTACAAAAAGGTGTCATTTAAACTCGTCTTCTTTTAAATGACAGGGTTTTTTACCATCTGAATTAAACACTTATAAGCTAATGGTTATTGACATTTTTAAGTTATGATTGAATTCATTCAATTTACAACTAATGATGTTCTGAGTTCTTAACCTTAAAATAAAAAGGTACAGTTAATAAGAAATACTGAAGTTTTCGTTCAATTTACAAGAAACAAAGGATATTTTTAAGTAAGGCACTTCATTAACGTTACATTGTCCTTGGCTAGAGTTGTTTCCCACTTTGTCTTTGCATAATATGTATCTAACTTGGGTGCACATGTTTTCATCTTTGCTTATATTGCATGTATAACAACTATACAAGTATTTAAAGAAGATGATTATTGCTCCTTTGGTTTGTAATTTGGAAGGCACAAAAGTACAATCGTAATTGAAAAGTAAGCTATTAATTCGTTGTTTAAGAAAATATTTGAATTGAAACTACTGGCAACTGAAGTTTGTTTATTTGAAATTTCTCTCTCTTTTTTGGGGGGACAGGATTTGAAATTTCTATTAAGAAAGCATTAGCTTACATGATCATGAACTTTTGCTTTCAAATTTGTTTTAATTGATCCAAACCAAGTAGCAGTTGTTACTAGTTTAATATACTCATTTCACCAAAGGTAAAAAATGGGTAGAAGTTTTAAGGATAAACTTCATGTATAGCCATCAAACTTATCCATGAAATTTGCAGAGTTCATTTTATCTGCAAAATGCATCATTGGTCAAATGTAAAATTGTAAGAGCACTAGGATCAAAGAAAAAGAGAAGAAAAAAAAATTCTTGAAAAGAAAAATTGTTGAAACCATGAGAAAGTTTCCATCTAAAATTGCCTTATCCTTTTTCCTCATAATAAGTTTTGGCAATAGAAACATGGATGATATTGAACTCAATAATGGTTAAGCAAACTCGTATATATACTTATGTACATGACAAGGCTTAATCTGAAGTATTCACAATGTCTATAATTTGTATTTGTATCTTTGCTTTCCTTTGTTGCTGGCTTCATCTACGACACAAAACTTTTAACTCAAGATTACGTCGTTTCATCAAATACCATCACCTACACATGTCAACAGAAACAAATAAAAAGTAAAACAGACAACTATCATAATTCAATGAACTCCAATTTCAACTGTAAAATAAATATGATTAAACTGCAAGATAGCATTTATTGTGGTATAGTTTTAAATGATTGTGTGTAAATTGCAAGAAATTATTAGCACCAAGCTGCTCAAAAGCACAAGCATGCAATATCACACATAAAACACAATGTAAATGCAAACTGAGTGGAAGTCAAGTCAGAGAGAGCTTACAGGCACTCAGTTCTGAATGCTTCAACCTACCTCGAATTTCAACTCTCACAAACCACTCCAACAGAATAATACTTTTAATAATAATAAATGTTTAGCAAATCTAAAAATTGAAAAAATTGAAGCAATTTCCATTGAGGAAAAGATTACAAGATCTAGAGGATAAGGCCATTATAGGCCAATGAGAGGCCATACTAAAAAGGGTTGATCACATGGAGGATAGTATAAACAGAGGTACAGGAAGAACAAACAAATTCAAGTAGAATGAAGACCTTGGTCAAAATGGACTTTCTGGAATTTTGGATATTGATAGAACACAATGACATTACTTGGTTCATGTAATTAATCCAATCTAAACAAGAAATACCTTCTGTTGTAGTAGTTATTATTTATCAATCCTGGTGAAAATAAATTTTTACCACAAATGTTTGACAGTGTACAAGTATAGCTATGGACTTATTATTAACAGCCAAACTGAGTTTCACTTTCACTCTTTGCCTGAAAAAAAGTGAACTGTAAGGCACTGGAACCTACTAACTTTAATTTATTATTTATATACTCTAGTTTTTATACCTTATTGTATATTGTACATGCATGGCACAGATACCAACTACCGACCTAGTATTCTCAACAAGAAAGCTTCGTAGTTCATAGCCAGACGTTTGCTATGCTACCATGCCAATCACTTATATGAATCCAAGCTTTGCGCTTGTGCAGATCTCAAACTGAAATCTTCAAACCAAGTGATGACATGACATGACAGCACACCAAGCCATCGGGACTAGTAGATTGGACATGTTTCCCAATGTGTAACGAATTGGCTGGTTCATATCACTTCACAGCGCAATACAGTTTAAGTAAAGAAACAAACCAGAGACTGGTTTCCAGTTAAGCAGACTGGTTAAGTCCCACTCTCGTCCCTCTGATTTTGATGTGGTCTACACACCAACTGCTGATGAGCTAATATCCATTTCAATAATAAAAAAAAAAAATTAGTTAAGCGCTAACTGAAACTATTACCTTCCCACAAACTGGACAGGTGTCACTTCTCTCCATCCACTCATAAATGCAACCAAGATGAAAATGATGAGAGCATTTTGTCACTATCTTCGGATTCTCTTCAGTATATTCTGCAACATAAAGAAGATTTCAGAGATATAAGAATCTATAGAAGGTCATAGCCTCTTAATAAGGTGTTTCCGGGCATTAACAACCTTTTGTCTATAGATTAGAATTTTTATAAGCACTACAAATAATCATAATTCAGAATTTAAAATTTGGTCTCCTAGGTTCCTGTGCTAAACTTATATTCTGATTTATAAGCCAAAGTTGCATTATATGCAAATTTCTTAGTTTCTATTTTTGAGATAAACTCATTAAAGGGCACTGAAAAAGAAAAATGAGGGAAATAATATAAGATGCAATCTCTAGACATCATCTACTAGAAGTATGCCAAATAAATAAATACTTCCACACTTCTTGGTATGAGTCAAGGCACATGCCAAATAAGTCTCATCATCACGAGATCTTCCAGTTAAGATATGATTATAAGTTTCAAACATATACCTTCAAGACAAGTTGGACAGCAATCCTCCTCTTCTGAGGACGAATAGACAAGTCCAACTCCAGTGGTAGGTTTTGCTGATGACAGCCTTATTAAAGACTTAGAATGGTATTCTTTGGATCCATCTTCACTGGCAATTTCATGCCACTTGTTGCTTGAAGTTAAAGATTGTTGGTCATCCTCATCTAGATCACCTCTTAGAGGTTCTGCCTCATCATTCACATGACTTGAACCCTTATCACGTCGTGAAACTAGTCTATCATGCTGAGAGCGGAAATGCCTTGGGTCTGCATCATAAGGCATTGGCCTTGGAGGAGAGCGGTACATGTCAGATAGAGAATTATCAAGTGATGCTGTGGAAGTCATAGATGCTGCCCCCTGTATAGATGAAGGAATTGCCTGCATTTCCCCTCTATGGAATATTGATGCATACTGAAATTTGAGGTAGATAGGAAAAATGTTATAGCATATTATGGAGTACAGGTCTCATCAATTTCAAAGATAAATTATCCTGAAAAATGGATTTAGTTCTAAATATTCTTCATATCTCACTTGTGCATATTAATATGAATGTCAACCAATAAAATCAATTTACCGCAAAGCAACTTAATACATTATTTCAAGAGTGGTGCTACTAAAAACTAGAACAGTAAAGAGGAAAACTTAAGCAATCTCTCCCAAGTTTAGGTATAACTTTGACTAACATTAAGAGGAAGCAGTAGAGACAATGCAAATGTACAAAAGAGGAGATTTGATTCTGAGACATACCGCATTCAAAAAGTTCTGTAAGACGGAACTGAGGCACCCACAGTTCCTATATACAGGACTATTTGGATTCATATAATCTTCAAAATCATTAACACTCAAACAACAACAAACAGAACCCATTATTCCAGTCTCAATAGTCAATATCTTTCTCTCTTTTAACTTGAAATTTCCTCCAAATTATCAATTGAAACAAGGTCACCAAACACTGATGCTGCTACATGCACCCCTTGAGGAAAGGAACCTCCAACAGCAACAGCTATGAATTCACAAATAAATACACAAAGGAGAGAGGATTCTAAGCTCGCAGAAGTCCAAATGCCTCCGCAAACCAGTACCCTCCCTCTTCTGTTAAGACAATCTACAATATGGATAAGCAAACTCTTCTTCTCTTGATCACCTGTAGAATAAACCAAAAAATTGCATAAAAATCACTGGAACAGAAAGGAAATAAAGGGAATGCTGTAGTATAAGTTGTCATTCATGCAATTTGACCAATCAAAATAACCGAGATTATGAGCAATGCAGCTAATCCACATGCTCCAAATCCAAAGCAGCAATAAACTAAATTCAATGGTGCAAAACAGCATAAAAAAAGTCATGTTCCCTTTGATAAAATAAAACTGGAAGAAAGAAAAATTACATACAATGAGCACTTAAAAGAAAAACTCTAATTTTGTATATAATGTTCCTTCAAACAATGGAAAAAAATTCTGTTCTTTACTTCAGTGTTAAGCTATGCTATAACATCAACCAACAAAAATTAACGATCATAGCTTTCCTTTCAGCTGGAAAATCATAATCATAACAGATTAACATAATATAATACAACCAAAACAAGCACACCATGACTTTTTTTTAATCCTTAATTAGAATCATAAAAAATAATAAGAAAACAAATAAAATAGCACGCAATTCATCCATGCAAAATCCTCAATTTTCTACCAAACAGGAAAAGAGAAAAAATATATATTCAACCCGGAAAAAAATAAACACCGGAAATTGATGAGAAAACGGAATATCCAGAGCGAAATCTGGGTGATCAAGGGGAGTATACGAAGTTGGTGAGGGAGGAAAAGGACAAACATGGAATTTTTGAAGGGAGAAAAAGTACCTCAGAGAAAAAAAAGAGAATTTTTTGAATGATGATGATGAATTGATGATGATGTTGCTGTTGTTGTTTGGAGAAGACAATGAGAGAAAGAGAGAAGGTGGAATTTAGAGAGAGAGAGAGAGAGAGAGAGAGAGAGAGATGTTTAGTTTTGGTAATTCTAAAAAGGGAGTATTAGATTTAATTTAACGAACTAATTAACCTATTTTATGATTTCGATTTTTTATTTATCTTTATATGAGTATGATTATATGAATGAATTTCGCCAAATCCTAGTAGAAAATAGAAATCAACTAAAATCTCGCTATAACTAACTGAAAAGAAAAATTCTCTTAAAAAAATGCTAAAATCATGTTTATGTTATCCGTATTATAATAACTTATCCAATTTTCAAATCAAACAAAAATATGTGAATCTTTTTGAGATTCTTTTTTATTTTTATATTTTAAATTACTTTCTTTTTATTAAAAAGATATCAAGTACTACTACCTTAAAAATAGTTATACCAATTTATAAGAATTTAAAAAGCTCTCATTGTTTTGAAAATATTATTGTTATATTTTGTTAAACACTGATTGGATAATTTACTAGAAATTATAGAGAACAATAATATATTTTATATTTTATTTTCTTAAGATATTCTCATTCTCATTTTAATAATTCTAATTCGATATTTGAAATTATATTTGTGTCTTAAATTGATCTCGAAAAATTTAATTTATTAAATTTGATCTCTTAATTATTTTTAATTTTATTTGTCGTTATAAAATTATTAACCACATAATATAATCCGACGACTGTTATATTAGACTTTTTAACTATTATTTGATGTGACAATAAATTTGTTTTTATTTATTTTCTTCTTACGAAATTTTTAAATTTTAATTTAAGTATTAACTCAATTAATTATCTATTAATATCTTTATTTAAAAACAAAAAAATGTTTTGTATTTTTTATTAAATATATACAAAATAAAATAAATGATTATAGAAATCTAATCTAATAATTTAATTGAATAATTTCAAATAATTAAATTATTATGGATTTAAATAGACTTTTAATTTCTATAAGATACTAATCTTTTGTTTGGTTTTAATTTTTGGTTCGTACAAGATATTTTATATAAATAAAAGATTTATTTTAAGTCATTATAATATGACATATTTATTTATTAAGAACCAAAATTCAGTCAACAAAAGAATATTTAAAAACCAAAATTTACTCGCGTCGGTGCTTATGTGGATGGTGACGGTGTAGGATCGGAATGTGTATCCTATTATATAAAACTTACTCTATTAATATTTGATAATATTATTAAGTGTATATTAAAATTAATTATTAATATATTAATATATATATTAAAAATAAGTTAAATTATATATATTTATATATAATTATTTTTAATAATTAATTTTAATATATAAATAATATTTTTAATTCATTTTATGCACAAAACAATAAACACAATTTATGGCCCTGCAGGCCTCTTTATGTTTTTTCGCTATTTGTCATATGCATAGGGATAACAAAGACGATATTATTTTACCAATATTGGAAAGATATTAATCAAATTACTTAATCAATCATTACTTTAAAAAAATTAATTTTCATATATTAATTGTATAAGAGTATTTTAAATATTTAAATTGTATATTATTGTCCATGTGCTTTGTAACTACACAATTGCCAAGAATCTTTGAATAAAATTGGAATTAGTAATTTTTTTTTCATTCTTTTGGAGTTTATAAATCTTAGATTGGATTCATCTTAACTTATACGAAACTATTCGATTTTTTATGAAGTTCCGTAACATTTTTTTTATGAAGTTACATGACTTCGTGTAAATATCTATATAAATTGAATTGGTTAAATTTGATTTATATATTATAGTACTAAATTAAATCAACATAATTTGAATTAGTAAAAAATAATATAAATCAAAATTATTTGTCTGTTGTTTTGATTTATCAAAAAATGATATTTAAAATACAATACATACTAAATCGAATTAAATTTATTCGATTTATTATATATGCTATATTAATAGTAAATTAAATCTAGTTGATTGAATGTACTATTAAATATCACAGTGAATCAAATCAGCATGATTCAATTTATTATTTTTAATAAATTATTAATTTTTATTATTTTTGAGTTAATTGTTTATTTACTTTAAAATATAAATATTAATAAGAAAATACGTTCATTTGGATTCAAATAAAATATAAAAAAAAATCAAAACTAATAAGAATATAAATCTAATTTTTGTGTTTTAATTCAAATTTCAAAAAAGAAATAAGTATTGTTTTAGTCCAAACGTTGAGAGTTAGAATTGAAACTGTTCTCAACATAATTTTTTATTTATAATTATCTTTAACGTTTTTTATAAACTTATAAATTTAAAATGGAATATTAAAACGATTTCTAAAAATTCATTAAAAATTATCCTTTATGCATTAGCTTCTAGAAAATTATTATCAGAACTTTTGATGTTGAAAAAGTTAATATAAAATATAACTTTCTAATGTAGCATAAAAGTTAAAGCTTAAATTTTATCAAAGTCAGAAATAATAGATACTTATACATTATAAAAAGACCAACTATATTTATATAAAAATAATTAAAAATTAATATCTAATTAAAAAATATAAAAATAAATAATAAAAAATTAATATTTAATTTTAAAAATATAAAAATAAATAATCATTAAATATTTAAAATTTATCATAAAATATCATTTTAAAAGAAGTCACCATCGTATTATTTAGACTTTTTTGTATAAAATATTGCTGTCTTTGTATAAGATGAATACTTGCATCTCTATTCATATGGAAATTACTAATTAGTTATAACTATCAGATAGATGGGGAATGGGTCCCCGCAAAAAATGAGAATGGGAAGCAATATTTTCCACAGCGAGAATGGAGAGCAGGGAAGCATCCTCCGTCCGCGCCCCGTTGACATCCCTAATTGTATATACATAAAAATTACTCACAATACTATTTATATCAAGAGATATTCTCCTCATCCAAACAATTTTGGCATCCAAGTTCATCCAAACAATTTTAGGTAATGCGCTCTTCCCACTTTCTTCTTTTCTCTTCTTCTCTTCTTTTTCTCACGCTCGTTTGCGCACGAGGCGTCTTCTTCTTCGCCTTTTTCTTTGCGTTCCTCCTCCTCCTCATTTTCCTCCTACTTTTTTGCGTTCCTTCTTCTTATGTTTTTTCCTTATCGTCATTCTTTTGTTGTTGTTGCAGATGTATTTTTTTTGTCCTTTTCTCTTTTTGTCTTTTTCTCCTTTTCTCGCCGGTGAAGAAGCAGTAGAAGGTGAGGAGGAAGAGTTTTAAATTGTGCAGAACAGAAATGAACCGAACATGTTATTATGGCAATTGTATAGTACTAAATGAATGGAATTATCCATTATATAAATTCAAATTCAAACTAATGAATCGAAACACGTACTCATTGTGAAATAATTTTATAGTATTGAATGAACGAAACATAATCCATTATATAAAATCAAATTCAAACAGCTTTCTGCATAATGAACCAAAACACGTACTCATGGTAAAACAATTGTATAGTACCGAATGAACGAAACATAATCCATTATATAAAATTAAATTCAAACAGCTTTCAGTAAAGTGAACCGAAACACGTACTCATGGTGAAACAATTGAATAATACTTAATGAACGAAACATAATTCATTATATAAAATCAAATTTAAAACACCTCCGTCTATAATTTAGATATTATTAATTCAATTCAATTCAGATTCAGAGCACATGTCTCCATTCAATTCAATTCAATTGAGCAATTGCATTCTATTCAAAAAACAAAAAGAAGAAGATGACGTATGTTTGTCGCGAAAAAAAAAGGATACCTAATGCTGTGTTTGTTTTTAGAGACAGGACAGAAGATGACACTGAAACAGAGACAATAGGACGGAAACACTAAAAATTATCTTTTGTGTATTGTGGTTGGATACGATTGACAAGCAGTATTATGTTTGGATACACATGGACAAGACTAAAATATTATATGAAATGACTAAAATAGCCATGTGATTTCAAATTTTCTACATCAATACAAATTAATTTAATAAAAAATGAGAATACGTAGGAATACAGACGGAACTTGAAAAAAATATTTGAAAAAGGCAAAAAGTTTTAATAAAAAAATATATTAGTATTTATATTAAAATAAAATTTATAAATATAATTATTTTACTTTAAAATTTATTATTAATATGTAGGAATACATATGGTTAAAATTAACAAAAAAAATAAATTTGAGTTTGATTAATAAAATTTTTTGTTTAAGTTAATAAGCCAAATTAATTTTAAATAAAAAATTAATTTAAAAAAACCCATTTTTACATGAAAAACAATTAGTTTTGCATATAAAAATTTATTTTATTTAAAAACTGATTTTTTTTATAAAAAAATAATTTTTTTTAAATTATATAAAATCAATTATAATTTATAAATTATCTTTTAGCATTTTAAAAGATCAATTTTACTTTTAATAATATTTATCTTTCAAAAATTTTAAGATTAATTATTTTTGTTATTATTTTTATTGCAAATCAAATAATATAATATAAGGTTAAAATGGTATTGAAGTAAAACAATAAAAAGAAAAGAATTATCTACCCCAATAAAAAATTCTACAGAAAGAAGAGAGTACCTGAAAAAGAAAGAGATAGAAAAAGAACAGAAAGAAAAAAGTATCTCTAAACAACGCAATAAGAAAAATATAAGAAGGGGTAATAGTGAAAAAAAAGAAAAACAAAAATAAAATTGTCCGTGTCCACTCTTCCAAATTCCGTGTCTATCATTGTCCTTCGTGAAAGAGTGGACACAAAAGTATAAAAAACTGTCTCGAAAACAATATGTCCACTGTATGTCTCTCTCTGCTGTAGAACCTATGCACAATTACTCAAGAGGGAGGTGAATTGAGTATTGCAACAACAATGAATCTTTTTGCGAAAGTTAAAGACAATATACAAAAGTGTTATTGTACTAGTATTTTTCCAAGAGCTTAATTCAATTACTAAGCATTTATAAGGAGCTTTTACTTTCCAATAGACACCAACACAAATAAATTGATCAAGCTTTTCACCAATCGGACTTAAGCTACTCCTTAAGTACTTACGAAGCTACTTTTCGATCACAATTTATTTGCTCAAAGGTAAAAGATAATAATATTGAAGAGATGAGTTTGGAGAGATGCAAACGCTATTTAGAGTGGTTCGGCACAATCCTTGTCCTACGTCCACTTTCTTTCTCAATCGCAATTGAGAAGTTCCACTATTGCCAAGCTTCAAGGTGCTCGCGCAAAACCTTTTACAATCCGAGTTCTTAGTTTCTAACACCTCACGGTATATGATCACCACTCGTATACTAACCCACTCCACTTAGAGATACCTTCTCTAAGATTTGCCTTGAGTACTTAGTATACCTCTTTGGTATCCTCACCGACTATAGTGTTTATAACTCTTGACTCAACCTTGGAGATCACACTCCAATTTACAAGGTGTACAAGAAAACAATTCTCAAAGAATTGTTGAGATGAAATGAGTACTCTCTAGAAGAGTGTATGATTACAAGTTTAGCACTATTGAACCAATTGATATTGCTCTCTCAAATTGTGTATTATAACACCTTAGAATGAAAGAATATGAACAAGATAGTTTGCAAAAATTCAAGTCTGAAATAGGCTTCAATCCATCTATTTATAGACTCCCCAAACCTTAGAAACGTTGGGGAGTTAATGGGATGGAGCCTTTTTGTCAAAACTAGCCGTTTTTTATGTTTTTGAATCATTTGCATCGATGCATAACACTTTGCATCGATGCAAATGTGTTTTTGAAGCTGAAATTTGAATTTTCAGCTAGGTTGCATCGATGCAAACATCTTTGCATCGATGCAACAAGTCGTTGCATGCTTTGCATCGATGCAAGATGAGTGTGCATCGATGCAAACCTTAAAGAATGGCTTAAAATCACTTCAAAATACTTAAGATTGATCTCAAACTTGTTGGAGTCAATTCCTATGCTTTTGTACCTTTGAAAACAAGTTTTAAACCATTTGGCTAGCATCGAATTGCAAGATGTGCATATGATATGATAATCAAAACATTTTGTGAGTGTGTGTTGAGAGATTTAGCAATTGGTTCTTAACAAGAAGTTACCTAAGTCCTAAGACACTATACTTGTCTTCAAATGTTGTGGACTTGAGTTTCTTGTTGTTGTTGTGTTGCTTTCAACTCTTCATTCCTCAACGTTGAATGTTGGTTGATCTTTCAACATGCTTGTTCATTCAAGTTGTTTGTTGGTTTGTCATTCATCAAAACCTACGAATATAAACTTTCGCATACAAGCAACATGATTTACATCTGCTTCCAAACACTTTTTAAACAAGTGTTGTCCATATTTCAGTGTCCTGCCCCCAAAACAAACACTACCTAAATGACGCTCTTTTAATGAGAGTAATTTTTGTTGGTATTAGACTTATTTGGATAAAATTTAGATGAAAAAATACTTAGATATGTAACATAGCCCTTATATAAAATAAATATCTAAATACATAAATAAATCAAACAATATATTTATTTATATGCAAATACACAATAATTAATTTTTAGTATTTGCATAATATATATTTTTTAAATTCATTTATAATAAGAAGCATTTCAAATTTCCCAAATCAATTTCCATTCCCCCTCCATTTGCAAGAGGTGGACACCACCAGCATCAAAAACCAAAACCATTCCCAATTTTTTCTTTTCAAATTTCTGGCACCCTGAAAACAAAAAAGAAAAAGGCTTTGCTTCATTTCTTCATTTTCAATTCTCAATTACACTGCAAAAAAGTGCAAAAATTCAAAAACAAACAACATCACAGTGACTCTCTTTTGCTTCATTAGCTTCCAAAGTTCTCAGATCCACTCTGTAACTAACTACCCTTAACTCGATCGAGTTACCGAGTCACGACTCAGCCAGATGCAACCAACACTATCATAGAATCTTCCTCACAATGCAGGCCACATCGCCATCGTCGTCGTCCAGCGCCGCTGCTACTGCCGCCACGCCGGAGGCCATACTCGAATGGCTGCACAAGGAGATGGGATACCGCCCTCTCGCCGGCGTAACCGCCGGCAAGTCGCACCTTCCGTCGGTGGAATCGCTCCGACGGATTTGCCGCGGTAACATGATCCCGGTCTGGAACTTCCTGATTACGCGTGCGAAGTCGGAGAAGACTGTGCAGAATATCCGCCGGAACATCACCGTGCACGGCGGTGACGGCCGCGGAGGAGGTGGGAGGGAGGAGGGGAAGGGGAGAGCTGTGGGAGGCGGAGGGAGGAGGAAGGAGAGGATCTCCGGAGGGGAGGCGGAGACGAGGGAGGCGGCGTTACAGGAGCGGGAGGCCGCGGAGAAGGAGGTTGAGAGGCTGAGGAACGCCGTGAGGAGGCAGAGGAAAGATTTGAGGGCGAGGATGCTTGAGGTTTCGAGAGAAGAGACCGAGAGGAAGAGGATGCTTGATGAACGCTCCAATTATAGGTCCACTTCTGTTTGTTTTTTATCTTTACATTTGTATATTTTGTCCTAATTTCTGTGTATTGTGCTTGATGATTGTTAGAAAGGAGAGAGGACATATTGGATAGCAGAAAAATTGGTAGAATTTGCCTTACCCTGATTTGTGTGTGTATATGGAAAGGTCAGTGAAGCCTTGTTAAGGACAGTATCTGAGATGCAAGTAAGGTAGTATAATAGCTAGTGATAGAGATATGATTTTGTGATTAGAAATATGCGTTTAATGATAAGAAATTAGAATGTAAATGATTTATGATTTCTGTTTAAAAAGAAGGTTTATGTACTTGGGTCTATGCTGGTGATATGTTTGAAGCAACAAAACAGCTGCAACAATAAGCCTTTTCCCCATTGGTGTGATCAGCTACATAGATTAAAAAAAAAGATGCCATTATGCCCTCTCATATACTGTGTCTATAGAATATAATAAAGATGATATGTGGGAAAAATAAGAATGAGATTGTGGTGATTTATGCCATTGACTAATTGAAACAATGGAAGTGTCTGAGTTACTAGCTGATTTTGCAGGCACAAGCAAGTGATGTTGGAGGCTTATGATAGACAGTGTGAAGAAGCTGCAAAAATATTTGCCGAATATCATAAACGTCTCTGTCACTATGTAAATCAAGCATTGGATGCTCAACGATCAGGTCTTGATTCTTCTGTTGAAGCAACCAACAGTTTTAGTGCTAAACATGAGAAGGAAGCTGTTTATTCTACTGTTAAGAGTGGTAAATCTGCAGACGATGTCATTCTCATTGAAACCACTAGGGAAAAGAATATTAGAAAGGCTTGTGAATGTCTTGTAGCTTACATGGTTGATAAAATACGGAATTCTTTTCCTGCTTATGAAGGAAGTGGCATTCATTCAAATCCTCAGGCAGAAACAGTAAAGTTGGGGTTTGATTTTGATGGACAAATTCCAGAAGAGGTTAGAACTATAATTTTAAATTGCCTTAAGAGTCCACCTCAGCTGCTTCAGGCAATTACTGCTTACACTTATCGGCTGAAAAGTCTAATCTCCAGAGAAATAGAGAAAATTGATGTTAAAGCTGATGCAGAGACCTTGAGGTATGGGAATATATGTATTCCTATTCATCACGTTCTCTTGGTTCTTTTGTTAATATACTATTTGAATTTTGACCTTTAGTTGAAACCTTAAATCATTGTTACTATATTTTTGTTAAAAACTTTTTTCAGTCTGAAATACTAAATTGGCAATGCATAATGAAGATCCATAGGTGATTTAGTACCCATTCTGACGATGACCAGAAAAATATCAATAGTGTTCACGTAGTGATTGGAAGCAGTTTATGAATGTTCCACTAGTTTTATATTAGCAGTAAGGAAATACTTCTTGTATAGCTGTTAAAAATTCAAACTTGAATCCTTCAATCAGGTACAAATATGAAAATAACATAGTGATGGATGTTTCCACTTCTGATGGGAGCTCTCCTCTACAGTATCAACTTTATGGCAATGGAAAGATTGGAGTTGATGTGCCTCCAGGAGGAAGTCAAAATCAGCTTCTTGAGAGACAGGTATATATTCTGCCTTGAACTGCACAACTTTATCTTCATAAGGGGAATTACTTAGCTAGTGTTCTATCTCTGTTTACAGAAAGCTCATGTTCAGCAATTTTTGGCTACCGAAGATGCATTAAACAAGGCTGCTGAGGCAAAGGACTTGTCCGAGAAACTTATGAGACGTCTGTATGGTGGCACTGATGTTCCATCACGCTCAATTGGTATTGGAAGCACGTCTCAGAATGTTGGAAGTCTTAGGCAACTTGAGGTCTTCTCTTCAAAACATAAAGTCCATTAGTTACATTTTTACCTTGATAGAAAGTGTTACAAAGTATAATGTGCGCGCACGCGCAAGCGCCTCCACATCCCCTCCTAAATATCTTTCTAATTAGGGAAGAATTGATTGCTTTTTAAGTTTTCAAGACATTTAACATATGTATTTTTACTTTATTTATTATTTTGGAGAATGTTTAGGAATATTTTTTAGATACTACATCACTCATCTAGTATTTATTGTTGTGGTTATTAGGACTTAAATTGGGTTTAGCAAAAATGTTCAATTCTAGATACAATCAAATTCTATATTCTCCATTTAAGGCAGGAGAAATAAGAATTTACCACCTTATATGTTTCAGGGTTGATTGAATCCTTGGTTATGGCATTTTCATTTAAATTATTTAGGATCCCATTTTCATTACCTGATTAGATTTTCCTATTTAATTTAGGAATTTAAGCATTTAAATATTCCATTTCTTTATATGGTTCCTGTTTTCAGCTTGATGTTTGGGCCAAGGAAAGAGAAGTTGCTGGTTTAAAGGCAAGCCTAAATACCCTGATGTCTGAAATACAACGCCTGAATAAGTTGTGCGCTGAGAGGAAGGAAGCTGAAGATTCTCTGAAAAAAAAGTGGAAAAAGATTGAAGAGTTCGATGCTCGAAGATCAGAACTTGAGACCATATATACAGCATTACTTAACGCAAATAAGGTAAATTCCACTATTTCCATCTTTCCTGTATAAGTGAAACTCTGGTATCTTTATTGTTCATCCTTGGGTGGTGCTTTTACCTTGTTAGAATCCTAAGATGATCACTTTTTCCAACTTAATTGGCCAATATTTGCATTGACTGTTGAGATGATGGATATTAGCGAAGTTTATGTACAGTGTTGGTACTTGGCATGGAATTCATATCCCTTGCTTCTGACACATTGTCTTTTTGCAGTGTATATTTTTCCCCGTTTCTATTTTTTAGGGAAAAATAGTTCTTTGAATTTTTATTTTACCCCCTTGTTAATCACATATTGCAGGATGCTGCATTGTTTTGGGGTCAGCAACCATTAACTGCTAGGGAGTATGCTGCAAGCACTATAATTCCAGCATGTGCTGCTGTTGTTGAGACTTCAAATAGTGCAAAAGATCTTATTGAGAAGGAAGTGTCTACCTTTTGTCGGTGTCCTGATAATAGCCTCTACATGCTTCCTTCTTCCCCACAGGTTTATAATGTTTCAACAGAAAATTTCCCCCCACTTGTTTGTTGATGCATGGTATTTGATAGATGGAGTTTCTTTTTGATGTCCCATCTCGACATTTTGGTATTCAAAGTTCTGAGTTCATTGAAGTTTAAAACAAGGAACATGAATAAATAAAATCAAGAAAGCAACAAGAGTGATCAGATACACCTAACTTTTCTTAACACCTTTAGGAACATGACTCACTTAAAGATATGTTCATTATTCAGATAGGCTAAACTAGTTGAGGGGTAATTTTTAGGGTGGCCATACTAGAAGAGATAGAATTAGGTATGAGTGCACCTGAAAACACTTGCGGTTGCCCCTATTGTTGAGTAGATAGTGGAATCTCGGCTTGTAGATTCCTCTGTTGAACAAAGGAAACCTATAGAGGCCCTGGTAAGGAGAGTGAACCAGATAGGTGAGAATAAAAAATTAGATGTAAAGGAAGACCTAGAAAAACTGTAAGTTGAATTATTAAAAAGAGACTTTTGATATAAATTGTTTATACAGATATAGTTCATGACAGAAGATTATGACTTGGCTTGACCCATATAGAGCCAACCCCACCACCTAGTGAGTGGGAAAAGACTATGTTTGTTGTTTTGTTGTGGAAAGAGTTGCGTTAGGTATTTAATCGTCTCATATTGTGTCGTGCTTCAACATAACTTTATCTTCAATACTGGTTCACTTAGGCACTGCTAGAAGCCATGGGGGCCAGTGGATCATCAGGGCAGGAAGCAGTTGCAAATGCAGAAATGAATGCAGCGATTTTAACAGCAAGAGCAGGTGCTCGGGATCCATCAGCGATTCCATCAATATGCCGTGTTTCAGCCGCCCTTCAGTATCCAGCTGGTATGTATATTACTGTTTTGCATTCCCAATTGGCTATGTGAGATGTCTCTGATTATTAAGTGTTTTGGAGACTTGGAGTTTGGATCTCATGCATTATCAGTTATGTAAATTGTTTTGGGTGAAATAAAATTGTCACTTGAATTTGAGGTTGGTATGATGTGATCAACATAGTCTATTTTATTGACTTGCGATCAGGTAATTCCTATAGCATGAGTAAATAGGGTATTAACTTTGTATAACTATATATATCTTATTTTTATTGTTTCAAGTCTATGTATTACTGTTTCATGTAATTTGAAGAGAAATTGTAAGGACTTATCATGTGCTTTTGCATAAAAGCTATATATATATATATATATATATATATATATAGTGTGGTAAATTAATCTCTTGTTAAATGTGGGGTGGACAGGCCTGGAGGGTTCAGATGCTGGTCTAGCATCTGTGTTGGAGTCCCTGGAGTTCTGTCTGAAACTTCGTGGCTCTGAAGCTTGTGTGTTGGAAGATTTATTAAAGGCTATTAATCTTGTTCACATTAGAAGGGATCTTGTTCAAAGTGGTCATGCTTTGTTAAACCATGCTTATTGTGTTCAACAGGAATATGAAAGGTAAATATTGTATCTAACGCCAGAATTTAACATGTAAATTCGATTTTTCTTTTTTTTATCAGTTAATTGGAAGGTCAGGATAACTTACCTTTTCCATCCTTTTCAGATTCATACCTTCAGAATTTGAATGCTCTTTTTTCTTCTTTATTGACATTTGACGTATTGATGCAGGACAACAAATTATTCTCTGAGTTTGGCTGCAGAACAAGACAAGACTGTTATGGAGAAATGGTTGCCTGAACTTAAGGCTGGTGTTTTGAATGCTCAGCAGAGCTTGGAAGCTTGTAAATATGTCAGGGGTTTGGTGAGTTACCGCTGTTATTATTACTGATCAAGTTAATATAATAATTGAAGTTGAGGTGAAAAATTATAGGATGGGTTCATGCAGTTTCCAAATTTCTCTCTGGAAAACTTTCGCCACAATTTCCTGTTGCATATTTGTTTAGCAAAGTGTCATACACATGGATGAATAAAGAAAATTCATCAGAATTGCTGGTTTTTTTCATATCCCTTTTGCAATTTCCATTTAAATCCCTGATTTTTAACCTTTTATGCAGCTTGATGAATGGTGGGAGCAACCGGCATCGACGGTTGTTGACTGGGTGACAGTGGATGGGCAAAATGTAGCTGCATGGCATAACCACGTTAAGCAGCTTCTTGCATTTTATGATAGAGGAGCATCATGAGTAACATGAATGAGCACCCTTAAGGCATGAACTTTCTGAGGATTCCCATTTGTCTAAACACTTCCCACTTTGTTGTCACCATTGAAGACTTAATATCCTCCAGCCTCAGCTTCGCATGCCGTGACTGGGAATACCTTTTCTGGTAAACTTACCTTGAGATGGAAATGGGACTTCTCTACGTTTCTTGATTGACAAGAGACCACAGGCACAAGAACCTCACCCCTACTTCCCTTGCCCATTTTATATCTAGAAGTGTGATTTTGGCTGGTTTTGGAGTTTAGGTGGTGGTTTTGATTGTTCTTTTCACTGAATGTGATTAACAGCTAGTGGCAAATGGCAATGCAATGTTTTATTTTAGAGGTTGTAAATTGTTTGTTTAGCTAATTGAGGTTGAAGGCATTTTCAGCTTCATTTACTCTATATATTGTTTAAGTGTTGTGTACAATTTGGTAATTTTATATTATATTTTAATTTTGCTAAGATGATGTAATAGGCTGAACTTTCGAACTTAATCAAAGTGCTACAAGATAAGCTCGTGATGAATCTGAGACTATAAAAACTTGATGCTTAAATTCATACTAAAATAAAATTAATTGCTCTTTATACTTGCTAAGTAATGTGCACTTTGGTATTCGGAAGTGTTCATAATCATCTTGAAAAATATATAATTCCCAACGACGCAAGAGTAACGATTGCACCATTGATTATGAACACTCAAACTAAACATATTCATTATCTTGTTCTGGCATGTGATCAACCTTAGGTCTAATTTTATTTAAAAATGCTATTCGTTCATCAAAATCAGCTATTAACCAAATTTTATTATGTATATTTGAATTCCAACATATAAATTAACTTTAGTGTCAACATAACATAGCCAAATTTTATTATGTAACAATTTAACATACTTGAGTTTTCATCAACTAAACAATTCTTCCGGACTTGCAAATTTACTATCGCCATGTTGCATGTACCGTGAAACAAAGAATAAAGGATGTTATCTATGTTACTCAGAAATATATATCTAAAAAATTTGATGGTAAAATTACTCAGATGCGTATCTGCTAGAATGTAGAATCCCAAAAGCAATGCAACTCGTACAAAATAGCTTAAAACTAAATAAAAATTTTTCATATAACATTGTCTGAACCAACTGAAAACAGAACACCGCAAGCAAAAAAAACTTCGACTCTACTTTTACTGTTCGCCAGGCAGTGTCTTAATGATATCAGAATCACCTGAAAATAAGATAATTAACAATCGTGTCATTAAAAACCTAAATAGACATCACTGGTTTGCTATAATATATTGTGCGGAATTTTAAGTAGTCATGGAAAGAAATTATACCAGGATCAATAATGCTGAGGCAGCACACTCTGTAATATTTTCCACATGCAGTGCCCAAGTCGACATTGTCTGAAATCAACAAGAAATAATTTGTTTAATAAAAACAGAATGAAACAGGAACCTAAATAATGCGAGTTGACCGACAAATTCCGGTAGACATCAACCTAAAAATTTGAGAAAATGGAAACAACAAGCTTGCATCATGTTCCTCGGAAAATACCATTCGCTAACAAATCAAAATACCAAATGCTCACAGAATAAGAAAACATTTTTCAAAAAGATAGATGCTTCATTATGAAGCTGCGTGCGAAGCAATGCAAAACAATATCGCTTTAGACTAGTACAGTAATAAAAATATCCATCAGCTACTTGTTCTAATTTTACATCAACTGATGCTGACTCTAGAGGCTCGAATTCTAGCTAACCTTAATAACACAATAACATTAGAGAGAGATTCAGAACTTACTCCCATTGTAATGATGTACTCCAACCTTTGCCAACATGGCATAGTACTCTATTTCTGACTTCCTCAATGGTGGGCAGTTGTTAGCGATGATAATCAATTTCCCTACATTTAACCAAATCATTTCAATTAATATATAAACTTAGCAAACGAAACAAACACACACACATACACACAAAACAGATCTTCCCCAATAACTATAAGCAAGCTATAGCATTCATAATCAAAATAACCACAGCACATATGATATATCTAAGCGTTTAGCTAAGGGCACATGTTTATAAATTGAGAAAAATTTTATTGAAAATACAAAATTATTAAGTTTTCAAAGTTAAAACGAAAAAAAATTGAAAACTTCTAATAGTATTCATCATTTCTACACTCAGAGAACCAAATCAACTTAAATTTGGACCATTAAAAGAACCCTTAGCTCATAACATACTAAAGCAATCCAGATTCTCAAATCCCACAAATCAAAGCTCCATTTTTAAAAGTAGGAAAAAAAACCCTAGCTTCTCAGCAGAGGAATATCGTTAAAATAATAAAGGGAATACCTTTGGAGCTTCTGAGAGATTTGAGAACGGTCTTGTAACCGAGAGTGTACTTGCCACTCTTCATGACAAGTGCGAGTCTGTTGTTGATGCTCTCATGAGTCTTCTTCTGCATAATATCAAGTTCAAACCACACAAACAATGTCATTTTAGAAGCTCAAAACGCCAAATCAGAAACCTTTAAGCAAAGTAGCAGATCAACAATATCCAGTGTGAACAGAGAGAGAAAGAGAGGCAGAGAGAGGTTACGGTCTTCTTGGCGGCCACCATTGTCGCTGGACTCTGGAAGAGACAGGCAAGAGAGCAAACTGTGTGTAGATGGTGATGCAGAGAGGAAGAAACCCTAACTGGTTGAGGCGACAATTGATATTTATAGTTTGGTTAGGGTTTCGTTTTGGGCCCAAGGTTTGATAACCTACGGTTTTGAATTGGGAATTTTGGATGCCCAAGAACTTTTAGTATATTGGGCTATATGCTCTTTTGGTCCCATTCCAAAAGTACTTTTCTCTAAACAATGACCCAACAAGTTTTTTTTTTTTGAATTTAACATGTAGTTCAAGCTAAGAAAAACAAAACATTTAGTTTTATCTTTTATGACAAAACTTCGTTTAAAGTTCCGTTCCAGAAAAAAAGTAAAAATACTTGACCAAAAAAAAAAAAGTAACAATACTTTTGTTACCGAATTAAATCACCTTTAATAGGATTTTAATAAGGAACATTCTCCCTTCTCATTTAAAAGTCTTGGATTCGAGTTTCACTTGTTCCAATCGATCGAAAAAAAAGCTGCTTAAATTGCTAAGGATCACTTTGTCCTTCCACAAAATTATGATAAACAAAGATAGTACTTTGTTTTCAAAACACAAAAACAAGGACAAACATAAGAATAAGGAAATGGAATTTGTGGTGCAATATATATTTTGGGGAAACTAAAATATCAATTTGATTTTATGTATATAATTTATTGCAATTTAAGCTGGATCAATTTTATTTATTTTTCATTCTAATCCGGTTTAATCTTTTTTTGTTTGAATTAAATCGATTTAAACCCTTTTTCTGTGAACATATGCTGCCCGTAGTTTTTTTTTTTTTTTTGTTGGTATATTGTAAACTATCAATCTTAAAGGAAATTATTAAGTGTGCATTTTAATATGATTATGAAAATAAGGCTACACCAGAAAGTGCTGCTGCAAGTGACCTCTTCAATTAAAACACACAAAAGGAAAATGAAGGAATTACTGGTGTCTCTGAACATTAATTGAAAAAGAAAAAAACCCGTGAGGATAACGAATTCCTAGAATTGGAGAACTACTTCTATTGAGAAATTCTTTTTCATAATTCATAAGAGAAGTTTTCATGCAAGTTAAGTTACAAAAAAAAAAAAAAAAAACAGTTGTCTTACTTTATGGAGAAATCATGTTATTCAAGAATTCATAATAGTGATACAAATATTTCCAAAATATTTCTTAATAATCAGTGCTTAAGAAAATCTTAACAAAACTACTCAGGCTGAGTTGAAATCATTCTTATAGATGGCTTAAATTTCATTTATTCTAAAAGATACCTAACTAAACACGATAGGTTTAAGTGTATTGTAGTGTGAGGTAAATAGAAGTCCATAACATTTAATATAAGAGGAATGATAGAGGGTTAGGAGAATTTATTATTTTTAGTCAGTAGT
Organism: Arachis hypogaea; assembly: GCF_003086295.3. Classification (NCBI taxonomy): domain Eukaryota; kingdom Viridiplantae; phylum Streptophyta; class Magnoliopsida; order Fabales; family Fabaceae; genus Arachis; species Arachis hypogaea. The sequence goes on from NC_092039.1 coordinate 125,010,111, forward strand.
TAGTCAACAATATTTAAAAGGGTGGACTAATTAAAAATCGACTATTGGGGAGACTTTGGAGAGAAATCAAGTGAGACATCACATTTAACTCAAAACCTTAAAGTATTAAATTAATGGGTCTCTCATCTTATAAACTCCTCACTCTTCCTTACTTTCTTTGATGTGAAACTAATTTCAATACTCCTCACACTTGTAACACTAATAATAAGTTAGTTTATTGGAATTTAATTTTGATGTACTCTAAAGTATTTTTATGCATGCTTTTAATTACGTAATGTCACGTCAGTAACAATAATTATCTTTTTACATTTATCTTGAATAAATAATCATCTAAAAAAACAGATATGATTAAAAGTACATCAAAATTAAACTTTAGTTATTGTTGGAAAAAAAATGAATAAAAGAAATTTTTTTATATATAATAAAACAATGATATATACAATACATGAAAATCAGCATCATGGGGGTGCTTACATTGTCAGTATTTCTGAAATGCAAAACTAGCTTAGCTCCAAATGTGAATCCAGCAAGGACATGCTTTCTTTGTGTTCTTTTTTCATCAATGTCATGACTTGCATGCTCACATTTTATGGGGCTTACTACCCTTAGACCTTAGTCTCGTGAACCAACAGGGTCCCAACCATACCCTTTTTGATGTTCATTTTGTCCATACCAACAACAAAGGAACAAATTTCCAAATAAATCATACACAAACTAGCAGCTTCCTCTGTATCTAACCTTTTATCCACCCCTTCCAAATTACTACCTTCTTTCCAAGCTGTATTTTGGTGGGAAAAACAAACTACATTTACTGCATTTTAGTTTGCAGTTGACTTGTTTTTGCATGATAGGCATAAATAATGTCATAGTCATCATAATTGCCTTTATTGTAGACAGCAAAGAATGAACAAAGAATAGAGATAAAGTAACAAAAGAAAGAGATAGATAAGAGCATACTTTAGTTGTTTATATATAGACTCTAACTACTTATAATTTGGAAGGCATCACAATATTCACCAGTTAGACTATACTCATAGATAAGAGTCCTTTTCTTGAGAGAACAAACATTAGAATTATGTCTTGGTTTCTTGTGATATTGTTACTTAGTCAAATATGTGGTGGTTGTCTTTCTGAGGCTGGCCATGACAAGAAACCTTCCTCAGCTGTTGTGGTTGGCACTGTTTATTGTGACACATGTTTTCAACAGGATTTCTCCATGGGTAGCCATTTCATTTCAGGTCCATCTCCAACTTCTTTACTTTAATTTTGTGTATTATTATTATTTAGGTTAGGGGTGGAGGACTTCAAAATTGATAATTGATTTTAATTATGATTTGTTTTTCAATAAACACCCAAATTGGCTGGAATTTCAGATTGGACACTTTGGTTTGTAACAAAGTTTTCTGTAGAAGTCCTCGAGTCGGATAGATTGGTCCCTTCATCATTTTAAAGTGGAGTAATTTGTCTTAAAGTGATATTTTTTGTACCCCGATTGGCTTAAAAATTGCCAAGGATTTTTTGTCCAACACGCATATTAAAAATTTGATTGAAAGCGACAACGGAACTAATTTGTCCGACAAGAGTAATTCGAGAATTTTTAGAGAATAAAAATTTGTTGGAGACCAAAATGTCCGATCTGAAATTTCTTGGAGACTAATTATGATATTTACTCTTGGTTTTTACTTACTAGAGGTAATTCTTGCCTTTAGACATTAGAATTTTGGGAAAAGCAAAATTTAAATCATTATACACCAAAACCAGTTCTAACAAAAGGTTGTGTTGTTTTCATCTTCCACAAAAAATGAAGTTATATTTGCTGTTCAAATCTTCTCTATTATAAAGCTAATGTTATATAATATATAATGTCTTATCTTCTTGTGTGCAGGTGCATCAGTTGCTGTCGAATGCAAAGATGGGATCACAGAACCAAAATTCAGGAAAGAAGTGAAGACAAATGATGCCGGAGAATTCAGAGTTGAACTACCTTTCTCAGTGAGCAAACATGTGAGAAGGATCAAAGGGTGCAGTGTGAAACTTGTAAGTAGCAGTGAGCCTTATTGTGCTGTGGCCTCAGCAGCAACTTCATCTTCGATACGCCTCAAATCAAGGAAGCAAGGATTACACATATTCTCTGCTGGTTTCTTCTCATTCAAGCCTCTTAAACTACCAAACCTATGCAACCAAAAACCAAGTCTTCAAAACACAAACAAAAACGTTCTTGGTTCTGTCAAAGAATTCTTTCTTCCTCCAAATATTGACCCTTCATTTCCATCTCCATCTCAAGATCCAAACACACCTGGTTCTTTTCTTCCTATTCTTCCTCCCCTCCCTACACTACCTAAGCTTCCATCATTGCCACCCTTGCCGCCTCTTCCGGGAATATCAACACCAAGGCCAGATAAGACTAAAACTTCTAGAAACGTCGAGTCTTTAGATCAGAAATTGGCTGCACCAGAAGACTTTATTTTACCTCCTAACCCACTTCTACCACCTCCTACTGATTCCAACCCATTTCAATCACCACCATTGATCCCCAACCCATTTCCTAACCCGTTGCAGCCACCGGCTTCCCCACGTTTCCCCAACCCATTTCAACCTCCACAATCACCATTCTTTTCACCGCCACCAGTGCCAGGTTTTACTACTCCATCACCCTTTCCTTTCTTTCCATTGCCCCCTTCACCTAGCATCCCTGGCGCACCACCTGCTTCATCTACAAAGGATGCATCTCCTTAATTGGACATATATATAGCAGCTCAGCTACTCATGCAATCATGCAAAATTTCTTTATAAATAACTCCTTCCACACGATCTCTCCTCATTTTAATTTCTATATGGACAATGGTTATATGAATAATATATATATATTGACAAGTATTATTGGAAAAGATTAATGGATAGATCAATAAATTTATGAATATGGTAATGTCAGAGGTATAATATTGTAAATTATTATGATGTGTACAATATTGCACATTAACAGATATGCACGTTGGAGTGTTTGAGCTGCTTCTTTGGACTGAGTGTCTTATTTGAAGCAATGTTAATAAGAAGAAATCTCTGAAGTATGAGACAAATTAAGTTCTATTCCAGTTTAGAAGCTCAAAGTCTCAAACAGATATGGTTTTCAACATAAAATTTTGTGATATATTCACAGAAAAATTGAACCAACTTGTGTCAAAATCAAAACAAACACAACTCCACTCCCGTTCTTTTCCTACCCCAAAACACTATCCTTAAATTGTTCCTAATAAAGCAAGTTAACCATGCTCCAATCTAAAGTCTTGCAAACAAGTAACATGTAACAAGTATTTTGTACTTGTATCTAAATTCATTCTTGCCTCACTTTATTCATACAAAAAATTTCCAACCTGTGAAAAAATAATTTAAATTAAACCGATTCATATAATCAAATTAGAATCAGCAACACGGTTGTTTCCTAAAAAGAAACGGTAGAGAGCACTAGGAAAGCAGAGAGACATATACAACTGAATTTTCTGCCAAAAATTTGAGAATCTATTGCCAAAAAGCATCTAAATAAATAAAAAATAAATATTACACTTGTTATTAAAATAAATGTGAACTTGTTGCATGCATTTTATTAAGATAAATATGACAGAAAAACAAATTACATTTTTTTCTTTGACAACCCTCTCAATATTCTTTTGTCATCCTATTTTACCAAGAATTTAAATTCTTCTATTACAGCAAATTCACAGGATCCACACTAAGCAGAACTCCCTAGTTACAAAACGCTCAATTTCCTTTCATGAATCAATAATGTACTTCACTAGCAAATGGTAATCTTAGCATAATTTCTTCTTAACAACTCCGTAAAAGGAGGCATCTTCTTTGGTATCTTCCGTTTGTTCTTAGTTTTCAATGTTCATAGCCTTTGAGGTTCTAAAGGGTCTTCCTAGTTCAATTAAAATTGATTTAAAAAAAAATGAAAAAAAAAGAACTATTTGGATTCAAATTATTAAATTTTGTTGTGGTATATGTTGTATCACTATCGGTCTATTTAAATTTTGAATCAAATTCAATCTCATTATAATTTTGATTGAACTATTTAAAATTTTGAGTGTCATATTTAAAAATAAAAATGTTATCAATGTTTCTCCTTTTTGAATTCTGATACATTATAGAGAGAGAATAGATATGTATCAGTCTGGTGCTGTACTAGTTGATATATAAAGGAAAATAAACTATGACCAAAACAACAATTTATTTATGCCAACAATTCATCACAAGCTTATGAGAAATCTGAAATAAAATTTATCACTAGGATATCAAGTATTAACCTATTTACCACACCAGATTAGCTTATTCAAGGAAATAGCACCGCATACAACTTAAACTTTTTTTTTTCCTTCAATAAAAGAAAATATATTATAATAAAAAAGTATAAAACAGAACTACTTGGAACTTGGAAGTGACAATAAGGACTCAGTAAACATAACTAGAATTGGATCATTATCACAAGGATTTAATACACACCTTCCCCAGGCTTGGTTGTTGCTGAGTTTCATTAGCTCTCTGTTATTGCCTCTTCTGCATACAACTTCATCACCACTGTCAGCAAAACACAAAGGAATCACACCTCTATAAAGAGGAAGAACAATATTAAGTTTAGTCCATGATGATTCCACTTTATATTCTTTCATCACCCATATCTCTGGCGCTGTGTTATTCATTATCCACATTCCAAAGCATCCTCCACCTCCCATGAGGCTTAACTCACAATTCCTAGTATCTTGTGGGTAAGGTAAGGGAATCATTGATAGAGTTTTCGTCGGGATATCAAAGGCAACAATTACAAAACTATGCTCATCATCACTGCCAGTATGAATCGCCAACCAATGAATAGCTTCATTGTATACCAATCCTAATTGACGATGAAGAGGAAAACAAGGGAAAAAGCGATCACCACCCTCAATTTCCTTCCATGAATTGGTTCTAAGAGAGAAAAACTTCCACCAGGGTTTCAGCATAGCCTTAATGGATCCAATGACTATTAAGTAGTCATCAGTGGATTTTTCATACCCGACACCACCACAAAAGAAAGACGAACATGGAAAATCCAAATTCCAGAAATCGAGATCTGGATATGCCACTGCTGTATAAAGATCAGTTACCGGGTTCCAAAGAATCAGCATTGTGTCATTCTTCAACAGAATGAAGCCTCTGCAAGAACCGATAATCCTAGTGCTTTCATGCTTACAAATTGCATGAAGATGAACCCTAAAATCATGATGAATTGATGTTCCTGCTATTTTTACACGATAAGCGTTAGAATAATCACCGGATAAATCACGGGACAAATATAAGAGCTTATTGTTAATATTGTTGGTAAGATCGAAATGCGATTTTGCAAAGTGGGAATCAGATAACAGAGAGAGCCATTGCTTAGAGACGCATTTGAATCGAAAAACGGACTTCACTGGTAACCGTAACAAAATTCCTCTTAACAATTCCGTTGGGAGATCCATAGGAGAAAGCTGCTGCTTCTTTTTAGTGTCCATTTATGGTTTGTTTCTGAAATGCAAATGAATATATACAGTCATACATATAGATAAAGAAGACCAATGAGCCCTTAAATAGACATCAAATCTGTTGTGGATTAAATCAACAAGGAGCTGAAGTTTAATTAGATTTTGTTTTAGACAATTCAAATTACCATTTTTTTATTTAAAAAAAATTAATTTTGATGCTTATAAATAGTTTTACAATTTTACGCATTTCTCTAACAAAAGATACGAGGAGTCAATAAAATACTTGTATAATGAATACTTGTATAATGTGTATAATGAAAGTTTATGAATATTAGAGATATAATTATTATTGTTATTTTTTTTATCTGAAGTTTTTGGGATGAATGGTATGACATGGTATTAGAGCGCTAAATTCGAAAGGTTAAGAATTCGATCATTCGTGAACTCCAAAATTAGTTTAATCTTTTGGGAAGATGTTTATTATCCTAGTACTCAGATGGTTATTCTATATAGTATGGAAAATGTTCATTTTGTAACTCAACAGCCTATTATACACATTGTACAAATAGTTTATTGTCTCCCTAACGAGATCCAATATGTATTAAAATTAAACTTTTTTAAAAATTGATATAATTTTATCATGGATATAGGTTATTTTTTTGTGACAATGGATATTTGTTATCTATTAATTATCATCTATTTCTATAGATATAGATAATAGGTCATAATTCAAATTACAACCATTTAAATGATTTTGTATACAAATAGAAAATCCAATTTGGATGATTGTGAAAAGGTTTAACAACAAAAATTGTATTTTATGGAATTGGTAACAACATTAATTTTCTTTTTTTATTAATTTATATGTTATTTTTAACAACATTTTATAAATATTAAATATGTTATTTTTTCTGTTCTATTAACTTCATGGTTTATTTCGTAATAACGTAAATTTAAATTTTTTTATCTAAAAAATTAAATTAATTATTAATCTAATCTAAAACACTAAAATAAATTGAATAAAGTTGGACTAAATTGGAATCTTGCACCAAAACGGCAAAACAGGAGCTACAAGTCTAAAACCAATACTTTTGCCATGGAAATGAACTGATCGTTCAACAACTAAGTTTTAGATTTTTAATATATAGAAATTAAACTTGTTTTTTATATGATGATTTCTTTTAATAATAAAAATAACTTTAATATTTTAACTTAATAAATTATATTAACATCATAAAAGTATGAGGAGTAAAGTATTGGAAATAATAGATAGACAAATGTATACATAAAAAATTTTATAGTGGATAAAATTACGCACTAAGTGTATATACGAATTCTACGTTCTATGGGTCACATCTACCATTTTGTCAATAAAAATGTATCTTAGTAGAATTATACATATGTGACGTTTCCTTTCATCCTAACATTATAGTGAATAATGTGGCTATTTAGTGATTAGATGAATATTTGTTTAATATTTTTAAATTAAAATTGAGATTAAAAATTCTTTTACTTTCATCCTCCCTTCTTTATTTCATAACCAAAAATTGAAAAAAATTATGGAATCCTGAAGAAAAAAATAGTTACAACTCAATAGAAAAAAAAAAAAAATCATATTCCTTAGTTATACCAATACTTCTTGTAGTTCTTCTTTATTACGAAAAACAAGAAAAACTAGTTTGACTACAATAATGGTAAGTGTTTACACCACTTGATGCACTGGTACTAGAGTTTCTTCTATATATATCCACCATGGGAGATATATTGTAGCATTGCGTTGCTGTCGTAATTTACTTTTGTTTCATAATTTGTCTTACTCCTTTGCTCCTCTAAATTGTGTAGAAAATTGAACATAAATGTAAAAATTTTGTATGTGCTAATGAAATTGGAGATAATAAAAGAGTTGATAGTTCTGTAAAGAAATAAAAAAAATTTATAGAAAAATTTATGTCCCAAAAAATAGAATTTACTGTTAGTACATCAAAGAAGGATAAAAATATATGTGAAGAAATTATTATCCACAATTACTTAGATTATTGAATAACTAAAGTGTGTTAGAAAAACAATACAGAAAATTTGTTTAGAATTAGGAGTTTATGCCTTATTGTTGCTTATGGTAATTGTTCAAAAATAAAATTTGGAATTAGGTTATTTTTTTGTTAGGGTTTTACAATTTCTCCAATAAGAGAGAGGAAGGATGAAGGTAAAAGAGTTTTAATCTTAATTTTTAATTTAAATATATTAATTAAACATTCACCTAATTACCAAATAGTCATGCGACTCATCATATAGTGATAGGGTGGAAGAAAAAGTAACACTTATGCAATTTTACTAATAGGACAATACATTTAGGGATAATAATACTATTCGAATATGTGATATCCATTCTGTCCTTATTCGTTCGGAACGGATCATTATTCGTCCCGTATCGGGATGGGTTTTTAGCGATAGATTTTTGAGAGGGGTGGAGCGGGGTCGGGTTTAGGTAATACCCGTCCTTACCTACTCCGCTATATATATAATATATATAATTTTAATATATAATAAGTATAATATATGTAAAATAATTAGTAAATGATTAATAATATTGTATCATATTTAAACTTTTTACTTTAATTTATGTTATGTATGTGATGATAGTTATATAAATTTTGAAATTTAATTTTATTTATTAGATTTTAATAATTATAGGGACGGGTAGGAACGGAGCGGGTACCCACAGGAATGGATTAGGGTTCAACGTTTTACTACACGCGGGTAAAAGCAGAGTGGATTTTATGCGGGTTGCTGTATGGTGGGGCGGGATCGGATAGAACAAAAAATCGCCCCTACCCGTTCCGTTACCACCCCTAAACACATTTTTATTCACGAAGTCGTAAATGTGACCGACTGAGCATAGAATTTATGTGTACATTTGATTCATTAAATGATTTTAGTTTAATTTTGTCCATCCTATGATCTTTTATGTGTATATTTGTCTATTCTTTTAAAGTATTATTTTAATCTTTAATATTTTGGTTAAATTTTATTTTGTGTTTAAGGTTTTAAATATTTTATTTTTTCGGTTGTTGTATTTTATTTCATTCTTATTTTAGTCTTCTAGTCAAAATTATTTTTTAAAAAAATACTTTTTATTTATCATAATTTTTTTTAGATAATAAAAAAAGATCGTAATTATAATGGTCATGAAAATGATTATAATGATTTAAGAGTTAACTAATAAAATAATAAGAGGAAAAGAGAAAAAAATAATAAAGAGAAAAAGTATTTTTTTAAAAAGAAATAAAATTTTGATTAGAAGATTAAGAATTTTTTTGGATGTTATTAAGTCGTTAGAATTTTTTTTAATGTGGTTAACAAAATTTTAATAATAAAAATAAAAATATTAAAAAAATAAAAAATTATTTTTTTAGAAGCTATAATTTCGATTTACTTAAAAGATTTTTTACTTTAAAACAAAATTTTTTAATATAATAAATAAATAAAAAATACTTCTATGTTATTGTATTAAATATAATTTTTAGATAACCATTTTTATATAAAACAATTAATTATAAAATTATTTTATTTTCTAAAAAATTCTTTAAAAAAACCACTTAAAAAAATTCCGTAAAAATTCTCTAAACAAATCTTAAAATAGAATGAAATAAAATATTTAAATGTAATAAAATATTTTAAATATTAAGAGCAAAATTAAAACTTAATTTTTTAAAAAGTTAACGACTAAAACAGTGCTTTAGTCAAGGTAAGAATGTTGTTTGGAGATTTTTTTATTTCTAATTTCTAATTAATATAAACCAAGAGTTATATATAAAATTTATCGATATTTCAAAAAATATCTAAACTCTTTCTCAGTTTCAGTTTCACTCACAAACCGCAGCTGCTTTCCCTCCATCTACCGCCTTCGCCGTGCTCCGGTCGCCGCCGCCGTTGGGAGCCTCTAGCGTCTCGCTTGTGACCCTCACCTTTCTTTCATTGCTTCCTCAAACTACACACTTTCACTTGTTTGGTAACGATTTTTTTTTTTGGCATCTTCAGTTTCACTATGTGATTTCATTTTCCAGTTTTGGAGCTTCTGCTTCACTGTATAATCTTCTTTTTTAGAGTTGTTTGTTTTACTCTATTGTTCTGTGTAATTTGAGTTATGGCTAATGAACACTTTGTGTTTTGGATTATGATTTATCGTTTAGTGTTTAGTAATTACTAGTATTACTTCTCAGTTTGTTATGAAATTTGTTAATTCAGCACTTAATTTTGAGTTGGATTTGGTAGTATGAACTATGAAGCTGAGAGATTAGAACCCACTCATAAGGCAGTAACCGAAGCTTGAAGCTATTAATCGTTGGAATCTGAAATCTGCAACGAGAAGCATGCAAGTGATGAAACTCAGTAGCCTCAGCTCATGTAACCGTAGTTTGTAGTTTCTTGTGTCCTTGCTCTTTAATTTTAATACCTATCTTAGGGAAAAATCAATTTTAGTATTAACATTTGTTGAGTAAAAGTATGAGATGAGTGGTTATGGAAATGAAACTGGATGATGCAGTAAACCCTTTTCATTTCCTCAGTTAAAAGTTTTGGTAGAGCTTACTAGGTGTTTTTAGAATTTGTGATTTTCCTTGTTGGATTTCTAGTTGATGTAAAAGTTAATCGTTTAACATTTGAGTTGTTTTTTGTTTTTCTTGTTAATTTGACTAGCAGATATCCTATAGCATTGGATGCTTGCATAACTATACAACCACAGGACTTCATCTACTTTTCCAGCAAGATTGCAGAAGCATTGAAGAACCTGTTCTCTCAAAATATTGTCTGATGTGGGTTCTTCAGAGTTCCCAAATTGGTAGCCAAGCTACATTTCAAAGTCACCTCTGCTACCCTGCCCTTGCCTCTTCAAGGCTGCCAGTGTCTTTTGTTGCACTGAACCATTCGGCCAACCCTGAAAAAGACATCAAGAGCAGCAACAACCAGTTGATACAATCTTTATGCAGAGGGGGAAACCTTAAGCAAGCTATTCAGGTACTGTCTAGTGAGCTCAATCCAAGTCAGCAGACATATGAGCTCTTAATCTATTCTTGTGCGCAGCAGAGCTCACTCTCCAATGGTCTTGAGGTTCATCGCCATCTTGCTAATAGTGTTTTCAGCCAAGACCCATTTTTAGCCACTAAACTTATCAATATGTACAATGAGTTAGGGTATGTTGATCATGCTCGCAAGGTATTCGATGAAACCCAGGAAAAAACCATATATGTCTGGAATGCACTCTTCCGGGCACTTGCAATGGTGGGTTGTGGCGAGGAGCTGTTAGATTTATATGGTCAAATGAACTGGATGGGGATGGCCTCAGATAGGTTCACATATACGTATGTCCTTAAGGCTTGTGTTGTTTCGGATTTGACACTATGTCCTCTCCAAAAGGGTAAAGAGATTCATGCTCATATTTTGCGACATGGTTTCGACACAAATATTCATGTTATGACAACACTGTTGGATGTATATGCTAAATTTGGCTGTGTATCATATGCGAGTTTTGTGTTTGGTGCAATGCCTGTTAAGAACTTCGTCTCGTGGAGTGCAATGATTGCATGTTATGCGAAGAATGAAATGCCCATGAAAGCGTTGGAGCTGTTTCAGCAAATGATGCTTGAGGCAAGCGATTCAGTTCCCAATTCAGTTACAATGGTTAGTGTGCTTCAAGCATGTTCAGGTGTTTCTGCATTGCAATTAGGAAAGTTGATTCATGCATATATACTTAGAAGAGGTCTTGATTCTATACTCCCAGTTCTTAGTGCCCTTATAACAATGTATGGAAGATGTGGTGAGATTGCATTGGGACAACGAGTGTTTGATAATATGAAGAAGCGTGATGTTGTTTCGTGGAACTCTTTGATTTCTATTTATGGTATTCATGGTTTTGGAAAGAAAGCAATCCAAATTTTTGAAAATATGATCCACCAAGGAGTTACACCAAGTTACATATCGTTTATTACTGTTTTGGGTGCTTGCAGTCATGCTGGCCTTGTTGAGGAAGGAAAGATGTTGTTTGAATCTATGCATAGAAAGTACAGGATACATCCAGGCATGGAGCATTATGCTTGTATGGTGGATCTTCTTGGTCGAGCTAACAGGTTAGATGAAGCCATTAAAGTAATAGAAGATATGCGATTAGAGCCTGGACCCACGGTCTGGGGGTCGCTTCTTGGAGCTTGTAGGATTCATTGTAATGTCGAACTTGCAGAGAGAGCAAGCTCTAAGCTTTTTGAGTTGGAGCCTACTAACGCTGGCAATTATGTGCTTTTAGCAGACGTCTATGCAGGAGCTCAGATGTGGAATGAAGTAAAGAATGTGAGGAAGCTATTGGAAACTCGCAGCCTGCAAAAGATTCCTGGTTGCAGTTGGACTGAAGTCAAAAGAAAAATATATTCATTTAACTCTGTTGACGAGTGTAATCCGCAAATAGAAGAGCTCCGAGCTTTTCTAATTAAGTTGTCAACCGAGATGAAGGAGAGGGGTTATGTCCCACAAACAGATGTAGTTCTTTATGACCTTGATGAAGAAGAGAAGGAAAGAATTCTATTGGGACACAGTGAAAAGCTTGCTGTGGCTTTTGGGCTCATTAACACTGCAAAAGGCGAAACCATAAGGATCACAAAAAACCTGAGATTATGTGAAGACTGTCATGCTGTTACAAAGTTCATTTCCAAGTTTGCTAATAGAGAGATTCTTGTTAGAGATGTGAACCGCTTCCACCATTTTAGAGATGGAGTTTGTTCCTGTGCTGACTATTGGTAGTAGTTCATTTGAGGAACACAGATGTTAAAATTGCTCAAGTTAACTATAGTAAGAGAGGTTAAAATGATGCTATGGTTTCAAACACAGTAAAGGACTCTTCTGTTTGTCTAGTCAAAACTGAACACTTCTATAGATAGTGACCGGATTTCTTTTTATCTTATATCAAATTACTAATTACTAATTGCATACAAAGCTTACAAGTTTCATAGTTGTGATTGTAGAAGAAGAAAGGTACATTATTGCCTTAGGTTATAGAACTGTGTTTTAATGGATTCATTTTGGCCATTGAGATGCTTTGGTGTTTTAATGGCCTCGTCATATATAAAGGTTTTCATGTGCTTCATATTTTTTTCCTCCCAGAATATATCCACTTTTATTGGATAGTTGTCAAGAATGAAGACATGGGTTAATAATTAGTGATTAGTCTAGTAGTATAATCTTTTGTAAAGAAACATGCTTAGAAAATGAGACAGAGAACACCAAGTTTAAATTATTTAATACAAGATATAATTCTCAAATAATATAGATATAAGATTAATAATTTAACTATGGATTTAACATAAAAACGTGCAATTTCTTTCGTGCTAAAAACAAAACAACAATGTTATTTTAGAAAAAAAAAAATAAAACGACATTATTTGCACACGAGAAGAAGTTGATATTTGCCTTGAACATTAATCCTTTACTATCAATTCACGTTATAATTTTCGTTTATTTCTCATTACTTTCTCCAGTAGTCCAGTACTATATCCAAAAGTTGTAGACAACAATTTTAAAACATTTTAACACAAAAATAAGAATAAGGAAAAAAAATCATGTTAGATGTATATTAAAATCAATAAATATAAAATATATATTAATAAATGTAAAATATATATTGAAAATGGGTTATCTAAACTCTATTTAAGGGTCTGTCGTTGGTTAATAAGTTGCTGCATGCATAGTGCAGAATTGGAATTCCAACACTTATTTCAGCGGACGAGTGAGCTGACCACTGGACCAAGTTGGTTCTTCAGTTATTAATTTTAACTTACGATTTTTGAAAACCGAAAAGTCCTAAAACCCCAAATAGGGGAAGTCCTTACTCCATAGTCCATATATAAGCTTATAAACAAAACAAACAGAAAGTGGAGGGAAAAAACAGATTGAAACAAATTTTTCTGGAAGGCAAAGCAAAGCGTAAATGAAATTATGAAAATATGAAAGTGATAGATTTTTCACATGATCATCAAATCGCAATTCCTTTATACAAGATTATCACGCATAACAGCATCATGCTGCTGCTACTTCTCCGTTTGTTCCTCCCAACAACCATGCCTGGGCGCCTTCGATTCACATTCCTTCGCCAGCACCCTCCAACGAACCATCCAAGACGGCGACGCCGATGCCGGCAAGCGCCTCCACTGCCACGCTCTCAAGCGAGGCGCCTGTTTGGACTTATTCGCTCAGAACATTCTACTAAACGCGTATGTGCAATCTGATTCACTGGACGATGCCTTGAAACTGTTCGATGAAATGCCGCTTAGAAACACCATCTCTTATATCACCTTGGCACAGGGCTTCTCCCGCTCCCAGCAGTTCCACCATGCTCTTCACTTGATTCGCAGGTAAAGTTTGAATCTTTCAGGGGTTCTTTTGCTTCTCTTGATTGTTCTCTTATCTGTATGCTTTTTTTTTGTTCCAGCACAGGTTGTTTAGAGAAGGACATGAGCTAAACCAGTTTGTTTTTACTACTATTCTTAAGTTGCTTGTGAGCATGGATTGGACTCCTATGTGCTGCAGTGTCCATGCGTGTGTTTATAAGCTTGGACATCACACTGATGCGTTTGTTGGGACTGCCCTTATTGATGCCTACTCTGTTTGTGGAAATGTTGAGGTTGCTCGTCAAGTTTTTGATGGCATTTGTTGTAAGGACATGGTATCGTGGACTGGGATGATCTCTTGCTATGCTGAGAATCACTTCTACGAGGATTCGTTGCAGCTTTTTTGTCAGATGAGGAGTATGGGGTACAACCCAAACAATTTCACCATTTCAGGTGCTCTCAAGTCCTGTCTTGGTCTGGAAGCTTATGATGTGGGGAAAAGTGTTCATGGAAGTGCTTTAAAAACTTGCTATAATCGGGATATTTATGTTGGTACTGCATTGCTTGAATTGTATGCTAAGTCAGGAGAGATTGTTGAAGCACAGCGATTTTTTGAAGAAATGCCAAAAAATGACCTTATTCCATGGAGTCTGATGATAGCGCGGTATGCTCAGAGCGACAAAAGTTGGGAAGCTTTGGAGTTATTTCGTCGTATGAGGCAAGCATCTGTTGTCCCTAACAATTTTACATTCGCCAGTGTGCTCCAAGCTTGTGCCTCTTTGGTCCTGCCCAATATGGGAAAGCAAATCCATTCTTATGTACTGAAAGTCGGTCTTCTCTTGAACGTGTTTGTGTCAAATTCCCTCATGGATGTTTATGCCAAGTGTGGTCAAATTGAGAACTCGATAAAGTTATTTGTGGAATCGCCAGAGCACAATGATGTTACATGGAACACCATAATTGTTGGTTATGTTCAATCTGGGGAGGCGGAGAAAGCAATGAATATATTTATACGCATGCTTGAATATGATGTGCAGCCAACTGAAGTGACATACTCAAGTGTTCTCCGTGCCTGTGCTAGTTTAGCAGCACTAGAGCCAGGGCTACAGGTTCATTCCTTAATTATCAAAACCACATATAACAAGGATACTGTAGTTGCAAATTCTTTGATAGATATGTATGCAAAATGCGGAAGAATTACTGATGCTCGAGTGATATTTGATAAGATGAATAAACAAGATGAAGTGTCATGGAATGCTATGATCTGTGGATATTCCACGCATGGCTTGGGTGTGGAGGCTCTAAATTTATTTGACATGATGCAGCAGTCCAATTCAAAACCTAATAAATTAACCTTTGTTGGTGTTCTCTCTGCATGTAGCAATGCAGGATTGTTAGAAAGAGGCCAAGCTCTCTTTAAGTCCATGTTAAAGGACTACGGCATTGAGCCGTGTATAGAACATTATACTTGCATGGTTTGGCTTCTTGGAAGATTAGGCCAATTTGATGAAGCAGCGAAGCTCATCGGAGAAATTCCGTATGATCCTAGTGTTATGGTGTGGCGTGCACTGCTCGGTGCATGTGTTATTCATAAGAATATTGATCTCGGAAGTGTCTGTGCCCAGCGCGTACTTGAGATGGAGCCCGATGATGATGCCACCCATGTGCTGCTGTCAAACATGTATGCCACTGCAAAGAGATGGGACAAAGTTGCTTCGGTTAGGAAATGTATGCAAAAGAGAAGAGTGAAGAAGGAACCAGGCTTAAGCTGGGTTGAGAACCAAGGTGTGGTACATTATTTTACTGTGGGGGATACTTCTCATCCAGAGAATAAAGTAATATATGAAATGCTTGAATGGTTAAAGAAGAAAACCAGGGAAGCAGGATATATTCCTGATTGCAATGCTGTTTTGCTTGATGTGGAGGATGCCGAAAAGGAACGTCTATTGTGGGTGCATAGCGAAAGACTAGCACTGGCGTATGGTCTGCTTCGAATTCCACCGGCGAGTTCTGTACGTATCATTAAGAATCTCCGGATATGCACAGATTGTCATACTGTCATAAAGGTCATATCAAAATTTGTGCAGAGAGAAATTGTTGTTAGAGATATAAACCGGTTTCATCATTTTCGGAATGGGATTTGCTCATGTGGTGATTACTGGTAATTGTTGAAGTAACATAGGTAATTAGGTATTGCTTCTTTTGGTAACTGTATTATTGTGAATCATCTCCCAAAATAGTTAGGTAATTACACTTTCTCTTACATGTATTTGCCTATTTTCATCTCGATTTGAAAAGTATACACTTCAATTCTTCAAATATGATTTCTTATAATGATTGTTGTAGAAGAAAACAAGACTAATAAGTACAGATTTGGACTTTGGAACAAAAAGTTATAATAGTCTTGTAACATTTAACGACTATAACTAGCTCTTCAAAAGAGTAATAAATTTGAGTTTATACTTTTTTGCTCTCATTGAACATTTTTTTAACCTAAACCTTTAATTTGGCACAGTTTTTATCAGTTTCAGTGCTTCATCCATCTCTGATCATATTGAATTTTTTTATTTAAACAATAATAAGTTTGGATGTTTCACAAAAAGAGAAAAAGAAATTGTTAAGAATAAGTTTAGATTTTGTTTTTTATTTTTATTTTTTAAAAATAATTTTTGTTTTCAATTTTTTACATTTAATTTTTTTTAAAAGATACTTTATTTCTAAATGTTGAAAATAATAAAAATATGTTTAGACGATCTATTTTTAAAATGTATTTTTTAATATTTTAAAATATAAAATTATATTTTTATTAAATGTATGTTTTTAGTTATTTAATTTTTTATTTAGTTAATAATTTATTTTTATATAATATCAAATATAAAATATATTTTTTAAATTTATAGTCAATTTATTTCTAAAATTTAAGATTCAACAAGTATATTTTATTTACTTTTATCTTTTTATATAGGTCAATGACCTATATATATTTAATTTTATCTTTATAGTTCACAATTTCAATCAATCAACAATTAATTAAATTTCTTCGTCTTTTTTTTTATTTTTTTCCAATTTTATTATTCTTTTCTTTCCTCCATTCTTTCAACCCTAATTTGTAATTTCGTCTTCCTCCCACCCTTGCTATCCAAACCCTCTCTAAACCCAATTTCTGAATCGATAGATTGATCGATTAATCGAACGGTCCTCAGATTCTGCTTGAGCGTTTTTTGATCGGAAGACGCGAAGATGGTTCTCGCACAGCTCGGGGGGAGCATCTCGCGTGCTCTCCAGCAGATGAGCAATGCGACGGTGATCGACGAGAAGGTTCTGAAAGAGTGCCTCAACGAGATCACGCGAGCTCTTATCCAGGCCGATGTTCAATTCAAGCTGGTGTGCGACATGCAGACCAACATCAAGAAGATTGTCAACCTCGAAGATCTCGCCGCTGGTCACAACAAGCGCAAAATCATTCAACAAGCTGTGTTTAACGAACTATGTAAAATTCTGGATGCTGGGAAGCCTTCTTTCACTCCAAAAAAGGGGAAGCCAAGTGTCGTCATGTTTGTTGGTTTACAAGGATCTGGAAAAACCACAACTTGTACAAAGTATGCGTATTATCATCAGAAGAAGGGCTGGAAGCCAGCACTTGTATGTGCAGATACATTCAGAGCTGGTGCATTTGATCAATTGAAGCAAAATGCCACTAAAGCTAAGATCCCTTTCTATGGAAGTTACATGGAGTCAGATCCTGTGAAAATTGCTGTGGACGGTGTAGAAAGATTCAAAAAAGAAAACTGTGATCTCATAATCGTTGATACCAGTGGACGGCACAAACAAGAAGCTGCTCTTTTTGAAGAAATGCGTCAAGTTTCAGAAGCAACGAAACCAGATCTTGTCATATTTGTTATGGATAGCAGTATTGGTCAGGCTGCTTTTGATCAGGCTCAAGCGTTTAAGCAGAGTGTTGCAGTTGGAGCTGTAATTGTTACTAAAATGGATGGCCATGCAAAGGGTGGTGGTGCTCTTAGTGCTGTTGCGGCAACAAAGAGTCCTGTCATATTCATTGGAACGGGAGAACACATGGATGAGTTTGAAGTTTTTGATGTTAAACCTTTTGTAAGCCGACTGTTAGGCATGGGTGATTGGTCTGGGTTTATGGACAAAATTCATGAAGTCGTTCCTATGGATCAACAGCCAGAACTGCTTCAAAAGCTGTCTGAAGGAAACTTCACCTTGAGGATTATGTATGAGCAGTTCCAACACATACTTAAAATGGGCCCTATCAGCCAGGTGTTTTCCATGCTTCCAGGATTTAGTGCTGAATTAATGCCAAAAGGCCGTGAGAAAGAAAGCCAGGCAAAAATTAAGCGTTACATGACAATGATGGACTCAATGACAAATGAAGAGTTGGACAGTTCACACCCAAAGATCATGAATGAATCTCGGATAATGCGAATTGCTCGGGGCTCTGGTCGTCAAGTAAGGGAAGTAATGGAGATGTTTGAAGGATACAAGCGTCTTGCAAAAATCCGGAGCAAAATGAAAGGGCTTAAATTCCCAAAGAAGGGTGACATGAGTGCCCTATCTCGAAACATGAATGCCCAACAAATAGGTGGCATGGGCGGGCTACAGAGCTTGATGAAGCAGATGGGATCTGCAAAAGACATGATGGGAATGTTTGGTGGTGGCAATTAGTTTAATGAACCTGGCCTTATGCTCTGTTTAGTAGATTTCTGAATGTGGATTGAAATTAAATTGTTGATTTTGTGTTGTTAAAACTCTTCTGCTGCTCTTTTTAATTTCTGAGGAAGTGGTGAAGTGGAGAAGAAGGAATAACAGTGGTCGTCGTCTGGTGGCCGTCCTGCTCGCCATTGTCTACTCGCTGTGGCGCTCAACTGCTCAGATCGAAGGGTTTAGGATTTTACTACTGTTAATGCTATTGTTGAATAATTAACTCTGCTGCTATTGCTGGGTTATACTCTGTTTGGTTGTTTTTTTTATTTGTTCAATGTAAATTGTAATTACTTTGTTAAAATGATACTAAAGCATGAGCTTTTATCTGAATGATTGAGTCTTCTCTATTGTATTGAACTGAATTTATTTATTAAATTTTTTAGTTAAATTTTGCTAAGTTGTATCTTGTTTTGAACCGATTAAAATGAATGATGGAATTTTTATTGTTGAATTTTTGTTGTTAAATCTTGTTTCCATTGCTAATAACCAGTAGCATAAACAACTTACATGAATTCCATGTATTGAAGTTTATTAATGATCATGTTTCACAGCAATAGCATAAGCAAATGTCAATGCTTCTACAAATTATAAACTGTTAATATCTATTTTTGTACAATTGTTTTCTCTGTTTTAGATATTGAGTATTGCTAATTTCCAAAATGTCAGTGTTCAACTCGGCATATTTGGTCTATGTTCACTTATCTTTTCAATCATTTGGTTGTCAAAGAATCAAGGAGTTTTAATTTTTATTTGTTTTTTTAATGAGCTTCAAGTCAATAAAATTATTGAATGTCACCTCTATGATGTATTGCACATAAGATGCTTTTCCATTAAAATTTAGCCTTATATAAAGGACATATATATTTGGTAACAATTGTTGGGAATTTGGTAACAATTGTAATTGGGAATTTTTAACCGGTACTTTCTCGTGTTTTTAGAGTTTTGCATATTTTTAATAAGGTTACTTGTATAAAGCACCTTATAATTTATTTATTATTTTATTTTAAAATAATTTTTTCAGTTGAACTACGATTGGACCGATTAAACTAATAAATCAATAAACCAGTGACTAGAACGGTTTGATGACTGGTCCGATTCTCAGAATCTTAGTTTATATTGTAAAAAAATAGGAAACTCCATTAAATGATTTTCTAAGTGTTATTTTAGAAAGTTTATTTTTGTCAAACATTTATTACTTTTTGTCTCCAATAGCCTACTGTTGATATTATTAGGAATAGCAGGTGATTAACCTAAATTATTTTCAAACATCTATTTTCTTTCCAATGGCTGACTCTTGATACTATTAGGAATTTCAATGGGATGCAATAATAATGCAACTACCATGATTAAATTAAAATAAAATTAGAAAAATTACTTTAGCGCGACTATAAATTAAATTATCCGTATTTCCTTAATTTGCTCGAGAAATAGATAAATGCAATGTGAAAAAGAAAGTACTTACTCTAAATTTTGGATTTAATTAACATTTGATAGATGTTAAAGTTACCGTATAAATTTTTTTTATAGGAAAAATATAATTAAATAAAAAATACTAAGTAAACAAATTATTTTTATAATTAAGTTTAATCAGAGTATTTCTTTTTCTTTTTATGCATTTTTTCTTCAATTAATTTTTATTATTTTAATAGCTATTTTTTTTTGGTGACTTATTTTAATAGCTATTAGATCAAGTTGGTTAAATTTGTTTATTAAAATAATTTGTCATGTAACATTATCGCAATTAAATTTTTAATGTATTTATTATGTATTTAGTTGTAAAAAATAGCACTATGCATAAATATTTCATATTTTATGGGGAATAATGTAAAAGAGAGGGGGAAAAAAATAAGGAAGAGAATCACCCATTTCTGAGAATGTAATGCTCCCTTGGGGGCAAAGCAATCACCAGTAAATTTTCCTGAACACACTCGACGACTCCTTCACTCACTTCACTTTCTCCTTCACCGCCTACACCTCGCTATATATAAAGGCCTTAAACCCTCTCTCCTTTTTTCGACCCTTGAAACACTCTACACACTCTTAGTCTCTATTACAAACAATCAATCAATCATTTCACACACTACAATTCTTCATTTTCTCTCTGGATTGACGTGCTGACGTGGCTATGGCGGAGAGCCTCAAACACCTTGCCAAGGCTCTCTTCTCCGATCAATCGCAGCAGCTGCCGTCGATTTCCGGCGAGTCGCTCCTCCAGAAGCTCCGGTCCGATGACACGATCAGGTCAGGGCTCACTGCTTTCTACTCCGTCCTCCGCCGTGGCGTCGAGCCTACAGGCGGCGCCTCCTCCTCCTTGCGCTTTCAATCGTGGAACGCCTCGCAGATTCAGGCGATTTGTTCGTTCGCATGCACGATCGCTTCCGCCTCTCGATCTTTGTCAGGTACACTCTTTAGTTACTTCGATCTCTTTATTCTTTTTCGCTGTAGTAACATCGGTAGTTGCCTCTTTCGGTTTTAGAGTTTGTTGCCAGTTTCGCTTTTATAGTAGTTAGCTGAGCTTGTAGTGGAGCTTGCGTTTGTTTTTGTGTGTGTGTGTGTGTGTGTGTGTGTGAGAGAGAGAGAGAGAGAGAGAGAGAGAGAGAGAGAGATTCTCTTTGCTGTAGCTTCAATATGCTGCTTTCGAATTTGCAAAATAGTGAAAGTTGTTCGAGATGATTCATTCTTCTATCTATTTTCTTTTTGTTGCTATCTTATGTGGTATAGTGGAGGAAGCGGAAGGGATACTGGTTGCGATTGTGCAGCAGTCAGCGGAGTTCGCCGTGTGCTACTTAGAGAAATCTGGATTCGATGACGATGATAACGAGTTAGGACTTGTTCAGGTACGTATGGCTTTACTTTGCAAATGTAGCTTTCAGCTGATGTTCCGGGGTCTGCAAGTTTTGATGAAATTAGTGTTTATTAGATTTCAAGTTAATTGCCAGCAAGAATGGCTGAACTAATTTTAACCGTTTTTTCGTCAGCCTCCCCCTCCCTTTTTCTCGCTGTTGTAGAATTCTATTTCATTAATTCTCCTTTATTCGTTATTTGACGATTTATTACATAATTATCTAATGACTTAGCAAAATTGTGATTTTGGAGATGCACACTCAATATATTATGAAAGCTTTTGCATTTTAAAGACCTAATAGATTCAACTAAGTGTTTCCAATACAAATTAGAAAATAAAATATAGACAGAAGAGATTGGATGCTGCAACACAAGGGAGAGCCTACCCCTCAAAACTGATTGCATGTGCATTTTAGAATTGGACTGCATAGATGGGGCACCCAATGCTTACCATTTGTTTGTTTGGTTTTGTTTTGTTTTTTCCTTTTTTCGGGGGATACTAATGAAGGGGATTCCTCTATTTTTGGTTAGAGTTTTGCCGCCATCTTGTCATTGGTATTCGCTTTATATTTACAATTTACTGTTCAACACCCCCCCCCCCCCCAAAAAGAAAAGCACAAAACTTGGCAGTCAGTTTAAAAGGAAACAGGTAAGATAAGTTAACAATTATGAACTTGATAGCTAAATAATTTTAAAAATGGAAAAAATAAATTTCGGCCAAAAAGCATTGATTTAATAGTTTGAACTGCTTACTTACAGGCAACATGATCGATTTTGGACATATTCCATCTGTATATTTAATATTTCTTACATTTCCTATACCAATGCACAATCTCTAGTTTCCATTTAGAACAACGAACGCTATGCTGTAGCTTAAATTGATGGGACTTAGTGTCTTAACATGTGCTCTATTTTACTAGTCTGGTGGTTTGTTTTTGTGCTTCTCATTTTGTGTAACATTTGCAGAACATAATGCATCTTTTAGAGATAGCTTTGGTTGATGAGATGAATATCTTATCGGACGTATCACAACCAGCAAGTGCCTTGGTAGATCTGTTGCCAATTCTTGATGATTGTAGTGGATATGTCATGGATGATCACAGAAAATGCCATCTAGAAGGTATCATGTTAATGCCCAAGGATCACTCTGTTGTTTTCACATGGTATTTCTGCTCATAGTTGTTCCAATAAACTAACCACATGCTTATATTTTCACGTTTTTGAATATGCAAAAGGCTTCAGATGCTCAAAGGAAGAAAAATCGATGGAGTGGCTTCTAAAGACTTTAGCTTCTGAACCTGTGTTCCACGATAGGAATGAATCTGGATCCAGTGAACTGACTGATTATCAACATCTCAGTAGTTTTGTTTTTTTATGCCAGCATTCGGCAGTTGTCCATGGAAAATGCACTCCACGCTTGATCTTGCTGTGCAGTAAACTAGCTAAAATCAATGATGTTTCTGATGATAAGGAAGTAGGCCAGAATTTTAGGAAGAGACTCTCTCTCATTTTGAGGATATTAAAGATCCTTGGAAGTCTCATAAAGGATGTTTTGTATGTAGAATATGATGCATCATTGGTGAGGGCTATTGCCTCATTTGCTGATACTTTGTCTAATTTGTTTAGAGTTAAACATGAGTTTGTGAATACATATGCTATCATTGAGGGAAGTCTTGAGAGCATTATTTTAATGGTCGTGGAAGAGTTTCTTCACAATGTGCAGGTTATTTTTGGTAGTAGCAGTATTGTGCAGAATATTGAAGCTTGTATTATAGCATCTATGTTGGAGAGTTTGGATTCTTCTTTTTGGACATATGATAAGTCTGCAACAAATTTGAAACCCCCTTTATCATACTTCCCCCGGTTTGTTCTTTACATGTTAAAACTCATCAACGATTTGAAGAGACAAAGGCAGCAGGTTTCTTTTGATTGGAAAGACTTCAATGTAGAACTCTTTAGCAGTTCCACTGACTCACAAAATAGCTCCCCTTCATGCCTTGTCTATCAAGAGTCAGTTCCTCTGCTGAAGCAATACACATTTGAAGAGCTTTTGAAGCTTATATTTCCTGCATCAAGCCTATGGATTGGCAACTTGATGCAACTTGCTTTGTTCCTTCACTCTGAAGGGTTGAAGTTAAAGCCAAAAATTGAAAGGTCATGTTCTAGTTTTTCAAAAGTTGCCGGAGCATCTGAACAAGAAAATGCAGTATGCCATGAAGATGAGGCCCTTTTTGGAGATCTTTTCTCTGAGACTGCACGTTCTGTTGGGTCTACAGATGGATGTGAACAACCTGGTACTGCTTCAGTTTCTATCACCAACTATCAGAATTTCCCAATTCAAGCTGCCATAGAACTTTTGAACTTTCTTAAAACGTGCATCTTTTCTCCTGAATGGAGTCCTTCTCTTTATGAGGATGCCTGCAAAAAGCTCAGTACTGCAGACATGGATATTTTGCTTTCCTTACTCAATTGTCAGGGTTGTTGTTCTGAAGAAAATGTGTCTGATACTTCTACTCCCTCTCACGAAGGCAGAAGGATCGGGCATGTCCATGAGCTTTGCTTTGATATTTTGCACAATGTTCTCACAAACCATGCTTTGAATGATTTCCTTGAAGACTATCTTTTGGAGAAGATGCTTACTGTTGAAAACGGTGCCTTCAGTTATAATGATCGGATGCTGACCTTGCTCACTCACACTTTGTTTTGTAGTGTTGGTTCTGCTGGTAGTAAGCTGAGAAACAAGATTTGTGAAGGATATGCTTCCTTTGTTTGTGAGAAAGTGAAGTCTGTTTCTAGGAAATGCCCAAGTATTGATGACCTTGTTGGAACTCTTCCCTCTTTGTTTCACATTGAGGTAGTTCTCATGGCATTTCACTTGTCTTCTGAACTAGAAAAGGCAACAATGGCGAACTTAATCTTTTCAAACCTCCAAGAAGTTGCTAAGCAGGTACTGGATTTGAACAGTTCGCTGTTAACATGTTGGGCTTTGGTGGTGTCAAGACTGATCCTAGTTCTACGTCATATGATATTTCATCAACAGAAATGTCCGTCATCATTGCTTGTTGATGTGCGGTCTAAGTTAAGGGAAGCAACGCTATCTGCATCATCTATTCCGGATAAGATGAATGATCACCTCTCATCTTGGTCATTAACTGCACTAAGAAATGTTGCTGGTGGATTGCTTGGACAGGACATGAATGTGAGTAGCTTGATTGGTCAACTAATTGATGTTTCTAGATCTTCTGGTTCACTTGGTAGAGATGACTTGGCAATCGACATCTTAAATTTGAATTGGAAGGACATACATGTTACTTTTTCACAGATTTTGGGATTTTGGGGACAGAAAATGGCTTCTACTGTGGAGGATTTAATTGTTGAACGATATATTTTCACCCTTTGTTGGGATATTCCTTATGTAGTTTCTGAAGCAGACCATTCAGTTCCATCTTGGAGTAGCGACAACTCTGTGGATCTGTCCAATATGTTGCATTTTTTCCACTTCAGCCATTCACTTTTGGGTGATCCAGAGGCCATTGGATTCCCTGAAAATCTTATATTGACCTTGGTTCAGCAGTTAAATGTTCTTCCCCAGACAGAAGGTATCGAAGAATTAGGTTGGGATTTCCTCAGAACTGGAATGTGGTTATCTCTAGTGCTCTCCTTCACTCATGTTGGCATCTTGAGATATTGCATGGACAAAGCGATTTCAGTACAGGGCCTTGGCTGGACTGAGAATGCTTTTGGGGAAGAGAAATATGTTGAACTGGCTGGGAGCATGATTTCCTTCCTGGTGGAGTCTGGTAAATTTGCATGTCTAATAAGCACGCTCTCATCTTTGTTGGACAAGTACTTGCAAGCCCATCAGAAAGCTTTTCTTGGTAGCCTTAGTTACCAACAAAAGCCGGCTTCTGATTTTTCACCATTTTTGCTCATGAAACATACTGGAATTGACAAAAGCCTGCAGGATGAGCTGCTTGAGAGGAGTGGCTGTAATGAAGGTGAGCTTCAGTCTGTCCTTGGCCTCATATCACAGTTGGATGCTGCTGTTGATAAAAAAGCTTCAGGAGTTCTTCCTAAGGCCTACTGGGAGTGCATGTTGCATGGCTTTCCTTGTCATCTTTCTACTCCTAGTGCTACTTTGCTTTCTTGTGCTCTTAGCATAAGAGGAATTATCTGTGTCCTAGATGGGTTGTTTAGAATAACAGCAGGGAGAAAGGTTGATTTGGACATCGAAGTTCTTGGGCAAATTCTTGATGCTGTAATGATTATCAAGTATGATAGGATATTTGAAAGTGTTCATGGGAAATGTGATGCTGTTTATCAAAGCATAGGTGCAGAACTGGAATGGTCAAGTTATGCTGACTTAATTCTAATGAAGCAAATGGAAGGGTTTCTGAAAGACATTAATTCTAGGGGAGAAGGTCATGACAGTGTCCAAGAATGGATAATCTGCAGAATTATTGAGATATTGAATGGCACTAGGAAAGACCCTTCAAAGTCTGCTGTTTTTCACTTTTATCTTGGTATTGAAAATGTGCCTGGACAGATCAGTAGGCATTTGCAATTGCATAATGGTGACTGTTTAGTGCTAATTGATTCGCTGGATACCTGTTACTCTGAATCTGTGAATGTGAAGGTTCTCGATTTCTTTGTGGATCATTTATCTGGAGAGCAATTTCCTGATCTCAAGCTGAGAATACAAAGGAAATTCCTTGGAAGAGATGTACATATGGTGTCTAAGTGGTTGGAGAAGAGGCTCTTAGGAAGCATAATAAAATTAGATACTGGCATCTGTGCAAAGGGGACCTCCATTTCTCTACGGGAATCAACAATGAATTTTATTCTGTGCCTTCTATCACCAATCTCAGAACAATCCAAAGAGTTGCAACATCATATTTTTAATTCTTTGCTGCTGTCACTTGATGCTGCTTTTTTGCAATTTGATATACTTGCAGCAAAATCATATTTTAGTTTCATTGTTCAGATTTCAAGAGGAGAGTCATTAATGAAACAGCTTTTGAAGAGGACTGTTGTATTGATGGATAAACTGGTAGGCAATGAAAATTTGCTTCCAGGATTGAAGTTTCTATTTGGCTTTATTGAAATTGTCTTAAGTGACTGTAAATCTGGTAAAATTTCACTTCAAAGAACAACTAAAAAGTGTTCATCTAGCAGTAGTCTTGGGATAGGGCATGTGTCTGCCCGACCAATTGGATCCAGAAAGGACTCGGACACATTTATTCTTTCTGCCAATCAAGAAGGGGGATCAACGTCGCTTGAATGTGATGCAACTTCTGTTGACGAGGACGAGGATGATGCAACTTCTGATGGGGAGGTTCTGAGCATAGATAAGGAAGATGAAGAGGATGCTAGTAGTGAAAGGGCCCTTGCCTCTAAAGTTTGCACCTTCACTTCTAGTGGCAGCAATTTCATGGAGCAGCATTGGTACTTCTGCTATACATGTGACCTAACCGTATCAAAAGGCTGCTGTTCAGTCTGTGCAAAGGTGTGTCATCGGGGTCATCGTGTTGTCTATTCACGCTCAAGCCGGTTCTTTTGTGATTGCGGAGCTGGGGGTGTTAGAGGTAGCAGTTGTCAGTGCCTGAAACCTCGGAAATTCACTGGAGACAGCGGTGCACCTGTTCGTGGCTCTAACGCTTTTCAGTCATTTCTACCCTTTTCCGAGGATGGAGATCAGCTGCCAGATAGTGATTCGGAATTTGAAGACGACAACAGTTCAGATATTGATAACTCGCTTAGGTTATCTATACCAAAAGAGCTTCAAGAAGATATTCCGTCATTAATGGAGGAACTTGATGTTGAAAGTCATGTGCTCAATCTTTGCTCCTCTTTGATGCAACTTATAATTAGCAGACGAGAGTCTCACCATTCTAAGGATAAGAAAATCAGTTTGGGTGAAGACAAGGTGATTTCTCATGGTGTAGATCTCCTGCAATTGAAGAAAGCATATAAAGGTGGATCTCTTGATCTTAAGATAAAGGTTGATTATTCAAATGCCAAGGAGCTTAAATCCCATCTGGCGAGTGGTTCTCTCGTGAAGTCTTTGCTGAGTGTTAGTGTACGAGGTCGACTTGCTGTTGGCGAAGGTGATAAAGTTGCTATATATGATGTTGGACAGTTAATTGGTCAAGCCACCATTTCACCTGTGACTGCTGACAAGACTAATCTGAAACCTCTTTCCAAAAACATTGTTCGCTTTGAAATCGTACAACTGGTGTTCAATCCTGTTGTTGAGAATTATCTGGTTGTAGCTGGTTATGAGGATTGCCAGGTTCTTACGTTGAATCATCGTGGAGAAGTGATTGACCGGCTGGCCATTGAACTTGCTTTACAAGGGGCATATATTAGACGGGTGGATTGGGTTCCTGGCTCACAGGTTCAATTGATGGTTGTGACCAACAGATTTGTCAAGATATATGATCTGTCCCTAGACAATATCAGTCCAATGCACTACTTTACTTTGTCAAATGACACGATTGTGGATGCCATTCTTTATCCAGCTTCTCAAGGAAGAATGTTTCTTATAGTTCTTTCAGAAAATGGATACATTTTCAGGTTAGAGTTGCCAGTCAAAGGAAATGTTGGGTCTATGCCACTGAAAGAACATGTGCAACTTCTGGGAAAGGAAATTCATTCAAAGGGATCATCATTGTATTTCTCTTCCACTTATAAGCTACTCTTCATATCTTTTCAAGATGGTACCACATTGATAGGTCGGCCCAGCTCTGATGCATCCTCCATTGTTGAGTTGTCTTCTGTGTATGAAGAGTTAGAAAGTAAGCTGCGGCCTGCTGGAGTACATCATTGGAAAGAACTTCTGGCTGGCAGTGGATTGTTTGTATGCTTGTCAACTGTGAAATCCAATACTGCACTTGCCGTGTCAATGGGGAATGTGAAATACTTGCACAGAGTATGCGGCACTCTATGGGTTCCACCTCACCTATAGTCGGTATGACTGCATACAAGCCGCTGTCGAAAGATAAAATACACTGCTTTGTCTTACATGATGAT
Organism: Arachis hypogaea; assembly: GCF_003086295.3. Lineage (NCBI taxonomy): Eukaryota > Viridiplantae > Streptophyta > Magnoliopsida > Fabales > Fabaceae > Arachis > Arachis hypogaea. The sequence goes on from NC_092039.1 coordinate 125,038,576, forward strand.
GGTAGCCTTCAAATATATTCACATGCTCCAGCAGGTGCTGATGCTGGTGCGATTGCAGCATCTGAAAAAGTTAAGAAACTGGGTTCTGGTATCCTCAATAAATCCTATGCGGGTACAAATCCTGAATTTCCTCTTGATTTCTTTGAGAAGACTGTGTGCATTACACCGGATGTGAAACTGGGTGGTGATGCCATTAGAAATGGAGATTTTGAAGGAGCTAAACAGAGCTTGGTGAATGAGGATGGTTTTCTTGAAAGTCCGAGCCCTGCAGGTTTTAAGGTAATAACTACTTATTTTGAATTACTGTTTTTTCAGTGAGAATCTTTTATTGGCCGGGCTTGGCTGCTACTCTAAGTAGCTTTGTTTTGTGGCATGCTTTGTTTTATATTGTTTAAATTATTTTTTATTTAGTTATTTTAGAATAGACATAACAATGCTGTGGACTAGATTATGTATACTCTTGTAAATGGTCTAGATTTTGCATGATATTTTGGTGTTATTCTTTGTAACTAAATCTTCATGAAGGTGACGTGTTCCTCATGTCCCAAGTTTTAATGATAGTCTTGAAAATGTGTGGATTCTTGTAGTGTAGAGTGTGTTGTCTCTGACATGCAATTATAGATGTGTATTTTTGTGTCTGAAATCTTAGATCTTGATGCCGTCTTTTCATTTTAAGTTGTCTTCTTTAGCTTTAAGGTATAAAGATTATGAGGTGCTTTTTCTAGGTCTCAAGTTTATTCCAAGTTATGAATACTTCTTGGAATTTGTTTTCCGTAATTGCATGGCTTCTCTTACTTCTGTGCATGATAAGGGAATGGGAAAATGTATGGCATGGTAAAAAATGATTCAAGCTAGTAGGTTCTTTTATTATATTTTGTGCTTATAAATTTTTTATTTCTCTCTGTTTCAACTATTACATGGTGGCAATCGGTTATTTGCAATCATATTAATTGCTTTTGATGTTCTGTTCGTCTTTCAATAGTGATTGTTCCTAAGTTTCTCTTCTATATGCATTTTCACAGATATCTGTCTTCATTCAAACCCTGATATAGTCATGGTTGGTCTTCGAGTTCATGTTGGTAACACATCAGCAAGTCACATACTTCTAGTATTCTATCTTCCAGAGGGTTATTAATTAGATGAAGGAATGAGGTCCTGGTATGATATTCCATTTACTGTTGCCGAGTCGCTGCTTGCTGATGAAGAATTTACAATCTCAGTTGGGCCAACCTTTAATGGCTCTACACTTCCCAGAATAGACTCACTTGAAGTTTATGGCCGAGCTAAGGATGAATTTGGTTGGAAGGAGAAAATGGATGCAGTTTTGGATATGGAAGCAAGAGTACTTGGGTCACATTCAGCAGTTGCTGGATCCGGGAAGAAGCGCCGTTCAATGCAGTCTGCTCCCATTCAGGAACAGGTACTAGGAGATGGGCTTAAGCTAATTGCCAAGTTTTATTCATCATGTAGGCAACAGAGTTGCTCAAGGCTGGAAGAAGCAAAGGCAGAGCTAGGCAAACTCAAGTGTAGGCAATTACTTGAAACAATATTTGAGAGTGATCGGGAGCCAATACTGCAGGCTTCAGCTTCTTGTGTATTACAGGCCATTTTCCCCAAGAAAGAGTTATACCACCAAGTAATATCTACTTTCTCTTGCTTCTATATACTGAATGAGTTTGTTCATTCATGTTGATGTATCTGGACTCTTCTTTGATTAGGTTAAAGATACAATGAGGCTTCTTGGAGTAGTGAAATCATCTTCATTACTATCATCAAAGCTTGGGATTGGTGGTTCTGTGGGAAGTTGGATCATTGAAGAGTTCACTACCCAGTTGCGTGCAGTTTGTAAGATTGCATTGCAACGCCGTTCTAATTTGGCAACATTTCTGGAGACAAATGGTATTGTCCTGTTCTTCTGATTGACTTCCACCTTCCCCTTTCTTGGATCCTGCTTGAGGATCTTTCACATTGCAAGACATTAGACATTAATATCTAGCTGTTGACTTTTTACGCAATAAGTTTACTAGGACATTATATATTTTCTTTTCAGTGGTACATTTGTATGATAATACATCACTGCCATTGAATTGCTGCGACTGAACTGGTGGATTAACAATAGGAGAAGAACGAGAGAATAGATTTATCCTTTGTAGTTCAGTTCTGTTGAAATTTGATGCAGTTATGTGCTCCCTCATCATTTAAGCTTACTCTTGCAATTTTTTTTACTTCGATTCTATGTGATTCACATTTTAATGTTAGAATATTCTGGATATATCTCGCTAATCTTTCCAGGATCAGAAGATATATCTAGAATCCTCCTACTGGAAGATTGAAGACACTGGTGTTGCTATAAATCAGGGAAAATAGAATGGTCTTGCCTGTTGTAAGTGTTCGTTTTCTATTTGTTATTGTTCTAATATTATGCTGCTGCTGGTGTAGGATCAGAAGTGGTGGATGCACTAATGCAAGTTCTATGGGGAATTTTGGATTTTGAGCAGCCTGACACACAAACCATGAACAACATTGTTATGTCTGCAGTTGAACTTATTTATTGCTATGCTGAATGCTTGGCTCTGCATGAAATGATGCAGGAGTGCGCTCTGTGGCACCTGCTGTTGTATTACTCAAGAAGCTTCTCTTTTCGTCCAACGAGGCCGTCCAGACTGCTAGCAGGTATATTTGGACATTTTGGTCATTCTATTTTTGAGAAAATCGTTACAAGGGATTTCTTCTGTGGGGCCCGGGGGGGGTTTAAAAGAAGAAATTCACATCATTGTTAAGGATCTGATACATTTCTTTTCAGTTTGGCCATATCTTCAAGATTGCTTCAGGTCCCTTTTCCTAAGCAGACGATGTTAGCTACAGATGATGTCAATGAGAGTGTAGCATCGGTTCCTGGCCCTGTTGATACAAGTAGTGGAAATAACCCAGTCATGATAGAAGAAGACACTATTACCTCATCTGTTCAATACTGTTGTGATGGCTGCTCTACTGTGCCTATACTCAGGCGAAGATGGCATTGTACTGTCTGTCCTGATTTTGACTTGTGTGAGGCTTGCTATGAAGTACTAGATGCAGACAGACTTCCTCACCACATTCTAGAGATCACCCGATGACAGCAATTCCAATTGAGGTGGATTCAGTTGGGGATGGCAATGAATTTCACTTTGCATCGGATGACGTTACTGACCCAAATCTGTTAGCCGTATCTACTGAGAGAACTATGCAGAATTCTCCATCAATTCATGTCTTGGAACCCAATGATTCTGGAGAATTTGCTGCTTCTTTGACCGATCCGTCTCAATTTCTGCTTCAAAACGGGAGATAAATTCCTTACTTCTCTCTGAGCTTCTGGAACAACTGAAAGGGTGGATGGATACAACATCAGGAATCCAAGCAATACCTGTTATGCAGCTTTTCTACAGGTTGTCAATCTGCTGTGGGTGGACCTTTAAGGCAGCTCAAAGCCAGATAGCCTAGATCTAGAGAAACTAATCAAGTGGTTTTTGGATGAGATAAATTTGATAGGCCATTCGCAGCGAGAACTCGATCATCATTTGGTGAAGTGGCAATATTGGTCTTCATGTTTTTCACATTGATGCTTCGTAACTGGCATCAACCTGGTAGTGATGGTTCCATGCCAAGACAGAGTGGAGCTGTGGATATGCATGATAAAGAATGTAATTGATTTTCCATCAACTGCTTCAACTACAGCTAAGACTTCAAGCAGATGAGCAAGAGAAGAATGATTTTTGCACACAGCTTCTTCGAGCCTGTGATTCTCTTAGCAGCAAGCTTTTGTAAATTATCTGATGGATATATTGCAGCAGCTTGTACATGTTTTCAAATCTCCTGTTAATAATGATGTGCATAATAATCTTGGGCCTGGTTGTGGGGCTCTGTCACAGTACGTAGAGATTACCAGCTGGTAACTTCTCACCATTCTTTTCTGATTCATATGCCAAGGCACATCGAGCGGATATTTTTATGGATTACCATAGGCTCTTGTTAGAGAATGCTTTCCGACTGGTGTATACCCTTGTTCGGCCGAAAAGCATGACAAAACCGGGGAAAAAGAAAAGGTACACAAGCTGTCATATGGTAAGGATTTAAAGCTAGATGGGTATCAGGATGTTCTCTGCAGTTACATTAATATCCTCACACAAATTTTGTGAGAAATACGCCAGGACTTTTCCTGCACCTCTGTGGGAGCAGTCTACTTTATAGCGTGCGGACTCGTGGCAGTTCTCCAGTGAAGTAGAACTCTATAACATGTAAAAAGTCTGGTACTTCCAAATAACCCTATCCTTACGAAAGAAGTGTCAAGATTGTGAAGTTCTTTCCACTATGGCAGAGTAGCAGCTGCACGTCCTCGGAACTGCAGAAATACTTTTAAGGCTGGAGATATTCTATGTTCCTAGAATGGATATTTTATTTCAGTGAAGAGTCTGTTATCAGACTCTTAAACTTCTCAATTTGCCTTCTACACAGGAAAGGATGTTGGTCATACTTCAAAAAGACAGAGTATGAGACATAAGTTCAAATAAATCAGCATACATCTCAAGAATCAAAGAAGAGAAGAAGGTGAGATGGAGCTGATCTGGTCAGAAAGTCGTATTTGGATATGGAAGCTGCAGTGGAGGTCTTTACTGGACAAGAGTGGCAATATCTTAAAGCAGTTCAAGATTGTTTCCTTTTGGAATGGAATTCAAGCACTGTTCGGGCAGGCAAAATCTGTATTATATGGTGCTTGGATCATGCCAATCAATGTTCAAGAAACTTTGCTAACAGCCCTCTTGCAGAAAGTTAAGTTTCTCCCAATGTATGCCAGAACATTGTAGAGTTCACAGACTTGTGACTGGTTGCTTGGAAGATCCCCTGATACTAGTTCAAAACACCAATTTCTAAATTGTGGACCGATCGTTGACTCTGATGTAATAAGTGCATCTTTGAGACACTCCATTCACAGAATGAGCTGTTAGCTAACCATCCAAATTCTCGCATTTTATATACTTTGAGTGGCTTGGTTGAGTTGGATGGATACTATCTTGAGAGTGAACCTTGTGTTGCCTGCAGCTCTCCTGAAGTTCCTTACAGCAGGATGAAGCTGGAATCTCTAAAATCTGAAACAAAGTTCACTGTAACCGTATCATAGTGAAATGCACTGGTAGCTACACCAATCAGATGTGATAATGAATGTTCTGATGCCAGAAAGTAAAATCGGTAAGGTTTGAATCTATAAATAAAAACAGCCATTGCTGACTTGTCAGAGTTGAAAATAACTGTCTTTGTGGACGTGCAAAAAGCTGTCATCTTGCTTCAATCAGACTGAACTTAAAGTAGAATTTCCCATTCCATACAGCTTGCACTTTATGATTGAACTAGATCTTCTATGAATCTTCAGCATTGTCTCTTGAGCATTGCAGTGCCCGCGTTGAGTTTCCTGTCACTAATTAAGCATGGTATATGTGCAATTGTCAATGAATGCTTATATGCAGGCATGTCGCAATATCAATTATGAGAAATGATTCCTATCAAGAGTGTGGATACAGCAAATATGGGCAGGTTTGAGTTTAATTTCATGGCAAACCCAGTTTTACATTTGATAACATGGAGAATGATGAAGATATGAGAAGGGGCTAGCAGCATAGAGTCCGAGTCAGAGAATGCTCATAGGCGATACCAGCAACTTTTGGGCTTCAAAAAGCCCTTGCTTAAAATTGTATCAAGCATTGGTGACAGTGAAATAGACTCGCAACAAAAGGATTCTGTGCAGCAAATGATGGTGTCTTTACCCGGACCATCTTGTAAAATCAATAGGAAAGTTGCTCTTCTTGGGGTGCTCTATGGTGAGAAGTGCAAAGCAGCTTTTGATTCTGTCAGCAAAAGTGTCCAGACACTGCAAGGGCTACGCAAGGTGCTGATGAATTATCTGCACCAAAAGCATTCTGATAATAGTGTGGCTTCAAGATTTGTGGTTTCTAGAACACCAATAATTGTTATGGCTGCGCAACAACATTTGTGACACAATGCCTAGAATTATTACAGGTGTTGGCAAAGCATCCAAATTCTAAGAAACAACTTGTTTCAGCCGGTATTTTGTCCGAGTTATTTGAGAATACATTCATCAAGGTCCTAAAGCTGCTCGTGTACAAGCAAGGGCTGTACTTTGTTCTTTATCTGAAGGTGACGTGAATGCAGTAAGTGAATTGAACAATCTGATACAAAAGAAAGTATTGTACTGCCTTGAGCATCATCGCTCGATGGACATTGCTGTGACTACACGTGAGGAGTTGCTATTACTTTCTGAGGTGTGTTCTTCAGCTGATGAGTTCTGGGAATCCAGGCTACGTGTTGTTTTTCAGTTACTGTTTTCTTCCATCAAGTTAGGTGCCAAGCA